>NC_134791.1:60618564-60633564 GCF_046742065.1 Oratosquilla oratoria
TTAAATGACTCGTCATTTAGAGGAGGCATTAGCTCATAAACGCAGTCGACACAGACATTACTGTCATACACTACTAAATTATCATTCTGCACAACACTATTCTATCTCCACAATTACCTCAAACACAGTTACTTTTTCAATCACAATCATATTGCCTTTTCTTGGTTCCTGTACTTTCTATAAAGACTTCCTCATTGTGAATATCAACTTATTCAAGTATTAGCCCCCTTGTAAATAAAATGCGTTGTAAATATTTCAAAGAGGTTTATTTATATTATACACACAGGGTGTCTACATTTTATTACATTAAGCAAAAAGTAGTATGAACAATCTTTATCATTAACACCTACACGTAGAAATTGCATATACAATAACTTCTAAAGTTGTGAACAGCTACGTATGGTGCGATGTTCAGGTACAAGTCTGACCAGGAACTGAGGATCTCTCTGAACTAGAGGTCAAATGTGCTTCAGTATTCTGATCAAGAGATGACATTTCTTGTCATAACATTATTATATTATTGATTTGTTAATATGACATATCTCTTTTCTGCAGCGAAACCTTGAATAAATGGAAGATTATAGCAAATTAGTTTATGCTCATCCACCTGAAGGAAATTCCATCATCAGGAAAATCAAGAGCACTAGAAAAAGGTAAAAGAATTGCAAAAATGCTGTCATTTTCAAGTCCACACGCACACGCACACACACACATACACACGGCCCGATGGCGGATTGGTAAAGCACTGGCCTCACAAGCCGGAGAACCGGATATTAAAAATAGCTTATACCAATATAGATTGAATGACTTCAGGAATGAATGAAATAGATTATTATATGGCCTTAGAAAAAACATACATAATGGGAATAGTGGAAACTAAATAAAAATGTACTCTACCGCCCAACACTGTGGGACAAGGTTTATGCAATTGTTGGACGAAGAATAGAAAGGATAAAAAAAAAAATAACTGAAGGAGAAAATAATGTAGAATCAATTACGATGCAAGTTGAAAGCAAATATATGAAGAGTAGAAAATTTGTAGTGGTGTATGTACCCCCCAAAACACAGTCCTCAACAAAAAGGGAACATTCCAAATTACTAGAAGATACAAAATACGAATTAACTAATATAATGAAGGACAGAGGAAATAGAGTAATTATGGGTGACTTTAATTCAAAAGAAATATGTTAGTAGGAAATGACAGTGAAGGGTGGAGAGGAACTCTGTGGCAACGTCCTGCTTGAATTGACCATCGAATACACAATGACTCAGTGGATAAGGGAAAATACCCTTATACAGAGGTAGTGAAGAACCATCAGGCTGGATTTAATACCTACGACAGAACCTGAAATTGTCGACAAAATTGATTACAAAACTCCGATAGGAAAGACTGACCATGTATTAATAGAATTTGAGTTGAACGAGCAAATGGATCAAAGTGGAAATGAAAAACATAGAATAGGAAGACTAATGTACAACAACAACAAAATTGAGAAAAAAAAATAATTGCAACGCAAACTGGGAAAAATTCCTAAATGAAGAAACAGGGATGGAAGAAAAATGGAATATACTAAAAGAAATTTATAATGAAGGAGTGAATAAATATGTACCACAACAAAAAAGGAAAGAACATACATAAAAAGCTGGTACAACAAAAGTTGTAGTGAGGCTCGGGATATAAGAGACAATGCTTGGAAGAAATGGAAAAAAGACAAGAAAACAAGCAAATGGCTAATGTACAACAAAGTAAGAAATGATTATGTAAAAATACGCGGAGATGAAAAGAGAAACTACGAAAAAAGTAATAGAAAATGCAAGGAAGAACCCAAACTATTTTACAGGTATGTAAATGGTAAACTGAAGAATAAACAAGAAATAGAAAAGCTGCGCCAAGGTAAATACGAATATACAGAAGAACTGGAAATGGCTGAAATTATGAACCACTTCAAATCAGTATTCACAATAGAAAAATCACCTAACTGTGAGGAAATAGAGAGAGAGATATCCCCCTTAACGAAAGAAATAATTGTAACACAGAAGGAAATCAGCGACCAAATCAAAACTCTTTATGTCAGAAAATAACATGGCCTAGACGGATTTGCAAATTAGATACAGAAAGAATGAATGGAAGAATTAACAGATAAGATATGCAATACAATTAAATTCTCACTTCAAGAAGGAAAGGTGCCACAGGATTAGAAGAATACAAATATTGTACCGATCTATAAGGGAGGAAACAAAGAAGATCCATCAAATTACAGACCGGTCTCCCTGACAAGCATATTATAAAAAAATTGTGGAAAGGTCATCAAAAATAGATGGGCTAAATATTTGGAAGAAAAATCTGTACAGAATCCAAGTCAATTTGGATCCAGACAAGGAAGATCATGTACAACAAACTTGATCTGCTTCTACTCGAGATTAATAGACCTAATACAAGAAAGGGATGGTTGGGCAGACTGTGCCTTTCTGGACCTACAAAAAGTATTTGATAAGGTACCACACAAGAAACTAATAAGGAAAATAGAGTCAATAGGTGGAATCAGAAGAAAATTTTTGGAATGGATGAAAGACTTCCTGACTGGGAGGAAAATGAGAATGGTAATTAGAGATAAATTCTCATATTAAGAATAAATGATAAGTGGTGTCCCGTAGGGATCAGTACTGGCCCCGATCATGTTTGCCATATACATAAATGACATGGATGAGTGGTTAGAGTGTTATATGAATTTCTTTGCAGACGACGCAAAAATACTGAAGAAAGTAAGAACGGAGGAGGATTGCAACTCATTACAAAAAGACTTGGGTAAGATCTGGAAATGGACTCAAAAGTGGGAAGTGAAATTCAATATCAAGAAATGTAGTATAATGGAATTTGGAAAAAGTAAAAACACAATATCGAGAGATTATAAAATTGGTAAAGAAGAGGTCAAAAAAGTAAACTCTGGAAAAAAAGCAACCTTGGAGTGATGATTAGGAAAGACTTGAATACGGACATACTTATTAATAAAATATTCGGAGAAACCTACAATTTATTTAGGTCAATAAAAGTGGCATTTGTCTATTTTGATGATGAAATGATAAAAAAAACTACACAAATAAGACCAAAAATCGATTACGTAGCAACACTATGGACACCCAGTACCAAAGAAATAAGAAATCAAAATAGAAAGAATACAAAGAGCAACAATAAAACTGGCACCAACTTTTTCCAAAATGACATATGAACGAAGACTGTCCAAATTAGAATTACCAACTCTAGAACAAAGAAGGGAAAGAGGAGACCTACTATTTGTAGAAATATGAAAGAAATGTAAATCTTAGATATGAATGATTTATTGAAATGAGACAATGGAAAAACAGGAGGACACGAAAAGAAACACAAACAAAAACAAAAAATTACAGAAGAGATCTGAAAAAAATAATAGCTTCCCACACAGAGTGATAGATACCTGGAACAAATTAGACAAAGAAACAGTGTGTGCAAACACTATTCAAGAGTTTAAGAAAAAGCTTGATGCTGAAAGATACAAAGACGGATCATCACGAGTTTAGCTCACTTCCCGATTCATATAAGGTACAACTAGGTAAACACACACACACACACACACACACACACACACACACACACACACACACACACACACACACACACACACACACACACACACACACACACACACACACAAACACACACACACACACACACACACACATACACACACACACGCACACCACACACATACATACACACACACAACACACACACCACACACACATACACACACACCACACACACACACACATACACACACACACACACACACATACACACACACGCACGCACACACGCACGCACGTGTATTTATGTTATTCCTCAGAATACTGTGAGTGTATGTTCGTAAATGTTAATCAGTAAAACTTTATTTTTTCTTTATGTTGTAAATATAGTTAATTAAGTTTCGTGCAGACGTCTATCTTACCTCAACCATAATCCTTATAATTCTTACTTACATTCAGTCTCAAATAGAGCTTTTCCTCGGAACGTATTTTCATCTACTTAATTTACCTATACGTTTCACGTAATTGTTGTGGGTTTGCTTCCCAACTGGAACTCGACTTACCCCTAGATTCGACTGAAGTTCCACTCATTACGTTAACTCAGGCCAAATCAAGCAAGCAACCCATGACAATTTGGGGGCTGTCCGGGATGTTATTCTATATTTACGTGAAATAGATTAGTGACCCGTAGGTAATATCGAAGTCTGCTAACCTCTTAACGTCAATTATCAGTAACACGTGCGATTGTCACTTTGTTCATTACCATACACTCACTGTCACTGAATTATTTATGCTTTATTTAAATGTTCAATATTACGTTAGGTTAGATGATACGATGTAGATTTAGAAGTGTTCGATTTGTGCTTAATTATCAATACGTTAGGTTAGATGACAGGATAAAAATCTTTAAGGTATCGATTATTCGAAGTATGTGAGACCCCGACATTCATATGCCCGACATATTCAACCGGTTCCGAAGGAGAACCTCTATTCAATAAGTTCACAATAACTCACTCAAGTAATCTTCCTAAACTACCCACTTGCTGTAGCCCTAATGTCGAACAATAGTTACGACCCCTTTATAGTGACCTTTCCTCAGTAACTGTGCCTAGGAGATTTATACTATCCCCCCACAGCTTCGAAAGTTAACTATACCTGCACAGTAAGTCGTGTATTTTAAGATTCAGGCCATTAGTTAGCCATATTCTGATTCAGCGACAGTCTATGTGTGAGCTATCCTCTTTCCTATCGGGAAACCTCGAAGCAGACTATACGTAAGTTACGGGCGTATAGTCTGAGCGCTGAACCTTAGTATACACATCGTCTATAGAATAAATGTTCATAGACCGAGTTCTTATAGAGACCCACCATAGATTTCACTCCCCCCGAACAGGGATTTAGTCAATTTTTCGTATGTGAAGTCCAAGAATTGGTTTATACTAATATCCCTGGAGTGGAATTCTCGTGTACATACACTCACTATGCCTTTCAATATAGAAACTTTTATCAAAAATCCCTCAGTGGATCAGTTAGAGTATGATCTCAAAAAGGATGATTGGAGACTGTTGGCTCAAACCTACCAAATTAATGCTCCTGCTAGGTTACGTAAAGATGAAATCAAACGAGTGGTCATCGAATCCCTCGTAGATTTGCTGGTACTGGATGAAGACGCATTCGAACTACTACGCCAGGAAAGTGCTCGTGACGTAACTGAAGGAGACCCTGTAAGTGATAGTGATCCCCCCTTGCAGCCTGAAGCACGCGCTCCCCCCCAATCTCCCTTCAATAAGTCAGTAGTATCTTTAGAATTAGAGAAAATTAAACTAGAGAGAGAGAGAATGAGACAAGAACGAGAAGAAAAAGAGAGAGAACGAGAAGAAAGAGAGAAAGAACGAGAAGAAAGAGAGAAAGAACGAGAAGAAAAAGAGAGATCGGGAGCTTGAATTACTGAAATTAAAAGAACGAGAGAGAGACCGTGAGCTTGAGCTGAGAAAGGAGGAACTTGCCAGAGAAAGAGAGTGTGAGTAAAAAAAAGAGAACGTGAGAGAGAACGAGAAAAAGAAAGAGAACGTGAGAACAGAGAAAAGGAACTCGAAGTAGAGTACGAACGAAAGTTGAAATTGTCTGATATAGATAGAAAAATAAATCTATCCACCTATTAAATACCTAAGTTGCCTCTCTTCCCAATTTTAATAAGTCAGACCCAGAATACTTGTTTTTAGGTAATTTGAACGTTTAGCTGAGCACGTTAACTGGCCCGTAGAAGAATGGGTGTGAATCATACAAAGCAAATTGGTAGGAACAGTCGCCAAAGTCTTCAACAGTCTTAAGGAATACTCATCCTATGAAAAAGTCAAATCTAGCATCCTCAATGCCTATCAAGTTACTCCTGAGTCTTACCGTCAAAAATTCAGAAATTAGGCCAAATCTGATAACTCGACATTTGTCGAATTTGCCTCTGAAAAACTCAGAATCTTTAAGCAATGGCTCACTGCCACGAAAGTAAAGATTTACGATCAACTCGTTAACTTGATGGTCTTCGAGGAATTTAAGCGCAGAATTCCATTCCAAATCATGCTTCATTTAAATGGAAAAGATGTATTTGACTTAAATGAAGCAGCATTACTTGCCGATGAATACGCAGTACTTAATAGGTTGAATGTACAGCGGGGAAGCCATTTTGTACAGCCATCAGTAGGTTCCTTTGCCACTCCCGATGATAAGCAGGCAGGAAAGACCTCTATCCCTACCCCCCTCTACTCTTACTGTAGTTACTGTAAGAAACCTGGCCATCACATCACTCAATGCCCATAGCCAGGTTGTAGAGTGCCAAAGTGCCCGAGTAGATCGAAAGCACCTACCCTGAGTACTGGACCTAAATATTACGGTCCCCATAAACCTGTGACCCATGTAGTAAGAGGTAACTCCCCCCCCCCCTGCGAACATACCTTTAAAGACTTCAAGTCCCATGGTAAAATCTTCACTAAGAAAAAACCCTCTCAACACAAAATAAAAGCTCAAGAGTATGTCCATAGAAAGCCTACTGATGCGCTAGAGAGACCTATATCATGCATTGTAAAATCCCCCCTTACAAATGAATCTACCATATGAGAAGTCGATACAACGGCTCTCAAGTCCAACTCTGCCCTCCTTGCAGACCTTATTCAGTGCCTTGCACCCCTTATTCCTGACAAAGAATTCCTCACTAATACTCTTCCTATCCGCCAGACCCCTTATCGCCTCTACCACCATAAGGCAGAGAGGATGCTGCCGCCGTCTCCGCCACAACTCCTCCATCACGGCTCCTCTCACCTCCCTCTCCAGTCCCACGGAGAAATTGGTCTGGTCTCCAGTCTGCCAACGCTCCCTCGAGACCCCTTGGCAGTTCCCGAGCGGCGAGCCGGTGTTGAAGACCCCCGACTACTCCCACCCCTTCGTCCTCCACGTAGAAGGGATAGGAGGGGTCTCGCTACAGGAAGCCGACCACAACCATCTTACCTTCATCGAGAGGGCCCGTATCATCAATCAACGAGTCCTCCGATGGGCCCTTGTCCTCCAAGCCTTCAGATTCCTCATGGTCCACATCAGAAGAGAAGACCACCTAATTGCTGACGCCCTGTCTAGGGGAGCGACCAGCCTCCTAGACGATTCACGGTGACTATGGACTCTCTAGTCCAGCTGCTCCCCGTTACTCTGGTCTTCCGGCGGGGGGTGTTATAGTCAACCATGAATCAAACCACTTTCAAATCGCCCGCCTACTACTTACGGTTTCGAACATGACTCGTGGCCAGCATACGTTGTATGAACGTACGAGTTCGAACCTTGCCATGAAACTATTGGCCCCGCCTTCCTCGAGTATAAAAAGAGCCTCCCCGGTTGTCCACCCCCACTCTCACACAGCCCCAGGTCTCACCTCTTCGACGCTGTATATCGGTGCATTGCTGTTTGGCTCGCAAGTATCAATTTAACCAACTCTTTAGACTTGTTTAGAGTTATTAATTATTTTGTGTGAATTATATATGTTTGTTAAGACTCGGTGATTTGTGAATTGTATGTTTTCCTTATTAGGAAAGTGTATCTATGTTATTCATCAGAATACTGTGAGTGTATGTTTGTAAATGTTAATCAGTAAAATTTTATTTTTTTATGTGTAAATATAGTAATTAAGTTTCGTGCAGACGTCTATCTTACCTCAACCGTAATCCTTATAATTCTTACTTACATTCAGTCTCAAATAAAGCTTTTTTCCTCGGAACGTATTTTTATCTACTTAATTTACTTATACGTTCCACGTTATTGTTGTGGGTTTGCTTTCCAACTGGAACTCGACTTACCCCTAGATTCGACTGAAGTTCCACTCATTACGTTAACTCAGGCCAAACCAAGCAAGCAACCCATGACAATATATATATATATATATATATATATATATATATATATATATATATATATACATACATATATGGAAGGAAATGAGGAAGCGGACGAATTGGCCCAGGAGGTCAGAAGGCATGTCAAAAAGAGAGGGGCAGACGACAGTGGTGAAGTCGAAGAGATTAGTGAAAATGTAAAGATTAGAAATATAGATAAGAGCAGCGCAATGGAAGGCGAAGACAAATATTTCCATGGATTTAATGAGAGAGGAAATGACAACCTCCCCCGACTAGTAAATCTAGAGGAGAAACTAAAAGAAATTAACGAAACATGGGAGGTTAGGTTTAACCAATTAACGCTAGTTACCCAAAGAGTTGATAAAGTGGGAGAACTAAAGAAGGAGAATCAAAACATAGTAAAAAAAAATAGAAGAATTAAAAAGACAGTTAATAGAAGTAAAGGATGAGAATGAGGAATTAAAGAGGAATAAGTAAGAGAATAAAAAGTCCACAGCATAAGAGGTAAGTGGTTAGAAAAAACAACAAGAGAACAATAAAATTTAATTTAGAGGTATAGTGGAACAACAGATGAAAGAACAAACTAAGGACACAGTCATTAAAGTGATGATGAGGGAGAAGGAGAATATAGTAAGAGACTTAGCAGATAAAAAGAAATGTATAATTATATTAGGAATGGAAGAGAAGCATAATCCAAATAGGACTACAAGAGTAAGAGCTGAGAAAGAGCGAACAAGGTATTGATATATTTCAAGAAGGTGAGCAAGAAATAGGGAAAGAAATTTAAGAAATATATAGGCTGGATAAATACAGTATAGACAAGACCAGAGCAATTAAGGTTAAATTTAGGTCACAAACAACAGTAGAGAATGTCTTATCAAAAACAGGAAAACTAGCAGAAAATGATCAGTACAAACAGGTATGGATAAAAAGAAACACGAATAAAAAGGAAAGAGAGGAAGAACAAACAAAAAGAATAAAGCTAAGGTAAAAAATGAGAACAGAACAGAGTCAGACAAAGAGAAATTCTATTGGAGAGTAGTGGATATGAAAGTGAGAAAATGGTTCATAGGAGAGGAAAACAGAAGAGAAACAGAAAACAGGATGGAGGTAACAGAAAATTGAAAGTCTCCTTCACAAATATAGATGGATTAATAACAGGCTTGACTGAACTGTATCATTACCTGATGAAAAAGGAACCTGACATAATGGGAATTGTAGAGACGAAATTGAAAGGTCCATTACCACCCAACAGTGTAGTACATAGTGTATATAACTATTGGATTAGAAACAGAGAAATAAGACAAGATGGTGGAGTTATGATGGAAATAGTAGACAGGGACAAGAAGAGCTGGAAGTTTGCGGTAAATTATGTGCCTCCTAAAACGGTTTCGTGGGAAAGAGAAAACACAAGAATATGGTAGAAGACACAAGGATAACACTAAATAAAATAATGTAAGATGGCGGAAGAACAGTTATAATGGGTGATTTTAATTGTAAAGAAATCTGCTGGGAAGAGATGACAGTGAAGTGTGGAGACGACCTATGGGGAAATGTACTACTTGATATGATTATAGAAAATACAATGACACAATGGGTATAAAAGAATACTAGGTGTAGAAATGAGGAAGAGCCATCAAGACTAGGCCTAATAATTACATCAGAACCTGAAACAGTGAAGAAGATTGAATATTAAGACACCACTAAGTAAAAGTGACCCCATATTAGTTGAACTGGAACTAAATGAAGAAAAATACATTGAAAAAACGAGCAATATAGAAAGGGAAGGTTGATCTATGGAAAAAAATATATAAAATGAGAAAAAAAAACAGACTGGGAAGGGATATACAAAGAGGAAACAACAGTAGAGGAGAAATGGAAAATTTTGACAACAATTTAAAGGGAAGGAGTGGAAAAGTATGTTCCAAGAAAAAAAAAAAAAAAGTGTAAAATGTTGGTACAACAAAAGATATAGAGAGTTAAAAGAAAAAAGGGATAAAGCTTGGATAAAATGGAGGAAAGACAAAAAAAAAAACGAAAAAAGGAAAATATTTTCTGGTTATATAAATAAATATGTACAAATGCGCAGAGAAGAAAAGAGAAAATACGAAAAGGATGTCATAGAAAAATGTAAAGATCAACCAAAACTATTTTATAGATTTGTAAACAACAAACTGAAAAACAAACAAGAATTAGTGAAACTACGACAAGGAGGAATAGAATACACAGAGGAAATAGAAATGGCAGAAATTATGAACAAGCATTTTAAATCAGTGTTTACGAGGGAGAACATACAACTTAGAGATGTCGAGTGGGAGGGGAAAGTCCCCCCTATGAAAGAGATAGAAGTAACAAGGAATGAAATAATGAATCACTTGAGTAATCTCGATGTCAGAAAATTGCATGGTCCAGATGAAATGGCAAACTGGATTTTGAGAGAATGCAGGAACGAACTAACAGACAAAATACAAAGTTTATTAAGCAGATCATTGAAGGAAAGAAAAATTCCAGAAGATTGGAAAAGAGGAAATATAGTACCAATATATAAGAGGGGAAACAAAGAAGACACTACAAACTATAGACCTGTCTCTCTTACAAGTATGGTAGCAAAAATTTATGAAAGAATGATAAAAATTAGATGTTTGAAGTATTTGAAAAAAAGTACTAAATCCGAGGCAGTTTGGATTTAGACAATGAAGATCATGTCACAAACTTGATGTGTTTTTATTCAGGGCTAATACATATAATACAGGAAAGAGGTGGATGGGCTGATTGTGCCTTTCTAGACCTCAAAAAATCTTTTGATAAGGTGCCACATAAGAAATTGACAAAACATTAGAAACTGCAGAAGGAATTCAGGGCAAACTACTTCAGTGGGTGGAAGACTTCTTGCATGAAAAGAAAATGAGAGTAGTGATAAGAGACAAACATTCCAATTGGGAGGAGATGATTAGTGGAGTTCCACAGGGAACAGTTCTGGCCCCAATAATGTTTTATATATATATATATATATATATATATATATATATATAATATATATATATATATATGTATGTATGTGTATGTATGCACATGTTTATGTATGTATATATATATACAAATACATATATATATATATATATATGTATGTATACATATACAAATATACATATATATATACATATATATGTATATATATACATATATATATATAATATATATGTATATACATATATAATATATATATATATATACATATATATATATATATATATATATATATATATTAATGATATGGATGAAGGAATTGAAAGTTATATGAGCTTCTTCGCACACGATGCAAAAATTTTGAAAAAAGTAAACACCGAAGAAGATTGTGAGTCGCTGGAGAGTGATCTGAATAAAGTATGGGAATGGAGTAGGAAGTGGGAGATGGAATTTAATACTAAGAAGTATAGTATTATGGAATTTAGAAGAATTAAAAGAAGAATAGTGGGATCATATATATTGGATGAGGAAGAAACTAAAAAAAGTGAAAAAAGAGAAGGACCTAGGAGTCATTATTATGAATAATATGTCCCCTGAGAAACATATAAACAAAATTTTTGGAGAAACTTATAATCTAATAAGATCAATCGAAGTTTCACTTACACACCTGGACAAAAAATTAATGAAGAAAATACTAGTCAATTTGATAAGACCAAAATTGGAGTACGCAGCGACGACGCGGTCACCAAGTACAAAAAAAAAAAAAAAGTATAACAAAACTTGAAAGAATACAAAGAGCAATTATGAAATTGACACCAACGCTCTCAGAACTATCATATGAGGAGAAGCTGGCAAATCTTAAGCTACAGACATTGGAACAAAAAGAGAGAGAGGAGACTTCACCGTGTATGTCTCATGTCGCCTTGGCTGTTCAATTTATATGTGGATGGGGGGGTGCAAGATGGTTAAACAAAATAGATAAAAATGAGAGAAAAAACAATTGTTATTTGCTGACGACATTACGCTCGTTGCAGGATCAGAGGAGAGAAGTTGAAATTAAATGTGGGTAAATCATTTGTCTGTCTGATTTTCATTTATTATTAGTTATATGTCAATTCATTATTATTTACTATTTACCTGTTTGTTTATTATTTTACTATACCTATGCATTTATTTATGTATTTTATTTGTTATTTACATTATCATAGTTTTTATTTAATATTTTATTATTATTATGATTTTTTTCGCATCCGACCTTGATATGGACCATAAGGTCTCCTGTCGGCATGCTCCGCCTTTGTAATCCTTTGTAATCCTTTGTAATGTAAGGTGATGAGATATACGAGGGGTAAATGTGGCAGCAAATCGAAAAGAGCATTAAGGAAGAGAGACTGGATAAGCTATATAGTTTTAGATACTTGGGTGCGAATGTGATGAGAAAGAGAGGAGTGGAAGTGAAGATAAAATGTAGATTGAGAGCAACAAGTAAATAACTTAGAGGATTTAAAAGTGTAATGAGAAATATACATTTGGGAATGAATACTAAGAGGAGATTGTATGAAGGAGTGATTGTGCTAACAGCAATATATAGGCCAGAAACATGGAACATGGAGTATGGATGTGGTTGAAATGAATTGCTTGAAAAGTATGGTAGCGATTACTAGGATAGATAGGGTGAGAAACGAAGAGGTGAGAAGGAGAGCGGGGAAATGGAAAAGGAGTTGGCAGATAGGGTTGATGAAAGACTATTGGTATGGTTTGGACATATTAAATAAGTGATTGAAGAAATATTAGTATAGGAGGTGCGGAAACCAGAGGTGGAAAGAAGTAAACATAAAGGGTCGACCTCGGATGAGGTGGGTGTATGGGAAAAAAGGGGCATTAGAAAAGAGGGGAATGTCTGTTGAGGAAGAAAGGGAGATGACTGAAGATAGGGTTGAGTAAAGAATGGTTGTGTATGGATGATGTTGAGATTCATGGAAGGGAGTGGGCGGAGGCTGGGGAGAGGACTTATGTTTGAATAACATTTTTGACGTAGCTCGAGGGATAAAGGGGGGGCAATTGAATGAAGCGGCCTGAATGTGGATGTTATGTGTATTGCTACATTACCTCTGACCCAGGGCAATGGGCGAGATGGAGGGAAGATCCGTCATCCAGGAGCAGCTAAGATAAGAAGGAGAGAGGGGTATGAATGGAAGTAGAGTATGTTGAGATGTAGTGTGTGGGAGTAGATTTATGCCTTTGTTTTCTTGGCTACCTCTCTTGTAAAGGGGAAAAAGCCGTTGATATATATATATATATATATATATATATATATATATATATGTATATATATATATATATTTTTATATATATATATATATATATATATATATGTATATATATATATATATATATATATATATATATTGATAAGTATTTTAGACAAATTATTTGGATGATGGAGAACATAAACACAGGGGAAGGCTCGGAACCCTAAACACTCTAACGTTTCGTTCGCGTAGAACTTCTTCAGAGAGTGTATGTAGAACTGCAATTGAAGTTTATGTACTAAATCTAATTATCTTTTCGGACACTTGGGAAAGGTCGTTTTTTCTGGCGTGCTTTAGAATTAAAATACTAGTTTCTTTAGCTAAATTGATAAACCCTCCTCGATGATTCGATGAATTATTAGTTGAAATATATGCTGATTCAACAATTCTTCTAGTGAATTTATCAAAACCTTTATGTAGCACTTCAGCTTCTCTCCAGTTTGGTAAATGATTGAATTTTTCCGCATGAACTACTAAAGAATTAGATGTCCTATGTGCTTTTATGTCGTTTTTATGTTCATAAATTCTTTTTTCTAATCCTCTTGACGATTCGCCAAAATAAGCCATTGAGCAACTATTGCACGGGATTTTGTATACGACGCTGTTTTCGGAATTGGTTCTCTTTTCAGAAGTCTTTATTAAATCACCTATCCTCTTGTTAGTTATTTTAGCTATGTTCGTACCTGATTTTGTTAAATATTTGTCTATTATTGGTGACGTTTCTGAGCCAGGTACTGATATAAAAATTGTATTATTTTTATCATTTCTCTCTTTCTTTCCGCGATTGTAAATATTTATTGCTTTTCTTTTTGTTCTTTTCAACATTCCCTCTGGATATCCAAGTTTGTCAAAGGTTTTCATAATGTAATCAAATTCGCCTTCTAGGTATTCATTACTACAGATTCGTGGTGCCCTGAGAAAAAATCCTATTACTATACCACTCTTTGTCCTATCATCATTTGCGGAGAAGTAATGTACTAAATCCTCTTTGTTAGTTTCCTTTCTGTATACTGAGAAAGTTACAGTTTTTTCCACTCGTCGTATTAACGTATCTAGGAAGGGCAATTGTCCGTTTTGTTCCTCTTCTACGGTGAACTGAATATCGCTGTTGACCGCGTTAAGCATTCTCACTTTATTATTTACATTGGTGTTTTCGGGAATGATTGCGAGGACGTCGTCTACATACTCGTATCTAAACCAGTGTGATCCCCTACCATTGATTCTGATAAAGTTTTCTTTTTCTAATAACTCCATATATAGACAGGCCATCACTGCACTTAAAGGACTACCCATAGCGAGACCTCTATGTTGTTCATATTCGTCACCATTAAAAGTAAACGCACCGAAATTTACGCATAAATCCATCAATTCTATATAATCTTGTTTTCTTATGGGTAGGTCAGTATCGTTCTTATATTTTATTACACTCTTTACTGCTTCTAACGCACCGTTAGTGGAAATATTTGTATATAACGCCTTGACATCATAGCTTACTAACTTTTTCCCTGAAAAATTCTAACGATCTTTTGACAAGATTAAAAGATTTAGATTTCACAGGGAAAAAGTTAGTAAGCTATGATGTCAAGGCGTTATATACAAATATTTCCACTAATGGTGACGAATATGAACAACATAGAGGTCTCGCTATGGGTAGTCCTTTAAGTGCAGTGATGGCCTGTCTATATATGGAGTTATTAGAAAAAGAAAACTTTATCAGAATCAATGGTAGGGGATCACACTGTTTTAGATATGTAGACGACGTCCTCGCA
>NC_134791.1:60643564-60681064 GCF_046742065.1 Oratosquilla oratoria
TAGTTTTCTTTCCAGGTGATTAAGAATGTCTGTTGTTTAATTACAGCTTAATATGTGAAGTGTGTTAACTTACTACTGATTTTTAGAAGTTGACACTATATCTAATGTGTTATTTCACTGCCACATTTACTCTTAATCTGGGCCTCAGTTCATGTTTAGTCATGCTAAGAGCCGCTACCTTCATTACCATCACCGAAAGCAAGCAGAACATTTCCATGAAACGAAATGTCCATCATATTGTGAACATGAGCCGCAAGCGTGAATACCACAACAGCTTTAAAATGGCATCCCCACATCTAACAAGGTTTGTACATAATGAAAGAAAGACACAAAGAGAGAGACAAAATCAGAGAAGAGAGAAGATACATACATACACACACACGCACACACTTACGGCGAAAGTCGAGGAGATGGTGGTTCGAGTCTTGCCACCGGCGAAGTTGAACCAAGGGCATGGTTCATTAAATTCTACGCTACAAATTCCTCTGTGAGGGGTACCGTCCTAGCCTTTTGGTAGGAGGAGTTTATGATGTTAAACAATATCATCATCATATATGCATACATATATGTATATGTATATGTATATATATATATATATATATGTATATACATATATATATATATATATATATATACACATATACCCAGTCTGGGGTTTTGGCTGCATATTATTATGGCAAAGTAGCATGCAGTTGATACTTTAGGGCGTACATGGGGCGCTCCTACGGACTAGAGTCACACATAATTTTCTGTGATAGAGGAAGACTCTGCTCATGGAGAAATGATGACACTTTTATTATACTACGATTATCCCTCCGTTATGCAGTCCCCCAACCCCTTGTTACTGTCCTGTACAGTTTCTTTTTTCGCCTACCCTGTGGTGGGGGATAGAATGCTGCCACCAAGTCTTCCACTTGAGTCGTATAAGGTGACAAAAAACGGACGGAGGTTAGGACTAGAACCCTGCTACCTGGAGCCCCACAGGGGACATTCCTAAATATATATATATATATATATATATATATATATATATATATATATATATATATATATATATATATATATATAAATATATGAATAAATAAATAAATGAATAGATAAATAAATAAATAAAAGTAAAGGCATATGAGGGTCTAGGAGTTTTCCAACTAGTTCCCTAAAGTTTGGGTCTTCTAATGTGTATGAATGTGGTACAGATGAGAGTAAAAGGGAAGATATAGGCAGTATGTTTATGAGAAGAAAGATGGATATGTTGGATTTGAGTGACACTAAGTTGAAAGGGAAGGGCGAGTGTGAGTTTGGGAGTGCAGTTGGGAGGTTCACAGGAGTGAAGAGGGGACGAGGGAGAGAAGGGGTATCTATACTTGTAAGTGAAGAGATAGATAAACGTGTAATGAAGTGGAACGAGGTTTCTTCAAGGTTAATGTGGATGAAGGTAAATCTGGGAAGGGAGATGTGAGTTTTTACAAATGCGTATGGGCCTGGTAGTGAGAAGAGCGTAGAGGAAAGGGAGGCTTTTTGGGTGGATTTAAATGAGTGCATAGAGGGATTAGGAAGAAATGTCAATGTAGTTGTATTGGGAGACCTTAATCTTAGGGTAGGATACGAACCAATGGACGGGGTGATTCGGAAGTATGGAGTTCCAGGTAAAAATCGTAGTGGGGAATTGATTGTGGAGATGTGTCTCGAAAGAGAGTTGATGATAGCAAACACAGTGTTTAGGAAGAGAGTCAAGCATAAGTACACATGGGAGAGGGTGGTGGATGGGAGGGTGACAGATAGAGCATTAATGGACTATATAGTATGGTAGGAAGAGTTAAGGATATACGTGTTCTAAGGGGAGAGAGTGGGGGAATATTGGATAATTTTCTGGTGGAAGGTAAATTGAGAGTGAATAATAGGTAGAGAAAGAAGAAAAGGGCAGAAGGTAGGGAGGTACTTAGAATAAACTGCTTAAATGAGAAAGAAAGGGAGAAGGAGTATAAGAAGAAGCTGACAGAGGAGTGGGAGGGAGTGAAGGATAGAGCAGAAATAGGAGTGGAGGAGGAATGGGGATGGTTCAAGGAGGAAGCCATAAAATGTGCAAAGATCGTGTGCGGAACAAGGAGGACGGGAGGAAATAGAAGGAAGGGTAGTGAGTGGTGGGATGAGGACGCAAAAAAGGTGTAGAAGGGAAGAAGCAGGCTTTCATAGATCGGCTACAAATTAGGACGAGGAAATTGTATGAGAGGTACAAAGTAATGAGAAGGGAAGTTAAGCAGAAGATAAAGGAAGCAAAGAGGAGAGCAGGTGTGAAATGGGGTAAGAGTATGACAGAAAGTTTTAGAAGTAATTGAATAGATGTTTTGGAAAGAAATTAAAAGAGGAAGAGGAGGCGAATCAAGTAGAGAAGAAATAGTAAAAGGTGCAGATGGAGGAATGATAATGGAAGAGAAGACAGTGAGAGGAAGGTGGGCAGAGTATTTTAGGGAATTGCTTAATGTAAACGAGGGTAGGGAGAAAAATGTAGTTGCAGTGGGAAGCGCTAAGAAAATGAGAGTAATGAGTAAGGAAAATGGAGGAGAAACAGGGAAAGATGAAGTAAAAGCAGCTGTTAAGATGATGAGAGCAGGTAAGGCACCTGGGTTGGATGGATGACATGTAGAATGTCTGAAGAAAGGAGGTGCAGTTATGGTGGACTGGCTGGTGAGGTTATCTAATGTTTTTAAAAGCAAGTAGAGTGCCGGAGGAGTGGAGGAGTGCCTGTATAGTTCCACTTTACAAGAAAAAAGGGGACAAGTGTGACTGTAGTAGTTTCAGAGGGATCAGCTTGTTGAGTGTAGTTGAGAAGGCTTATAGGAGGGTCTTGATTGAGAGCATTAGGAGAGGAACAGAGGGAGAAATTGATGAGGAACAGTGTGGATTTAGGACAGGTAGGGATTGTGTAGATCAGATCTTTGTGGTAAGACAGATATGTGAGAAAGCTATAGGAAAAGGTATGGATGTTTTTTGGTCTTTTGTGGATCTGGAAAAGGCTTAGGACAGGTGTAGACAGGAAGGCATTGTGGGAGGTATTGCAGATATATGGGATAGGAAGAAAGCTGTTAAGAGCAGTCAATAGCTTTTACGAGAGAAGTAGAGCTTATGTTAGGATTAGAAATGGAGAGAGTGAATGGTTTTAGGTAAAGGTGGGACATCGTCAGGGATGTGTTATGTCGCCCTGGCTGTTCAATCTTTACATGGATGGAGTGACGCGAGAGGTGAATGCAAGGGTAGGTGAGCCAGTTGTTGTTTCCTGATGACATTGCACTTGTAGCAGGATCAGAGGAGGGATTGAGAAGTTAGTGACAGTTTGAGAAGGTGTGTGAAACAAGGAAGGAAGCTGAAGATAAATAACACACACACACACACACACACACACACACACACACACACACACACACACACACACACACACACACACACACACACACACACACACACACACACACACACACACATATATATATATATATATATATATATATATATATATATAGTATATATGTATATATATAAGTATATATATATATATATATATATATATAATATACATATATACACACACACACACACACACACACACACATATATATTTGTATATATATATGTATATATGTATATATATATATATGTATATGTGTGTATATATGTATATATATATCACAACTAACACCACAGTCGGACGAAAGAAAAAGTTGCGTAAGCGGAACTATATATTTCGATTGCTACCTGCAATCCTCTTCAGTAGTACAAAGTGGCAGGGAGGAGGCTATCTTAAGTAGCAACCTCTTACAAAAGAAAGGGAACATGAGAAAATAAAGAACATCACTGCCCCAACCCTAGTTGACCTGAGGCTGACACGAGGTCGGGTCAGGGGGAGGGGGAGGAAGCTTGTTGACAATATTTTTGGTGATGAATAGTCCTGAAATGATGTCTGGGGTCCATTGACCCTTGGAAATATTCATCGTGGGCAGATAATCAATTAATGTTGATTCCACCATTTTCCTTCTGAACCCACACCCTGATTTATAAATGAGATCAGATTTCTCCCAGTCCATCCGGTGATTAAATTTATTAACGTGTTGAAACACTGCTGAATTTATTTGGCCATATCTAATCGACCTTTTGTGTTCATTTAATCTTGTCGGTAGGTCTCTCCCCGTCTGGCCAATGTATGAAAGGTTACAATCTTTACATGGAAGGGAGTAAACACCTGGGATATGTTCTTCCTTCAACCTCTGGTGAACATTAACAACTTTTTTATTAATAGTATTAGGGTAGTTATGAATTAAATTTACTTTCTCTTTGGGAAGAAACTTGGACAATTGACTGATGGACTCTGAGAAGGTGATGTTTTTTATTTTCTCATGTTCCCTTTCTTTTGTAAGAGGTTGCTACTTAAGATAGTCTCCTCCCTGCCACTTTGTACTACTGAAGAGGATTGCAGGTAGCAATCGAAATATATAGTTCCGCTTACGCAACTTTTTCTTTCGTCCGACTGTGGTGTTAGTTGTGATTTACAAATGTGTTACTACATTTCTCACCTGTGATATATATATATATATATATATATATATATATATATACATATATATATGTATATATATATATATATATATATATACAAATATATATATATACATATATATATGTGTGTATATTTGTATAAATATATATATGTATATATATATATATATATATATATATATATATATATATATATATACATATATGTATATATATATATATGTATATATGCAGGAAAAAAACCCACTGGGAAATAAGAAGCTTAGTCCGAACGTTTTCGTCTATTTAAGACATTATCAAGGAATACACAGTTACAGAGACAAAGGTGGATATATATACATAAAGTAAAAGACAAGCTAGGAACATGGGAAGTACACACAAGATGCTTCACAATCAGGTAGAGCCGATGTTTACATATACGGATGTTTATATCGGCCAAACTGGTAAAGACTTAAAAACTAGGATAAATCAGCACAAATATAGTGTAAGGAGTGGGCAAAGTTCCAGTGGCATTTTTGTCCATGTAAGAGACCACAATCATCCTATTGACTGGGATAATTCGAATGTAATAATTTCTTGTAGATCCTTATTAGAAAGAAACATCATCGAATCCAGTCATATTAAACAAACCTTTGACAATAATATCAATTTAAGTTTAGGATTATTTAAACTTGATGATTTTGTTATTGATAAAATTGTAAGAACTTCTCCAAGTGCTACTAAGCGGGGGTGACGTAACGTCATGGACCAAACGTCCGTATATGTAAACATCGGCTCTACCTGATTGTGAAGCATCTTGTGTGTACTTCCCATGTTCCTAGCTTGTCTTTTACTTTATGTATATATATCCACCTTTGTCTCTGTAACTGTGTATTCCTTGATAATGTCTTAAATAGACGAAAACGTTCGGACTAAGCTTCTTATTTCCCAGTGGTTTTTTTCCTGCATATTATTTTCACGTGTGCCTTGTGAATTAGTGCAAAATATGTATATATATGTATATATATATATATATATATGTATATATGTATATATATATACATATATATATATATATATATATATATGTGTGTGTGTGTGTGTGTGTGTGTGTGTGTGTGTGTGTGTGTGTGTGTGTGTGTGTGTGTGTGTGTGTGTGTGTGTGTGTGTGTGTGTGTGTGTGTGTGTGTGTGTGTGTGTGTGTGTGTGTGTGTGTGTGTGTGTGTGTATCTATTCATTATTTTTGCAACCGAGGCAACGTTTATGGGTCTGCTTTTGTGGCATCTGTTTTTTCACCTTTTTTTTTTTTTTTTATAAGATAAAGATTTGGTTATTTTCATTATATTGGTACATTCCTAGCCGTGATCATTTTCATAATAACATCTAGTGGTATAGTAACTGTTTCCCTTATAAAAAATTCAATATATGTGTTTATTCTTAATATAAGCTGTGATACTTAGAACAGTGTTATACCTTGAAGATTATGTAGATTGTGGGAACTGTAGGGCTGTAGTTTTATATGAAATTTATTATTAGAACAGTTTGAGTGGTGCAAAACCCTTCCTAAAGTCTTAAGATTTCCTCGTACGTGGGTGTGGGTTGGGGTTGGGGATAGCGGGCCATTAATTGAGAATATCTGTACTTAAGACAAACCATGTATTGTAAGCTGTAGCTCTAAAATATGAATCAAGGCTGTTGATATCCGTAATTTATCTTTTTTTTTTAAATAAATGAAAATAATAATAATAACTTTGAAAATAAGCTGAAAGGATACACCGTTTGGTTGATAAAAAGTGTTGGGGTAGATCTATAAAATTTGTTGCCTCAGTAATTGGATGGGTGTGCAGAGAAGTCAGTAGAATTTCATCTAAAGGTCAATTACTGGTGTGGTTAAAAATTATAGGCCGCTTTCAACAGATATATGGAAGACTTGCATATTCAATCGAGTATTGACTATATGAATGTGCTGTCACATAAAACATTTTTGCCGTAATTAATGCGTTTTTGCTGAACTAGGAATGACTTCATATACATCATTTATCGTGTCCCTTCAGCAAATCGACATACTTTATTGCTCTTCTGCTCTGGCCTACGCAAGACGATAGTTGTTATTTTCTAGTGGTGATAGAAGTTGGGATATAATGGGGTCTTAGAAACCAGTCCGCAAGAAAAAGTGCTGATCGCAACAATACTTATCATGACACTATAACATGTCCTTGAGGCCGTTTTATTTTCGTATCTAAAGTTTGGAACATAGTGTAAGAAAAATATTGCAGCCAAACTATCTTCTAATAGAACGAATGTGCAATAACAACAGAATATATGCCTTTTATGATGACCACCTTAATATGTGTGGGATGAGGGCGCCCTCACTTCAAAGCCGGATCCGGAACCGACCTGGATTATCCAGCCGGATACAAACGATATGCTACGCCTCTTTCTTTTTTATTATTCTTATTCTTTATTTATTCTTTTGTTTTATTTATTTATTTCTATTCTTATTTATTGTTATTTTTTTTTTCTTAGCTTTGGCTAATGCCCATTCCGTAACTGGCCGTCTTCTAGCAAATTTGCAATTATTTTTTCCTTCAAAGTGATATTGAAGAGATCCGAAATCGTTGCAAAAATATGCTAAAGCACATTCGTACCAGGAGTATGATCCGGAACTATTGCGGATGTGATCCAACAGGAGAGTGTATGGCTACAACATTGCCTTCAAAATTTATTCAGACGTCAAATACGGTATTCATTTTATAACAAAATGTATAAATCTATAATACATTAATTATCGCTAGAGACTGTTTCTGTTATATTGTTAACCCCTTCAAAAGGATAATACAATCTGTGAATTAGGATTTGGTTAACGACAGGTAATTTTTCTGTAACCGTGGAGGGAAACACTGGATTAAATGTGATTTTGATCGATCGAAAGGGAAACACGGGGATTAACTGGAAAGGAAAGAGACTATGAAGCCTACACTAGGCAGTTCAATGGTCGTTATCACTTATCATCTCCATCCATAAAGTTATCTAACCTTCTCTTAAAAGAACCAACAGTTTCTGCGTTTACTACATGGTTACTGAGTCTATCCATTCGTTAAGCACTCTATTGGTAAACCAGATTTTGCTTATTTCCTTCTTAAATCTACACATGTCAAATTTAGATCCATTACTGCGATATCTGCCCTTTTGTCTTATTATGGAGGACATGAATGCGTCGCCCTTGTTAAAACCCTTGACCATTTGAATACTTCGATTAGATCACCCCGCACTCTATGTTTTTTCAGAGAGTGAAAGTTAAGGTACTTAAGGCTGTCTACATAACGTAAATTTCTGAACCCATGTATCATTTTGTTCATTCTCCTCTATACTGATTCTAGTGAATTTATATCCATTCTATAGAATGGAGACCAAAAATGTACTGTATAGTCACAGATGGCTTTAATTTTCGCTAGATAAAGTATGATAACAAGATCTGCACTTTTGTTCGTAATCGTCCTAGAAATAAATCCTATCTATTCCGGGCGTCAATGCACATTTTTCTGGATTTAAGTCAAGAATAATTAGCAATCCCAAGTCTTTCTCACATTCTGTTTCCCTAAAAAGGTGTTATTTAGGCTATACCTGTTTTCTGGGTTGTGTAAACCTACGTTTGATACACTGCACTTTGAGATACTGAAGGTCATTTGTCATTTCACCAACCATACAAGGAATTCGTTAAAATCTTCCTGCAGTATCCTGATGTCTTCCTATGACCTAAAATGATGCCCTATTTTTGTGTTGTCCGCAAATTCACTAACATCACTAATAATCACATTGGCCAAGTTGTTTGTATAAATAATGAGCAATACAAGACCGAGCCATGGAGAATTCTGCTAGCAATACTTCCCCATTTAGATTTTACACCGTTAATGGTGATTCACTGTTTTCTGTTACTAATCCATGCTCTAATCAATTCAAACACTTTTCCTCCTATGCCATGGGCTTTGATTTTATTTGTAATCTTTGATGGGGCACCCTATTGAACACTTTGCTAAAGTCAAGATAAATAGAATCGTAGCTATTATTGTTATCTGCCGATTTGTAGACATTAGTGTAAAAGGATAAAAGATTAGTTACAGATTACCTACCCTTGGTAAACCCATGCTGTGAGTCACGAATCAAATTATGTCTCTCGATGCAAGCACCTTATTCTATTAGCTATTATTGATTCTAGCATTTTACCTTTGACCGACGTTAAGCTGATTGGTCTGTATTTGTGTGTAGAAGATTTAGCAGCCTTTTTAAAATCGGGAAAAACGTTTGCCTGCCCCCAAAGAAATAGGAAGGAATCCAGTGTCTACCGACTTCAAATGTGTTTCAGATGCAGTGGTTAAAAATTATGGTGGGGGTTATGAGAATAGGGGTGTAAAAGGATCTGGTAGATAGGGTTTATAAAAGAATATCGGAATAGTTTGGGCATATGATAAGAATGAGTAAGGAAAGACTAGCAAAAAGAGTGAGAAAAGCCGGAGTGAATAGAGACAACTTGAGGGGAAGACAGAAAATAAAGGGGATGGCCTTGGGTAAAAGGGGAATATCTGTTGAACAAAAGATAGATGTGAGTGGAGCTTTGTTGTCAATGGATGATAAATAAACACATCTAGAAGGGATTTCTTCTTGTCTTTTCTAGTTACTCGTGAGTGGACGGAGTGTACGTGGAGGGAGGGTCTGCTTGCAATGAAGCGGTGAAATTAAACCAACTTCGCCTGTCCAGCCCCGCTTTGTAGATGCTGCGTTTAGCTGCAATTCATCTGATTCAGGCAGTAGAAGGGAGATAGGGATTGATCTTCATCCACAAAGAGTTATGATGAAAAAGAAAATAGATGGGTGTTGAATGGTAGTGGGTTGGGTTAGGAGTGAATAAAGGCCTTGGCTGATTACTTCGTTAGTAAGAGGAAAAGGTTATTTTTTGTGTATAAACAGATTGAACAATGGAGAACCACTTTCAAACAGAGTTTGCTTCTTTGGTTGCATAAAATTGCTTAAACTTAGATCATATTAATAATATATAGGCTATGCTACCTTAGCGATAGTTTTAAGATATTGTAATAATATATATATATATATATATATATATATATATATATATATATATATATATATATATATATATATATATATATATATATATATATATATATATACGAATTTTCTCCTAAGTAAAACAAAATCACAATATTGGAAGGTATTTTTTTATCCATACGATCTGATAATTTCCATTACAAAACATTTATGTTTTGTTCCATTCATGAGTGTGATCTATCAGAAGCTTCTTAGACTTCCAAAGGAAGGGGATTTATCTAAAAGAGTAAGACACCCTATATTTTTTGAAGAAGCACGGGCCCCTCCAGGAAAGAAGGTAATAGTAGTTGACCGTTGAGAAAGATTATATGAATTTTATTGAAAATTTATCATTTAGCAGAGTTAATTAATTTTTATTAGTAGAAATCAAAACCTTGGCTAAAGTTGACTGGAACTAGCCACAGTACATTCGACAGTGTATGACATAGTACTCTCGGTTTCAGTTTATCTACTTATGAAAGTTTCTGTCTAGAGACCTCCCTTTGGTTAATATCGATTGGCATCTGTTGAAAATAAACTGGAGAATTGAAAAATATTGCGATTAGATCAATTTTTCATCAACAATGAAACTATATATGTAAATGCTCATGATGTCTTGAGAAACAAGGTTTAAATTGGATTAGTGGGGGAAAGAAAGAGAAAATAGCCATAAGAGGAACGAGAGGGTATTTCACTGGTGGAATTTAATCCTCTACAAAAATATATAATAGCCCATTATGAAGACAAAGGGCTACCTCAGCAAATCACATTAGATTATGAAGTACAAAATATATATATATATTAATAATAATGATAACTTAAAGCCTGGAGGAGCCAAGAAGCTTACAAAGCCATTACTTTTGTAGTGGATGGACGTTTCGGCTATGAACGTTTCGGTCTAGGATGTTTCTGCCTAGAGCTTTCGGATGTAGACTTTTCGGTTTAGGAATTTTGGCTCTGGACACTTCGGTTATCATGTACATAACTTTAAGGATACATTTCCGTCTTACAACACCAAGCAAAGTAAAAGTAAGATTGACCTTTCAAGGTATGGATCGAAAGTTAAAGTCAATAAAAATATAATTATTGTATGAGATCAACTTTCTTGAGTTGATAGAAAAATTACATTAATAACTATATGCGATAAACTTTTTTTTTCTTTTTTGAAGGTTTGAGCACAGTGAAAGGTAAATTGCCAGTTATAATTGCAATCATACTCTAACTCTAATCAAACCTTCAAAAGGAATGTTGATTAACTCAAGAAAGTTGATCTTATATAACTATTAAAGTATTTTTTTCCCTTTGAAATGTTAATTACAATTGAGATGACAATCATACTCTTAATCTTCTCAAAACTCCAACAAGTGTTGATTAACTCGAGAAAGTCTGTCTTATACAGTTATATATTTTTCTGTTTATTATTTTGTATGGTTATTTATCATTTGGAATTACAATTATACTCTTAAAGTCATGAACAAATAATAGTAATAATAATAGTAATAATAATAAATTGTATGAGGTCAACTCCCTCGAATTAATGAACACTCCAAGCATAAATCAAAGGCAAAGAAATCTTTATGTGATATTTCCTGAGTTTACATCTAAAAGCCTACTCATGTATATATATGTATATATATATATGTATATGTATATATATATATATATATATATACATATACACACACACACACACACACACACACACACACACACACACACACACACACACACACACACACACACACACACACACACACACACACACACACACACACACACACACACACACATACATACATACACACACACACACACACACACACACACACACACACACACACACACACACACACACACACACACACACATATATATATATATATATATATATATATATATATATATGTATATATATATATGTATATATGTGTATACATATATATACAGTATATTTGTATGTATATATATATATATATATATATATATATGTATGTATATATATATATATATATATATGTATGTATATATATATATGTGTATATATATATGTATATATATGTATATATATATATATATATGCAGAGTCCACTAGGAAGAGGAAAAACACACGAAATCCGAGCGCTTTCGTGATATATTCACATTATCAAAGAGTACACTCACTTTTCTGTACTTCTTGATAATGTGAATATATCACGAAAGCGCTCGGACTTCGTGTGTTATTCCTCTTCCCAGTGGACTCTGCATATTTGTGATTCACGTGTGACTTGTGAAATATGTGCATATACATATATATATATATATATATATATATGTATGTATGTATATATATATATGTATATATATATATATATATATATGCTGGGACATTGTGACAATTTGACGAAGGTGGAAAAAGAAGTCACGGGTCTAGTTCTGAGTTTCTGAGTTCATTCCTGACCGATTTCGCTCTATGCTTCTGCAAAACCGGTCAGGAATAAACTCAGAAACTTGGAACAAGATCCATGACTTCTTTTTCCACTTTCATCACATATATATATATATATATATATATATATATATATATATATATATATATATATGTATCTATATAGACATATTATATATATATATATATATATATATATATATATGTATATAATATATGTATATTATATATGTATATATATATATATATATACATATATATATATATATATATATATATATATATATATATATATATATATATATATATATATATATATATAGTTCGTCCACTTTTGGAATATGCTGTTTCCGTATGGTCACCGAATCTCATTAAAGATATTAACAGATTGGAAAAAATACAACGATGAGCCAGAAAACTGATTCCAAATATAAAAAATAAATCATACATAAATCGACTAAAACATATGAATCTGTTTTCCCTAAAAAAAAGCGTAGACTCAGAAGTGACTTGATACAGGTCTTTAAGATTCTAAATGGAACTGGCAACATTAAAAGTGACAAAACTTTCACATTGAATGAGAATCAGACAAGAAACCATTGTCTCAAACTGTCCAGAAATAGATTTAAGTTGGAAGTTGGTAGAAACAAGTTCGCCAACCGTGTAGTTGATGAATGGAATAAACTTTTTGCAGAGGCAGTGTAATGTAGTTCAGTTCAAAGCTTTAACAATCATTTAGATAAACACCTAAGCAAGATGCTGTAATGATTTTCATTAACTTTATATTATTTGTTTATTTGTTTTCATAATTTGTCTTTTTGTTTACTATTGTTTACTTGATTCTCATTTATTATTAGTTATATGTTAAATTATTATTGTTTACTATTTACCTGTTTGTTTATTATCTAACATAACTATGCATCTATTTGTGTATTTTATCTATTAATTACATTATTATAATTCTTATTTTTTAATTTATTTATTTATCATTATTATGATTTTTCGCATCCAACATAGATATGGATCAAAAGGTCTCCTTTTGGCATGCTCCGCCTTTTGTAATTATTTCTAAATGTAGTGTTAATGTGACGGAAATCTCAGCGTTGATGATCTTTTTCTGAAGACTTTCAATTCTTCGTAAGAGGCGTTTCTAATCCTTACTTAAGGAATACAGGAATTCTCCGGATGCGTATTGCATGGAGACGAATAAAGTCTATTCTGTTACTTACTTGCAGGACGTTTCGTAACTCTTGTTACATTTTCAACTAAATACAATGGTTTTTGATGGTTATAAACACAAAAAACTAACATCGGAAAAGGTCAATACAATATTGCTGAACATCTATATACAGGGAGCCTTAACGGAGGAGTGGGAAAATGTCCCTACTGGAGGAAAGGGTCAGGAGATCACCACTCTGGATGTTTTCTCTACGGTTTCCCTAATTACCTTGTAGAGAACTCTATCAAGGATGAAGTCGACCGATGGTACTTTGAACATAACCCCCATACCGACGCCACAAACAAGACACCCATAAAATTATTTTACAAAAGCCACATGATGTCAGCATACAAAACTGAAGAAAAAGTTATGAAGAATATTATCCGCCGCAATGTAAAACCGATACCCGAAGACAAATATCTCAATTTTATTATATTTTACCAGTCTAAGAAATATTCCAACCTTCTATTAAGAAATAACACCTTCCCTCCCCAAGAGCCCTTCCAGAGGAGAAACGTCATCTACATGCATACATGTCAACACAAGGACTGTAGAACTCGTACTTCTTATGTAGGAATGACGACTACTCGCCTCTCCAGACGCCTCACTTACCACCTATAAGCAGGATCCATTAAGAACCACTACCTACACGACCATAGGATCCTCCTGACGAGAGAACTTCTGGTTAAAAGCACCATAATCGCTAACAAAATACGGCCACTCGGAGCTCACCGGGACCCATCCATTGGTATTGCTCCACTTAGATTTCATCGAATTCCACTGTTGTTCCCGCCCAACAACTGGAACCTGCACCAAGTGGCATTTGATGGAGACCAGCGCACCAGCAACGTTTCAGAAAGCTGGACCAACATTTTTTTCTCACTTGTTGGCCACAATCATCCATTTGTTTGGAAATTTATTGAGTGCCTATAGGCCGAGGGTGCCAAGGTAAATGGTGTATTACGTATGTTTGTGTGGGTGTCATGATATGTAAAGAATACAGGTTGTATGAAGGGTTGGTTGTGTCGACGGCTTTGTATGGGGCATAGACATGCACTTTAGGAGAGGCAGAGCGGAAATGTTTAAATGTGTTTGAGATGAAATATCTAAGAGTTATGGTAGGAGTTACTAGGTTGGATAAAGTGAGAAACGAGAAGGTATGGAAGAGAACAGGAGTGGAAAAGTAGATGACAGGTAGGGCTAATGAATAAGTACTGGGGTGGTTTGGATACACAGAAAGAATGAGTGAAGAAAAATTAGTAAAAGTGGTGTGGAATATAGACGAAGAGGGAGTGAATTTGAGGGGACTACTGAAGATGAGATGTGTGGATGGAGTAAAGGGAGCGCTCGACCGCTACTCCTTCCGTCTTTCACTTTAAATTTTCACCACTGTCTTTGTTTTCCACTGTTTGTTATATGTGATTAGTCTTCAATCGAGGATAAATTAAATACAGAATATTTTCCTTATGTTTTTTTCTTAAGTTATTTCTTATAAAACGTGTTACTCTGAGGTACACTCTATGAATCTCCGGAGATTACTCATCTTAGGTCCTAGGTAAGTTTTGAGTAGCGTAGTGATTTTTTTAGCCCAATGATTTTTTACTTTATATTTAAGATCATCGCCAAAGGGCGTGATCTTAGACTCATAAAATAATTGAATTTTCTCTTCCTTCGCCCTTTCTCCAATCAGATTCATTGTTACAAGTCTATATGCAATAACGTTTACTTAAGCAATCTCCTGTCTGTATAACCCACTTAGGCTACAAGTAGTCAGCAAAAAAAGAAAAAAAATATACATCATCCAGCAGCAATGAAATCAGGTCCCTGACTATTGTTAATAAACATCAAGGTGAAAGCGAGCTTATGCAGTTCCTCACCTTCTTGCTTTCGGGTATTATGTGAATATATAAACTATAAAAATATAACACCCGTCATCTATCCCTCTTTCTACCTATTTCTCCCTATTCTCTACCAGCCTCTTACAGGGCTCGGCAGCTACCACTTTGTCCTCCCTACCATCCCTTTTTAACTTTGGCATATAGCAATATTCTAGAAATATCCATTTGATAAAAAAAAATGTATATACAAGGAAATATAAAAAAATATTTCTGCGTAAACTGGCTAAAACAGAGTTAAAAGAAATATCCTTAAATGGATGTTGTCATCAACTTAATGGTAACCCAAAATATGCAAGTACTCCAACATATACAAAAGTAATACCAAATACCTACATATCCTTAAAACATCCTGTTTAAACTGTGAAAACAAAATATTTAATACATACATAAATTATCTTAGGATTTTCTTTTGCAAAACTCACTACTATCAAGGTCTGAAGTTGTCATAATTTATCAATAGCAAAATAAGGAAAGGGTGTCAAATAATATTTTATGTCCTCTTCATTCTTATGAGAAAAGCACAGTTAAGAAAATTACATTATTAGAAAAGTTGTTTATGTTAGATCCCAATAGTGGATGTTTTCTTATTGTGAATGATGGTGAGTTGTTTATCTGTGAGGTATGTTACATAGGTTATGTGCACACCATTAAGGGTGTCAGCAGTAATGGAGAGTGTGCCTGCCTATATTTCATAGTTTCACACTTGTCAAAGATGAGATAGTACATTCAACCGACTTCAACTTAGGAGAGATAGGAGACTTCTACGTATGTTTGGGAAATGTAGGAAATATTCCTATGTTACTACGAGTAACCTGTCTTACAAATATTTTTGTCATGAAATTGTAGCAAATAATTGACACATACTAGTAAAGCTTTATAAGAAATTTCAATGCTTCCTGGAACACAAACGAAAGTATTATCTTGCAATACTTAATAGCGTGGTTTTACATTGGCAAGGCTCCAGGACTTTATAACTGATCAAGGCTCCAGGTCGATCAGGTTTCCAATCCCGGGCATGCACAATATATAATAGTAATTTAAATCCAGCCTTATCTGTGAAAATTATTTGAATTATTACACCATTCCCACATACTCCTGATAGTCATCAAAATTTAATGTTTCTCCAATAAAACTTATACACCGTGTTTCTTCTCCGTCAAAAAGAGTTGTTGTTTTAAAACCCTTGGTGAAAAGTTATTATTGATCGTATGACCAAATCTCCTATTTGTAATCCTATTATATGTGCTAATTTGGATTATTGCTTCTTCATCTATTGTGTATAATCTTTCATATGTTCCCTAATTCTTTGGTGTACGGCTTCAAATGTATGTATCCTATGTGAAATGTAATTATCTATATCATACACTGGCTTTCGTTCTGCAACCAAGATTTCATATGGGAGAATTTTGTCTTTCTCGTAGATGATAAAATAAGGTGTTCCTCCTGTAGCTGCATTAATTTGGTTATTAAGTGCACATTTAACACATGTAATCCCAAGCTACACTGTGTGGGCTTATTAAACCTCTAAAACAATTGAGGATTTTCTTATCTAACATCTCTACAACTCTATGGATCTGAGGATGAATTAACTGGATATTAACTTTGTGTATCTTAAATAACCTACATAATTCTTCCAAGATTTTGTTTTTAAGTTCAGTATCATTGTCTAAAACTAAGATCTTAGGAGAAATTAAATTACAGATTATCTGATCATAGATTACTGAAGAAGTTGTTTCAGCTCTCTTATTTGATATGTGTTGTGAAATACAAAATCTTGCAAGATAACCAATGCCAACAAAAGAATATTTATATCTATTTTCAGACATAGGTTACTCATGTGTATCTAAGTGAACTCTTTCCTAAGGTTTCTGCGGGATGGGATATGATAGCATAGGAGCAGGTTTATGTGTATTTCCTTTCATCTCAGTACATTTCAAGTAATTTTCTATATAAGCATCAATGCCTTTCTTCGTACCTGGCCATAAATATTTAACTTATTCTTGTCTATAAATTTTATCCTTTCCTGGGTGATAACTACAATCGCTATCATGAAATAGCTTCAATACCTCTTGCACAAGAGTTTGTGAAATTACCAACTGTTTCACTGGGCCCCTAGAAATATCCCTCCGAATTACAACTGGTTTTCTATATAAAAAGCCATTACTCATATGAAATTTCTTCATCTTATACCCTTTTTGTTGTTTCGGAGGAACACGTCGTGGGTTCATCAGATTCTGAGCTACTTTTTCCCAAGTCCCGTATTTTCTTTGTTCCCTTATTATCATTTCCTCGTTTAATATTACTAGTTTATTTGTACAACATATAAAATTTATCAGCTTTGACGTTGGTTGGCTAATATTTTTAGATAGTGGATCTGCTGCAACGTTCTTCCTACCTGGAATATATTCTAAATTAACCTCATAACACTGATGTGTAGAAAACCACCTGGCTATTCTGCTTTTAAGATTCTTATGTTTTAATAAATTTTGGATAGCTGTATGATCAGTCCACACTATGATTGGATATTCCAGTATAATATCTCTAAAACTCTCTAATGAATATATCAGTGCTGATGTTTCTCTTCCTGTGATGGAGTAGTTTCTCTCTGCACCATTACAAAGTCTCGATGTACAAGCCATCGGTTTCAATGTTCCATTTCTCTCTTGCATCAATATGTCTCCTAACCATATGTCAGATGTATCAGTACAAAGAATGAACTCTTTATCATAATCAGGAAATATGACAATTGGAGAACTAGTAAGTGTATCTTTCAATTTATCAAAAGCTTGTTGTTGTGCAGGTCCTCAAATGAAATTTGAATCTTTCCTCAACAAAGAACTTAAAGGATTAGTTATGTCTGCATATCCATTGATGAACTTCCCATAATACCCTGTCACTCCCAAGAAAAATCGAACTTTTTATACATTGTTAGGAACTGGATAGTTCTTTACTGCTTCTACCTTTGAATTCACTATACTAAGTCCATGTCTGTCTATCTTATGTCCTAGATAATTAATACTGCCCCGCAAAAACTTAAATTTTTTAAAGTTTCACTTCCAATCCTGCTCCAACTAGTCCTAAGAATATCAAATCTAATTTTTAAAATAATCAGCCGTTGTTTGGGATACCATTAAAATACCATCTAGAAATACACTGGCGGTACTTCCTAACAACCCATCTAAAACTGTATATAACCCATATAACCCATATAACCCAAATAGCATTCGTTTGAACGCATAGTGCCCCGTTGTTGTGGAAAATGTAGTATAATCCCTTGAATTTTCCTGCAAATCGATTTCCCAGAACGCAGATTTTATATCTATAGTGCTAAAATACCTATTCTTGATTCCCAAACTACAAAAGACATATGCTATTACCGGTAACGGTAATCTATCAGGTATTGTCTGCTTATTCAGTGCCCTATAGTCAATGATTGGACGCATGGTACCATCTGATATTGGCACCAGAATCAAGGGGAAGTTTCGTTTACTAAGATTATGTTGTATTATATCCTGCGATAATATTTCATTGATCAATTTATCTACAATGGCTAGCTTGAAATATTGTAATCTGTAGGCAGGTATATAGATAGGTTGAGTCACTGGTTTTAATTTAATAGGGTGTTTTAAAACAGTTGTTTTGCTCAGGGCGTCCCCGGGCAAAGCAATTACTTTGTTGTGCTTCACAAGTAATGTAATTAAGCTTACTTCTTACTCAGGACAACAAGTAGGCTCTAGTTGACTCTTATATCTCTCTCTCTCAAATCTGTTTCTTCCTGAGTTGAACAGATTGATGAAATTGGTAATTCCACCTCCACAGTTTTCTCATTTAAAATCTTAATGGGTTTTGTACAGACTTGAAAACATCTTAAATGTGTACCTTTTCTTAAGAATATGTCTTTATTCAAAATACTAATCAGTAATATTTCTACCTTGTTTTTGCGTGTCTTTTAAATCCCCAAGTCCATTTTCAAACCTTTTATCATAATCGATTCTGTGATGGTTAAAATTTCAAAGTCTACAGTGACTCCTTTCAACTGCACCTCTCACTCTCTTAATTGCTCTGAAGTCTAATAACGTCGACTTTATTACGGCACCTCCCACAATTAGTAAAGCTTCCTTTGAAGTTGATGAATTCTGATTTGTTTCTGGGATTTCTTGAGTACATGAGTTGGGTTTACTATATGTGACTTTTTACTCTATTTCTTATCTTTTCATGAATGGACCGCTCTGCTACACTACCATCTTATCTAGCATTGCTATCTTCCTTATCTATCTCAATAGGTTTTCTCATTATAGATAATGGTTCTAACTTCGGTTGGTTTAAAATTGGAATTAACTGTGATTTTACTAAGATCTCTAACTCAGCAAGACATATGATCATGCCCTATTTTCTCATAGCTGCAAATCATGTCAATAAATATCCTGGGAAAACAAATCATTCTACAGCTATCACTGTAATGTACAAGTTTTCATCCCTATATAGAACAACATCACTCAGTCTTACCTAGTGTTTTTAACTTTCTGTTACTCCTTGCAATGAGTAATGGATTGGATATAAGATTTTCACCCCCAGTTTCAATTGGCTTAAAGCATTGCTAGTTATAATATTGGCTACTGATCCTGTATCAACAAATGTTTGAATAGATTTATTGAAATATCTGCCCACAATGAGGCGTTCTACAGAAGTCCTTCCAAATATTATATTCAACTTACAATTAACTTTGCTGTTAATGTTTTCTTCTACACTCCTATCGCTCTTATCCCTACACAATACTGTCTATTTGTTGTTCTAGGGTTACTTCTGTAGTGTTGTTTTATTTTAGGTCTGGGGTTTCTCCTCTTGTTTCTGGGTGAACAAAAATATTTGGCATTGCCCTACAATCCTGTGTTCTATGTCCTACTCTTAGGTGATACAAAGAGAAAGGTGGGTTTCTACAATGACAATCATCATGATCCTCATATTTGCAGTTCCTACAAATAATCTCATAACAACACTCTTCCGTTTTATGCCCCCAGTGATTACAATTAATAACATTCAAATATAGCATTCTTTGAAGTGATTCTAACTCTATGTTTAGATTCTCTGTTTCTGTAACCACTCCTAGGGTTCCTATTTCCTCCCCGTTGTTGTATTCCTGTTGTTATGAAATATGGATTCATTGCTTCACTTTCACTATAACATTGAAGGTAATCTACCTCTCCTAAGTCGATTTTCTGCAGTCATCTTATCACAATTATTAACATGTAATGCAAATGCTATTAACTTAGTAAACTGTGCAACTTTTAACTTATCACTCGATCTTTCTGTCCAATCTGAACCCTTTAACATAGATATCATGTACTTAGACCATCTGTCTAATTTTGCTAAATATTCTGTTAGTTCCATTGGTGTTTATTTTCTTTATCATTCTAACCAAAGACTTAATAGGATATTGATCACACTTTCACTTAAAATGTTTGCAAAACGGTTTTCTATAATCTTCATATTGGTTTATATCTTCCTTTTCCTGGAAATTTATCATAAGCCTAACCCTACCATTCTCAAAATCTATATTTTCTTTTAAAATTTCTGTTTTCTTTTTATTATTTGATATTTTTATAGTCACTATTAGGGCATCTATTCAAGTAAAAAAAAATACCCTTATGGTGTTTTCTTACCACGAAAACTTTGGAATGATATTATATGAGGTGACAATCTCATGACGGAAAACTTCTGTAGCTATACCTTCAGTTGTTAATGTCGATTTGAACCAACTGTTTCCCTTGTAGTACCTTATACATACGGTGTGCACCTCAGCAGGACATCAACCTCGTCTTGTGTCCCCCTCGTTTGCTAGCTTCTCCTCGTAGTAGTACCTCGTTCACTAGCTCGTCCCTCTAATCAGCGTGCACTGGGTGAAGTAGTGTATTGCGTGGTTGTGTGCACTGGGTGGATGCGTACACTGTATGAACTGCGGGCACGGCATGGTTGTGTGCTCTGTGTGGTTGCGTTCACTGCGTGGTTGCGTGGTTGGGTGCACTGCGTGCACTGCATGGTCCTGTAGTTGCTTGTAGTTTGCTCGATACACAAGTATCTACACCCATTCATAGCCGTATTTTGCACTAATTCTATGTGGTAGCAGTCTCTTCACATAAGCGCGTATCTTACACTAAGTTCTTTGGGTGTAGTCTTCCTACAAAGGATTACAAAGGTGGAGCATACCGAAAGGAGACCTTATGGTCCATAACTTGTTCGAATGCGAAAAAAAAATGTATTGCAATGATAAAATTAAAATAGAATAAATTACAATACAAAAGTTTAAAAAAATTTAGTAATATGAATAATAAAAAATGAAATAGAAAAAATGCGTAGGTATAGGTAAATAATAAACAAACAGGTAAATAGTTAATAATAAATTGAAAGATAAATAATAGAAAATAAAAATCAATCAAATAATAAACAGCCAAATAAAAAAATAAATAAAAAAATATTATAGAACAAATGGCAGTCATTACAGCATCTCTGCATGAACTACACGGTTAGTGAAGTTGTTTCTACCCACCTCCAAATTAAATCCATTTCCTGACATTTTGAGACCATTATTTCTTGTCGGATTCTCATTCAGTGTAAAAATTCTGTCACTTTTGATGTTTTCAATCCCCTTTAGAATTTTACGGACCTTTATTAAGTCGCGTCAGACTCAACCCTTTTTTTTTCATATGTTTTAGTCGATTTTCGAATGATTTATTTTCTATATTTGAAATCAGTTTTGTGGCTCGCCGTTATACTTTTTCCAGTCAGTCAGTGTGTTTAATGAGATAGGGAAATAGCATATTCCAAATGTGGACAAACTAATGATTTATATAGCTTGTTAATGAGAGATGGACTTTTGAAGTCAAAGAATCAATCAGCCCTAGAATCTTATTTACTTTCTCAGAGGCTGAAATACAGTACTTATATTATTTCAGATCGTTACTGATAATTAAGTCGAGATCCTTCTCACTATCCACTTTTGTTAACGAATTTTTAAACAACTTACTGTTATTTTTACCTATATGCATTAGCCACTTTTCAGACAATTCCTATGATTTATCTAAATCTTCTTGAATATCTAATTGATTTAAGTAATAATTTGCCATTTCGCACAGTTTTGTATCATTAGCAAATTTGGAGACAATAGATTTTAGTCGGTGGTATATATAATTAAAATATACTACGAATAGAAGTGGCCCAGCAACGAACCCTGAGGAACTCCACTCGTAACATTTTTCCATCTAGAAGTTTTGCAATTTAAAACAACTCTCCGTTTTCTATCATTCAACCAATTTCTAGTCCAACTTAATAGGCTACTACTTACTCCGTGTGAAGCTAATTTAGTAAGTAGCCTTTCGTGAGAGACTGTATCAAAAGCTTTCTATATTGTTTCTTTTGTCATAATTCGAGATGACTGTGTTATAGAATTCGAGTAAGTTAGTCACTCAAGAACGTTTCCGTCTGCATCCATGCTGGCTATCATTTATCAACCTGTTACTTTCTAAATGATGTTCGATAGTATCTCTGATTATAGTTTCCATCATTTCTCCTATAATTAAAGTCAAGCTTATAGGCCTATAGTTATTTGGTTTGTTGTTTGTCACTTTTTTTAATATTGGAGTAACGTTAGCTAGCTTCCATTCTCTTGGGACATCTCAGGATACGATGGATTTATTTTTATTTTTATATAATTTCTAATGGAATAACAATCTCATTTTTCATTTTCTTTAAGATTCTTGAATGCCAACCGTCAGGCCCTGGTGTTCTAGTATGGTTGAGTTTCTCTATACACCTTTTAATTTTTTCTTTTGTTATATTTACCGTAGTAAGTTCACTCTAGATTTTTCACAGGTTTCAATCTGTGAGTTCACTTTGAGGTGTTTCGTTTACGAATAATGAGCTAAAATACTTGTTTAAAATATCACACATTCCTTCGTTTGAATATTCAAGTTCACCGTTAGCAGATAATAGTTGGCCAATGTGATTCCTAATAACCTTTTTATCTCTAATATAACTATAGAATTCTTTGGGATTCTGTATGGATTTATCAGCAATATTCATTTCGTATTGTCGTTTTTGTTTTTATTGTCTTTTTTTTAAATCTCTCTGTACTATTACATAGCTTTGATCGTCATTAGGTGCACCTGAACCCTTGTATTTCTTATAAACCTGTCTCTTTTTAGCTATATTTTTTATTTTCTTTATTGAGCTCCCCTATGTAGTCTTTCACTTTAAAATTTCACCACTGTCTTTGTTCCCACAGTTTGTTATATGGGATTAGTCTTCAATCGAGGATAAATTATATATAGATGTTTTCCCTTTGTACTTTTCTTAAGTTACTTCTTATAAAACGTGCTACTCTGAGGCACTCTCTAGGAATCCCGGGAGAACACGCATTTTAGATCCTAGTTAAGTTTTGCAGTGGCGTAGTGATTTCTTTAGTCCGATATTCATTAACTTTACATTTAAGATCCTCCCCAAAGAGCGTGATCTTACACTCGTGAATCAATGGGATTTTCTCCTCTACCCTTTCACCAATCAGATTCATTGGTACAAGTCTATATGCAATATTTTTTACTTAAGCGATCTACTGTCTCTACATAACCCACTTAGGTTACAAGTAGTCAGCAAAAAGCAAAGCATACACGTCATCCAGCAGCAATGAAACCAGTTCCCCGACTATTATTTATAAACATCAGGGTGAGAGCGAGCTTATGCAATTCCTCGATTTATTATGTAAATACTTAAACTATAAAAATACAACACTCGTCATCTACCCCTTTTCCTACACATTTCTATCTATTACCTCACAGTTTCTTACAGGGTGTTAAGCAAGATGAAAATGTCTGTTGAGCAAGGAAGGGAAAAGGCAGGAGAGAGGGATGAGTGGAGAATGTCTGTGTGTAGATTATACTAGTATGCAAGGAAGGGAGAGGCGGGTGATGGGGGGGGGGGTAGAGGATGCTTATGTGTAGATGATATTTTAACGTACCCCGAAGGGATTTCTCCCCGTCTTCTCTTTTTCTGCATGAGTGGACTGGAAGGGGGAGGGGCGATTAAACGAAGCGGTGTTGCTGTGGATGTGCTGTGTCTTGCTAAGTTGCTTCTAACCCAGGGCAATGGGTGGCATACATTGATGACCCATCATCCATGATGGGTCATCACCAAGATGACGAGGAGGAAAGGGTGATGGAGTGGAGTAGAATGGCTACATCCATTGTGAGGGGGTAAACTCTTGGTATATAGACAGAAAATTATGACAGTGTTGAATGAAAATATTTATTCATGTATGATAATTATGACAATGTATAATGAAAATGTACATATATTTGTATCAGAATAAATCATTCATCATAGTGAAATATTACAAATGATTACCCCAGCTGTCACCTAGGATCGATCCCAGGCCTGGCGTTTTGCCAAGCAGCCGCTCTACCGATGCTCTACTAAGTCTACAAAAGAAGTGCAACCTTATCACTTAACTGGGGCATATAAATGAAGGCAGACTGCTAACTACCGTCATTAACCCATTTCAGCTCCAATTATTTTTTTTGTAGTAATTTCATATCTTATCATATTTTTGGTGTTGGTTCTACCTAATTGATTAGGAAAACGTCTCGGTTTACTTTTCTCTACAATATTATTGCTAGAATACGATGTGCCATATATGTACCACTGCCAATATCAAATAACATATTTTTATTTTTAAATAAAACACGACCGTATCCGAAATGCACTTATTTATTTGTAAATTGACAAGTTATATTACAGTTTTAGGATATTACAATGTTTACACCTGTTTGCTCTTATTGTCCCTGTAGCACCGTAATTTCTATCCTTGAGTTCTGTGAGAAGTTCAAATGAAGTAAAGAGATTATCAAAATAAATATTATATGGAAGTGACCGTTTATCTTCTGGCAATGAATCAATGTTTTTCAAGACTGTAGCGGCACATTTGCCGAATACTTTCTCATTCAGTTCATTTACTTCATAGGTACGTCCTGATAAAGATCAAAGGTCACTAGATAACCATAGTCTGTATTTAGACACCAAGCTTTATACTCAAATCTAATTGGTTTCATTCTGATGCACTGTTTACACCAATGCTTACCATAATATTCAACCATTGCTTCATCATGAGAGAGTGACTTCACGGGTTGAAAATGCTCTATGAATTTCTTTGTTAGATGTCCTTAAGAGTGGACGAACTTTGCATATTTGTCAGTTGTATCCATTGAAGAATTATCGGAAAAATGAATGAACTGCATAATTTTTTCAAATCTTCTTCTTCTCATAGCTTGATAGACAGCTTCATTTCTTGTCACAGATGAATTTCTCCAAAACATCCTCCGAGAAGATACAGGAACGATGCCAGATACTATCAAAATTCCAAGGAACACTTTCATTTCATCTTTGCTCACCAAGAAATCTGTTTCACCTTTGAAAGTTGCATAGACAATTGTCTGATCCACTAACATATTCCACATATCATCATCAAAAAATAGTTCAAAAAGTTCAACTGGAGTAAAATCTCTATATTTTGCACAATTTGCCTCAGGAAATATGCAGTCATCAGGTGTGAGTGAAGTGCCAAGACTCCATTTGGGAGTCTTATAGCTATTGATAGGCGAAGAATTATGAGCCTCACCATCATCTTCAGTAGTACGACGTTCGTCGTGGAAAATAGCTTCATCATTACCACTCAGTTGAGCTTCACAATCATCTTCAGTTGTACGTCGTCCGTCATGGAAAACAGCTTCAGCATTACCAGTCAGTTGTCTGCTGGACAAATTATCTATCAATCCACTATCGTCTTCATCAGCAAGAGTCTTCATCAGTCAATAGGCCGGAATCATTAGGCTCAATATAAACTTCTGCATGGCTCTCATCTTCTTCTAATACAGCTAATATGTCATGCATAGTCAGGGATCTGAAATATGAAAACATAAAATGGACTTAGAGCATGCTAGAAATTCGATATTCATAAAATATGTGTACACAGAAAAAATGTATCTGCATTAGCTCAGCGAACCATATATGGCACAGCAAATATAAAATGATATGCAGAAAAAAGAATGGATTAGACAAATATGAAAGTTAACTAGAGAGGTCAGTTTATTACTTGTTCAACATGTGCAGTTATCAAAAGAACCTAGTTATCAAAGAAATGTGCAAAATATACTTACTTTTTTCTGGAAGCCATTGTTTTTGGCAGAGAACAGCGACACTTCTTTTCAACGTGACAGCAGAGCACAGACTGGCAGGTTTAAGGGGCTGTACTCAAATGAACATGTTGTAGCAGGTTTGGTGTGCATTCCCAGTACACTTGTTCAGGCTTGTCTCAACCCAGAGCGATGTATGATGCAATATTGCATCATGCTTTTAATGTGCCGTATATGTACCACTGAGCTGAAATGGGTTAATCTTCTTTTCACGAACTCCCGAACCTGCCGTCAATAAAGAACAGACATGGACCGATAGTTTTGCCGTTGTAACTAATCGGAATAAATCACTCACAGTGAAATCTTACAAATAATCATCCCTGTTGTCACCTGGGATCGATCCCGGGTTTGGTGCATTTCCAAGCTGCCACTCTAGCGATACGCTACTGGGGCTACAAAAGAGTTCCAACCTTATCGCTTAACTAGAATACAGGAATCAAGGTAGACTGGTAACTTCCGTTATTAACCTTTTCACGGAACTTCGAACCCGCCCGCAACGAATAGCAGAGTTGGACCGAAACCATTTGATAGCCTCGCCGTTGTAACTAATCAGAATAAATCACTCGTCACACTGAAATCTTACAAATAATCATCCCGTTTGTTCCCTAGAATTGATCCTGGCCCTGACGTATTGCCATGCGGCTGCTCTACCGATGCACTACTGAGGCTGCATCAGAATTCCAAACTTATCGCTTAACTGTAATACAGTGATCAAAGTAGACTGCTAACTGAAAAGAAAATTAATGTCTGTAGTTAAGATACTTTGCTGTTCGTTGTGGGCGGGATCTAGAGTTCCGTGAAAAAGGTTAATGACTTGGGGGCAAATGTGGCAGGAAAGGGAGGAGTGGAGGTGAAGGTAGAATGAAGATTGAGAGAAGCAAGTAAATGCCTTGAGGGAATAAAAAGTGTAATGAAAAATAAACATTTAGTAATGGATGCTAAGAGGAGATTGTATGAAGGAGTGATTGTGCCGATAGCACTGTATGTGGCAGAAACATTGAACATAAGAGAGGAAGAGTTTAAAGGTGCTTGAGATGAAATGTCTGAGAAGTATGGTAGGGGTTACTAGGCTAGATAGAGTAAGAAACGAGGAGGTGAGGTGGAGAGCGGGGGTGGAAATGGAGCTGGGAGATAGGGTTGATGAAAGAATATCGAGATAGTTTGGATACATGGAAAGAATGACTGAAGAAAGATTAGTAAGAGAACTATGGAAGGCAGAGGTGGATGGAGCGAACATGAAGGGGCGACCAAGGATGAGATGAATGGATGGGGTAAAAGGGACATTAGGAAAGAGGAGTTCATTGTATACCTTCTTTGTTCGTTTCTTTGTGCGTACACCACAATCTACCTGAAGTAATATACCATTTACCCTGGCAACCTCGCCCTGCAGACATTCGATAAGTTTCCAAACAGATGGATGATTGTGCCCAACAAGGTAGAAAATTTGTTAAGCTTAATGTAATAACCTCAAGAAGTTCTCGCACCACTATATAGTAATACGTTGGTCAGTGCTAGTTCCCAATTTTCCGCGTTCATAATTCTTATCCATTCGTTGCTATGGAGATGTAAATGTGCATCGCCTTTTGGCTGCGCTAATGGGTGTATCACAACAAGTAGTATAGAACTGTAAGTACAAGAAGTAAACTTTAAAAACAGGGCAATAATTGAGTAGTAAGTGATATGTAGTTCAGTTTATTTGACAATTGGAGAAGTATGTGAACATGCATTGGTAATGGGTGTGCTTGACCAATACTTTGATGTCCTGGTCTTATAGCTTGTGTCTTTCAATTTATTTCATAAAGATAAGATTGGGGTATATGCTACTATTATTGTAGAGTTTATTAGATTGTAATCAGTTGAAAAGCAAGTGTAAAATATCCTACTGTCTTACAAAATATCTAAATATTCTCTGTAATTAAAATATATCTTAAAGCTTGTGAAGGTCAACGCAAGTCTAATTCCTGAAAGTTATGGTTGTCAGAACACAGTATTGAGGCACCTCACAGTTCTTCGAGTAGGAAAAAAAATTAACTGTGTACCACTGCAACTTCGAGTACACTGTGTGAGAATTCAACGTATATTTGAGCAGCCATGCTCAAATATACGTTGGCACAGAATAAGCTGCTCTTTAGAAACACAAAATAGTTAAGCAAGGTATTAGTGTCAAGCTTCACATAATAGTTTTCATGGTAACACTAAAAGGTCATCAACAATGTATATATTTTCAATGGTACCGAATCATATGTTTGAAGACTTAGTTCCATGTCATAAATTGCGTTGTTTAGGTCCATATAATTACTTCTGTTATTTTTTCTTAAGAATACAAAACAGATCACATATAATTTAATGATTCCTGATTTCTTATGGCAAATGTTGGTGCCATTTTTTGTAAATACCATATACTTTCTTGTTATTCAGAATACTGATAAAGGAAACTTTTTACATTTTCAGTAAACGTTTTATTTTGGTTTGTAAAATCAAATATCATAGTATTATAAAACTAGAAATGTTTAAGATACTCAATGGGTGGTTACTTTGATCAAATATTTAACTTTGGAGTTTCATTAATTTAGTTGGTATCTACATTTAATTAGTTACTTAAAACGAAAACTAATTGGATTCGTATGGTCCAAGTGCAAAACTATTCATAAAAACATGTGCTGGTAAACTACATTCCATAACAACAATCATATAGTCTGAAATATCGAGTGCAGGACAAAACACCCCCGGACAAAACACCCCCGGACAAAACACCCCAGGACAAAACACCCCCGGACAAAACACCCTCGGACCAAACACCCCCGGACGAAACACACTCAGACAAAACACTCCTGGACGAAACACCCCCCCAGGGGAAAACACTCCTCAGACGAAACACACATTAATATGTTTAATCAGTTTGGTTACCAGTGCAAGTATATCATATATGTAGAAAAGAATAACACATATTAACTGCGTAACAGTTACAACTTGTCAATGTTTCTGTGCCGGCATATCAGCACCGGCACATTACACCACCATAATATCACCACCATGTTACAATCACCACACTATCATCATCATAATTACCATCATTATCACCACCATCATCATCATTACCCCCATCACCACCACCATCACCACCACAACCACCGTCACCACCATTATCATCACCAACACCACTATCATAACTACCACCATCATCATCACCACCATCACATCACCATTGCCAGCATCACCATCAGCACCACCATCATCATTACCACCATCACACCATCACCATCACCTCACCACATCACCATCGTCATGATTATCATCATCACCATAGCAACCACCACCACCACAACCACCACCAACACTACCACCATCATCATCATCATCATCATCATCATCATCATCATCATCATCATCATCATCATCATCATCATCATCATCATCATCATCATCATCATCATCATCATCATCATCATCATCATCATCATCATCATCATCATCATCATCATCATCATCATCATCATCATCATTACCACCACCATCACATCACCACCGCCATCATCACCATCAGCTCCACCATCATCATTACTTCCAGGACATCACCACCATCACCACAATCATAGCCACCACCGTCACCTCATTATCATGGGTGAAATATGCTAGGGCGGGGATGTTCGTCCGGGGGCATCTTCTCTGGGGGATATTCAGGCCGGGGATGTTTTGTCCGTAGTTTTTTTTTCGGATATGGGAATATCAGTATGCGCAATTTATTCTCTGTAACAACTGCAACTTTATTACTAGAATTAAGAAAAGGAATGGGGTTCAAAAAGTCAGTGCAAAAAGTGTTTACCATGTGACACTAAAGCGGAGAGGGCCAAAGTTTTTATTGTCCTTTTTATTTATGTGGACCTAGAATACAAACCTACAATTGGTATTTTATTTCTTCTTTCATTTTTGGTGTAGGATGTAAAATATTACTTAGGTTTAAGGAATTATCAAAATATAGTGTCATACAAGCACTAGCTTGCAAAACAGCACAAATTATTCTAAATATTTATCATGGTGTCAAATCGAAATATGCAGGTGAATATGTGTTGTCACTGGTGGATGGTGTCTATTATGAAAAATGGCTTAGTATAAAAAAAGTGCTCGTAACCGTTCTACTGGTCTAAACCACAGTCTCCTCTTTATTTACTGCTATAAGTACTACTTGTACAACTACTATGAACTATCATTTGCCTATTAACAAAATTGTCACCTTAAATTCTTCTAAGTAAGAAGAGATTATTAAGAGTTACCAAGATAATTCACAATTCGTCTCTGGTTATGCTTAGAGAACGAAAAAATGAAGATCTATAAAGGAATAAAAATGTAAAAATGTCGAATATATATAAATGAAAGACATTAACGCAACGAAATTCATACTTAGCATTCCGTGGGACTCATTCGGTGGAAAATCAGGCTATGTTGGCGGTCATAAGGTATATAAGCATTCGTTTTTTAATGTTAATATCACCCCACCACCACCACCCCACCCCATTTGGAGGGGGGGGGGAAGGAAGAGGGTACCACCATGTTCATGCGTGTCGTAGTAGGAGACTCTATAGGACGGAATGAGAGGGCTAGGGGTCTTCACTCTGTATTTTCCTCCAACGAAACATCAAAATATAAGAGTGTCTGACAGGACTAACTAGAACCCTAGTAATCGTGTTATTAGATGTACATGTATGTGGCGTGGGTGAGAGCATTGGAGAAAATATTGGTATTGTGTTTGAGAGAAAGCATGTGAATCATTGATTAAGAAATGAGGTGATGGGTGAGCTTTTAGAAAAGTGTGGGTGGGAGGAAAGAACAATAGTGGAAAGGTGGTGGAAAGGTGATAATAGTGAACACAGGGTTGATAAAGAAAGATAAGCATGAGGAGCCCTGAGTGGTTTGTGGGAAGGTACTCCAGGGGACATTACGAGTATTTGTTTGAGAGGTAAATTGAGAGTGGAGGATAAGTGGAGCAGGAAGAAAACAGGGAAAGAAGCAGAAGATGCTGAGGGTGATCAAATTAAATGAGGAGAAAGAGAAAGAACAATTGGGAAAATTGAAAGAGGTATAATATACAGTGAAGGAAAAATGAGAAACGTGAGCAGAGGAAGAATGAATATATTACAAGGAAGAAGCAAAATATACAAAGATTGTAGGTGGGATGAGGAGAATGAAAGGAAGCAGAAGAGTCAGTGAATGATAAGTTGAAGAGATGAGGGTGGGGAAGGGATAGAAAAATATATGAAGAATGGTTGTAAAGAAGAAAAGGAGAAGTATTGAGAAGTAAAGAATAAATAGGTGGAAACAAAAAAGAAAGGAGGACAGCTGATGTAAGCCTGGGTGAGTTTGATGTAGAATTTTGAAGAAAAAATGAAAGAATGTAAAAAGACTGATAAGTGACAAGGCTATTCGAAAGGAGGTGATATAAAGATTAATGAAGGAGATGGAAGATGGCAAGGTACCTGGATTAGAAGATTGTCAAGTAGAATGTCTAAAAAAAAAGGCGAAATAATCTTAGTGGAACGGCTGGTGAAATTATTCATTATATGCTTGAACTAATAATGCATACCGTTAGGCTGGAGGAACGGATGTTTTCACTATACAAAAAAATATAGAGTAATTATGAATTTAGTATTAGAGAGGTGACACCGTTAACAAAGGATTACAAAGGCGGAGCATACCGACAGGAGATCTTTTTGGTCCATAACTAGGTCGGATGCGAAAAAAATAAAATAATGATAAATAAAGTAAAATAAAACCAATAGAATAAAAAGGCTAATAATACAAATAATAATAAATAAAATAAATAAATGCATAAGTACAGTTAAATGATAAACAAACAGGTAAATAGTAAATAATAATAAATTGACAGATGAATAATAATAAATGAAAAACAAGCAAATAAGAAACAAACAGACAAATAATAACAAACAAATAATATGAAATAAGTGGCAGTCATTGCAACATCTTGCTTAGATGATTCTCTAAACGAATCTTAAAGCTTCGAACTGAACTACATTGCACTGCCTCTGCAGAAAGTCTATTCCATTCATTAACTACACGGTTGGCGAAGTTGTTTCTGCCCACTTCCAAATCAAATCTATTTCCGGACAGTTTGAGACCATTATTTCTTATCAGGTTCTCATTCAGTGTGAAAATTTTGTCATTTTTTATGTCGTCATTCCCCTTTAGTATCTTAAAGATCTGTATTAAGTCACCTCTGAGTCTACGCTTTTTTTAGGGAAAACAGATTCATATGTTTTAGTCGATTTTCGTATGATTTTTTCTTTTTTTAATTAGTTTTGTGGCTCGCCGTTGTACTTTTTCTAATCTGTCAATGTCTTTAATGAGTTTCAGTGACCATTCGGAAACAGCATATTCCAAATATGGACAAACTAACGATTTATATAGCTTGTTAATGAGAGATGGATTTTTGAAGTCAAAGGATCGCTCAATCAGTCCTAGAATCTTATTTGCTTTCTTAGAGGTTGAAATACACTGCCTAGGTGATTTCAGATCTTTACTAATAATTACGTCGAGATCCTTCATACTATCCACTTTTGTTAACGAATTTCCAAATAACTTGTAATCGTACCTACTGTTATTTTTACCTATGTGCATAACCTTGCATTTACTTCTGTTAATTAAGTTTCATTAGCCACTTTTCAGACCATTCTTGTAATTTATCTAAATATTCTTGAATATCTAATTGATTTAAGCGATCATTTGCCATTCCGCACAATTTTGTATCATCAGTAAATTTGGAGACAATATATTTTAGTCGGTGGTCTATATCATTTACATATACTACGAATAGAAGTGCCCCAACAACGGAATCCTGAGAAACTCCACTTGTAAAAAAATTTCATCTATAATTTTTTTCATTTAAAACAACTCTGTTTTCTATCATTCAACCAATTTCTAGTCCAACTTAATAGGCTACCACTTACTCCGTGTGAAGCTAATCTAGTAAGCAGTCTTTCGTGGGGGACGGTATCAAAAGCTTTTATAAAGTCTAAATATATTAAATCCATAGTTTTTCTTTTGTCGTAAGTCGAGATGACTATGTTGTAGAATTCGAGTAAGTTAGTCACGCAAGTACGTTTCCGTCTGAATTAATGCTGACTATTATTTATGAAACAGTTACTTTCTTAATGATGTTTGATAGCATCTCTGATTATAGATTCCATAATTTTCCCATGATTGAAGTCAAGCTTATTGGTCTGTAATTATTTGGTTTGTTTTTGTCACCTTTTTTTTTTTTTTAATGTTTGAGTAACGTTAGCTAGCTTCCATTCTCTTGGGACATCTCAGGATGTGATGGATTTTTTGAAAATAATTTCTAATGGAACAACAATCTAGTTTTCATTTTCTTTAAGATTCTCGGATGCCAACCGTCAAGATCTGGTGTATTGTTAATTTTGAGTTTCTCTATGGATCTCTTATTTTTTTTCTTTTGTTATGTTTACCGTAGTGAGTAGGTTCACCCTAGATATTTCACAGGTTTCAGTTTGGAGTTCAATCTGAGGTGTTTCGTTTATGAAAACTGAGCTAAAATAGTTTATTAAGATATCACATATTCCACAGTTTGAATACTCAAGTTGACCGTTAGCAGATAATAGTGGGCCAATGTAATTCTTAATAACCTTTTTATATCTAATGTAAATATAGAATTCTTTGGGATTCTGTTTGGATATATCAGCGATATTCATTTTCTATTGTCATTTTCGTTTTTTTTTTATTATCGCTTTTAAATCTCTCTGTATTATTACATAAGTTTGATAGTCATTAGGTGCACCCGAGCACTTGTATTTCTTCTAAGTCTGTCTCTTTTTAGCAATACTTATTCAGTTCCTTTGTCGAGTCATTTTGAGCGAGCCTGATTTAGGGGGTGTCTGTCCTTAAACGGGATGTAAGTATGAATCATCTTATTAAGCGTATTTTGAAATATTTCCCACATCTGATCTTCAGGTTTTTCGCTTAATTTTGCCTCCCAATCTGTAAGTTGAAGCTCCTGACGTAATCCTATGAATTGAGCTTTACTAAAATCGGGTATTTTAGATACACAAGTATCTATTCTAAATTTTCTAGGAGTTTGAATCTAAGTTGTTATCACTATTTGCAATAGTTTCATCAACTTCTACATCAGTTATCATACTTTCACGGCTAGTAATCAATAGATCGAGTACGTTTTCATGTCTTGTGGGCAACACAACATGCGGAACATCAGTTATCATGCTTTCACGGCTAGTAATCAATAGACCGAGTACGTTTTTATGTCTTGTAGTACAACACAACATACTGAACTAAGTAATTGTTACCGAGAAAATCTAGCAAGCGACTACCTATATGGCCATGTTCAAGGGTCATCCAACCAATGTCAGTAAAACTGAAATCACCCATTATCAATAAATCCCGGTTGCAGAAACTAGACAGTTCTTGAAACAACAGTTTGTCACCTACTACTGATAGTGTTTTTGGCCTATATATTACACCTTTATTCATTTTTGTCCATTCGTTTTGGTTAATTTTACCCACAAACTATCATATGCATCCTTTCTCTAAAACACAGGCATGTATATTGCTTTTAACGTACAACACAGCACCCCCCCCACTTTCTTGTTGTTTCTATCCTGATGAAAGTGTTTAAATCCCGCAATATTAAATTCAGCTTCAAACTCTTTACCATTTAACCATGTCTCGGTTATTTTTATCATATCGAGATTTTCACTTTTGACTTACGCCTGTATTTCTTGGAATTTATTCTTAATACTACGAGCATTAAAGTACATGGTATTAAGAAACTCGTGATTATTTCTTTTTGGGACATTTTTATTCCAACATCATGCCTTACATTATGATTTTGTTCTTTATTGCCACATAGGTCTATATTGACATTTAGTCCTTCATTGATATTCAATGCCTCATGGACATTTGCCCCATCACGGATATCTGGTCCATCGTGGTCATTTGATTTCTCATGTATACCTTGTCCCCCTACGTCACCGTGTTCCACACCGGCCAACCATTGTTCGCTGACATTCTATCCGGCATCCCTTCCTAAAATGATATTCTGTCCTCCACTGACATTATATTTTACCATGATATTTTGTCCTCCACTATTATTGCATACCATCGTGTAGTTAGTAAGGTGTATGGAAGACTGTTGAGAGGGTTAGTCGGGAAATAGAAGGAAAAACTGTGAAAAAACTGTGTGATTTTAGAAGAGGAAGAGGGTGCGTAGATCTATTTTTGTAGTAAAACAGATATGCAAGAAATTTTTGATAAAACACAAGGATATCGGACTTTCATGGATTTGGGATAATATAAACGTTGAGAGGGAAAGTTATGGATTGTGTTTAGGGTATTTAGATTAAGGGTAGGTTTGTTTAAGGTAGTAAAAAGATTTTACATGTATAGTGGAACTGGTGTTAGGGTCCTCTCTCCCAGTATTCAAGTGTCAGGTCACAGTAATTTTCGCCTTCCATGTGCTCTTTTCCAATCTTTATATGTACCCTCTCCCAGAGTTTATTTTCTGCCTTTAAAACTTTACCTTTTTCTATATAGTTATAATTGATAATGCTAATTGAGATTACCGAAACGTATTATTCTTTGTGCCACCCATTAACTTGTTATTACCAGATAGCTATTTTCTTTACCTTTCCCTCCAAGAGATGTCTTCATAAGACTTGAATGTCTACATCGGAAAATTGCCAGAACCCAATTTGCTTTAGTATAAAATTCAATATACATAAAAGGGGAGAAACACTAAAAAATTTATTGAGAGGTCACTAAAATAAGAAGATGTAGTATAAAAGTTAGAAAAAATTAAATCTAGTCAGAAAAATCTTGTGTAAATGTTTGTGCATGTGGGCGTGATTTTGTTCGTGGAAAGTGTATGCAGATTTCCTACTAGGAGTGGAAATTAGTTCCCACTATCCCCTGTCTTCTCCCTACCGTACATTTCAGACATCGAAGAAGTGAGACCACGGAAAAGATATTTGCTTACCTTTCTCACCTTTCTCACCATACACCAGGTAGGGCGATGCCCTGTCAGCGATGATACCTCACGAAGTCCCTCCACAAGTCCCTATCAGGGACTTGTGGAGGGCTTGGATAGAGCTTGGTTATGTGAAAAATATTCACAATAGTGTTTGGTTATGAATATATACTGCTTCCCCCATTCTTATCTCCTGATGTCAGGTCCTCTATGAGGGATAATTGCTTTGTCTTCCTTTTGTTATGTACTCAGGCCTTGCATATGGATTCTGTTGTTCTGACAGTGCATTAATCCACCCCACAATTGAGGCGTGATACTTTTAGATAATGTGATTTTAGTGAAACCTATACCTGGTGGGTAGGCGACTACCAATATTGCAATATATGTATACATACATACATACATACATACATACATACATACATACATACATACATACATACATACATACATACATACATACATACATACATACATACATACATACATACATACATACATAAATACATAAATACATACATTCATACATACATACATACATATATACATACATACATACATACATACATACATACATACATACATACATACATAAATACATACATACATACATACATACATACATACATACATACATACATAAATGCATACATACATACATACATACATACATACATACATACATACATACATACATACATACATACATACATACATACATACATACATACATACATACACACATACATACATACATACAATACATACATAATACATACATACATACATACATATGAGGTCCTCTATGAGGGATAATTGCATACATACATACATACATACATACATACATACATACATACATACATACATACATACATACATACATACATACATACATACATACATACATACATATACATACATATATACATACATACATATATACATACATACATATATACATACATACATACATACATACATACATACATACATACATACATACATACATACATACATACATACATACATACATACATACATACATACATACCGACTCGGTGGCACAGTTGGTAGAGCGC
>NC_134791.1:60691064-60708564 GCF_046742065.1 Oratosquilla oratoria
ATGCACTGCTTGCTGATTTTAAGGTCCGGATTCACTAGAACTCCCAAGTCTCTCTCGCACTCAGTTTTCTCTAAAAGCGTGTTATCTAAGTTGTATCTATTTTTGGGGTTGTGTAGCCCTACGTTTAACACGCTGCACTTAGATATATTGAAGTTCATTTGCCATTTCACCGAACATGTGAACAATTTGTTAAGATCATCCTGCAGAATCTCTGCGTCGTCTCCTGACCTAATTATACGTCCTATTTTAGTGTCGTCCTCAAACTTACTAATATCACTATTTATCCCGTCGTCTAAGTCGTTTATGTACATAATAAACAACAAGGGACCCATAACCGAGCCCTGGGGGACCCCACTAGTAACATTGCCCCACCTAGATTTTATTCCATTTATGGTGACCCGCTGTTTTCTGTTGCTAATCCAAGCTGTAGTTCATTCTAACACTTTTCTTCCTATGCCATTGGCTTTGATTTGATTTAGTAGCCTCTGGTGTGGCACCTTATCGAACGCTTTGCTAAAGTCAAGGTAAATAATATCGTAATTATCATTGTTATCTGACGCCTTATATACTTTAGTGTAAAAGGATAGAAGATTAGTCACACATGACTTTCCCTCGGAGAAACCATGCTGTGAATCACGAATTAAATTATGTCTTTCGATGTGTTCTCTGAGTCTATTTACTATTATTGATTCAAGCATTTTTCCTATAACCGATGTTAAACTGATTGGCCTGTAGTTGCATATAGACGATCTATCTCCTTTCTTAATAACAGGAACAACGTTTGCTTGCCTCCAAGCAGTAGGCACAAAACCAGTGTCTACTGATTTATTAGGTATTTCAGTTAACTGTTCGCAGATTTCAAATTTACACTCCTTTAGCATTCTCGGAAAAAAATTCGTCTGGACCCGGGGATTTTATAGCTTTAAGTCTTTCAATCTGCTTGACCACTTCTACTTTACTAATCCTGATATTAGATAGACTACTTTCTTCATCCACTCTGAAAATCGTATTGCAGTCATGCACTTTATCTTACCTCTCATTAGTAAACACCGATAGAAAATAATTGTTAAACTCCTCACTCATTTTTTCCTCCGATTCTATTATGCCATTTTAATCGTTTTTAATTTGTCCTATTCTTTATTTATTTATTTATTTATTTATTTATTCATTTTTCTATAAAGATGAAAGAAACCCTTTGGGTTGGATCTTGCTTGACTAGGACAATGCATTTTGGTATCCCCCGTGTCTGGTGTGAGACTTCAGATCATCTCCCGCACTGTTATTTCTGTATGGTGGACCCAACAAAACGAAGAAAGGGGAAGAATGCGGCTCCTATTGAGTACCCTGACATTCCGTCATCTATTGAACCTGTTCCTCATAACACAATGGACTACCTGTGCCATAGTCTCCATTGAAAGATCAATCTTGTCTAGCAGAAGAAGCAAGCTATGATGATTCTAAGGAGGAGCAAGGTGCATCATCTGCTCTGCACTGTCAACACCGGGTGGCTGGTGAAAGGTGCCCCTACTACCACAAACAAGAGGACATCAATGATCTCATAAGAGAAATGGCCTTGACAAAGTCCAGCGCCGAGCTGCTCATTTCCAGACTGGAGGAAAGCTTCTAGGAGCTGCCAAGAGCTTTTGTGAGGGTAGTAAAGCTTGTGTCAGGATTAGAAATGGAGAGAGTGAGTGGTTCGAGGTAAAGGTGGGACTTGCTCAAGGATGCGTTATGTCGCCCTGGCTGTTCAACTTATACATGGATGGGGTAGTGCGAGAGGTAAATGCAAGGGTAGTGGGTCAGGAATTGGAGATGGTTAAAGAAAATGGAGAAAAGTGGGAGGTGAGCCAGCTGTTGCTTGCGGACAACACTGCGCTTGTGGCAGGATCGGAGGAGGGATTGAGGAAGTTGGTGACAGAGTTTGGGAGAGTGTGTGATTGAAGAAAGCTGAAGATAAATGTGGGTAAAAGTAAGGTGATGAGATGTACAAGGGGTGAAAGTGGCAGTAGACTGGAAGTGAGTATTAATGGAGAGCGACTGGAGGAAGTGGATACTTTTAGATACTTGGGTGCAAATGTGGCAGGAAAAGGTGGAGTAAAGGTAGAGGTAGAATATAGATTGAGAGAAGCGAGGAAATGCCTTGGTGGATTTAAAAATGGAATGAGGAATAGACATTTGGGAATGGATGCTAAGAGGAGACTATATGAAGGAGTGATTGTGCCAACAGCACTGTATGGTGCAGAAACATGGAACATAAGAGAGGAAGAGAGAAGATGAGGTGTCTGAGAAGTATGATGGGGGTTACTAGGCTAGATAGAGTGAGAAATGAGGAGGTGAGGAGGAGAACAGGGGTGGAAAGGGAGTTGGGAGATAGGGTTGATGAAAGAGTATTAGGATGTTTTAGACACATGGAAAGAATGAGTGAAGAAAGACTAGTAAAAGAGGCATGGAAGGCATATGTGGAGGAAGTGAACATGAGGGGACGTCCTAGGATGAGGTGGATGGATGGGGTGAAGGGGGCTTTGGGGAAGAGGGGAATGTCTGTTGAGGAAGACGGGAGAGGACAGAAGACAGGGGTGAATGGAGAATGGTTATATATGGACGATGTTGTGATGCATGATGTGGAATGGGCGGGGGGATGGGGGGGGTGAGGTAGTATGTGTGAGCAAAATTGACACAACCCGAAGGGATTTCTCCCCGTCTTCTCCTTTTATGCATGGGGGGACGGAGAGGGGGGTTGCCGATGTAATGAAGCAGCCTTGTTGTGGATGTGCTGTGTCTTGCGACACTGCTTCTGACCTAGGGCAGTGGACAAGGTGCAGGGATGACCCATCATCCAGGAGATGCCAAGATAAGAGGGAGGGTGGAGGGGTGTGGAGTGTATTCAGGGATGGAATGGGTGGGAATGATTTTATGCCTTTTCCTTTTTGGCTACCTCCCTTGTAAAGGGGAAAAAGCCTTGGTATATGTATGTATGTATCAATATATTTTCTTTTAGCATCCGATCTAGTTATGAACCAAAAGGTCTTCTATCGGCATGCTCCGCCTTTGTAAACATTTGGCCAATGTGTGCCCAAAGTTCAGTCTGAGGTCTTGTCTCGATGTTATTACCTGGATGGCAGCATGCTTATGTGGCAAGTGGTTAGCGCCTAATATCTCTATAGATCAATCGAGGCAAGGTAAGAGCCAGATTGCTGTCCCTTTTAGCATGTTTTCACAAATACTATATATGGCTCTTGGCACTCTTTTGGCTGGACACTAATAAGTTAGAAAGACTTGGGCACACATCCTACGACATTTATATTGCCCTCTCATTAGTAAAGATATTTCCCCCTATTGTAAGGTTTGTCCTACATATCAAAGGGTTGGTAAACCCAATTAATCAATCGCCAAAGTGCTCTTAGAATTTATACTTGCTCTAGAAGAATCTTTCTTAAGATAATGATTTACTGGGTAGGTCCTTTACCCCATTTTAAGAAATGAAGCAAATTCCTCCTTCTAATTTTCTGTCTAAACACTCGCTTCCCTGAAGCAATTCCTCATAAAAACTTGAAATCTAACACCTTTATTAAAATGATATTAAATTATTTCCCTTTATTAGGTTTCCCCCGCGAAATACAGAGCGATCAGGCAAGTAATTCACCAATCCCAAGGTGCTCTAGAAGGACTTCGTGGAACACTAAAGTCCATGTTAAGAAACTATGTCTTATACAACGAATAAGACTAGGAGATAGAGTTTCTTCCTTTACTAATTGCAACTAGGTCTTCCACCCGAAAAAGTATAGATTTTTCTCCAGATGAACTCATATTTGGACATGAGATAAGAATCCCATAGAGATGTATATGTATATATATATATATATATATATATATATATATATATATATAAACATATACATATATATATATAAACATATATATATATGTATATATATACATATATATATATAGATAGATAGATATGTATGTATACACACACACACACACACACAAATATATATATATATATATATAGATATATACATATATATATATACATATATATAATATATATATACATATATATATATATACTTTGGGGCAGGAGAATTGGTACACCACGACAAATTGACCCTCATCATATACTACAAAATCATAAAAGTCTCTAACCTTATAATGAGAAATAACATGACCTAAACAACTCTCTCCTCAAACAGACTAACGTAGTGTACCAATTCTCCTGCCCCAAAGAAGGTTGCAAACTTCTCCCCAATGCTTCTTATATTGGTGTTACCACTACCTCTGTGAGCAGGAGACCCACAATGCACGCCCATGAAGGAAGCATACGCAAACACATGACACAAACACACAGCAAAACTCCGAACAGACAAGATCTAGTCAACAATACAAAAATACTTAAACAATGTAACAACACCAAGAAACTACACATCTTAGAAAGAGTCTACATTACACAATACACTCCTATCATTAATATACAGACAGGCACAGTTAGTACCTTACAACTACACAACGAGGCTGAGTGGCAACAACGACCAAACGTCCAGCTACTGTGATCAGATGTCCAGCTACGTCCTGTTCAAGCGAAGAACTCACCTCCGTCCAGTACCTGACTCCTAACTCTCCTAGTTCCCCCCTTTGTACTTGTATTTAAACTCCTGTTTCGTATATGTAATCTTACTTACCTGAAGATGGTTGTATGACTCAACCGAAAGCTTGTATTTTATATTTTGTGTTATGTTTTTCGATACAATAACATCATGGATCTCGGAAGTCTTGTGTTTGACCTCCCCTCAAGAATCAAACAAACTATTAGAAAAATTGAGAAAATCACTAAGAAGATAGTGGATATTGAATTAGCTCTGGTCTTCAATCGAACATGTATATGTATATGTATATGTATATGTATATGTATATGTATATGTATATGTATATGTATATGTATATGTATATGTATATGTATATGTATATGTATATGTATATGTAAACTAATTCCAAATATCAAAAATAAATCATACGAAAATCGATTAAAACATATGAATCTGTTTTCTCTAAAAAAGCGTAGACTCAGAGGTGACTTGCTACAGGTCTTTAAATATCTAAAGGGAATTGAGAACATCAAAAGTGACACAATTTTCACATTGAATGAGAATCAGACAAGAAACAATGGTCTCAAACTGTCCGGAAATAGATTCAAATTTGGAACTGGGTAGAAACAGCTTCGCCAACCGTCTAGTTAATGAATGGAATAAACTTCCTGCACAGGTAGGGCAATGTAGTTCAGTTCGAAGCTTTAAAAATCATTTAGATAAACACCTAAGCAAAATGCTGTAATTATTATAATTTATTTTATATTATTTGTTTTTGTTCAGTCATTTGTCTGTTTGATTCTCATTTGTTATTAGTTATGTGTCAATTTATTATTTACTATTTACCTGTTTGTTTATCATTTAACTATACCTATGATTTATCTATGAATTTTATTTCTTATTTATATTATTATTGTTTTGATTAATTTATCATTATTATACCCGTCTGGGATATTGGCTGCATATTATTGTGGCAAAGTGGCATGCAGTTGATACTTTAGGGTCTATATGGGACGCCCCTACGGACCAGAGCCATACATAATTTTGGCTGTGATAGAGGAAAACTCTGTTCATAGAGAAATGATGACACTTTTATACTACGACTGTCCCTCCGTTATTCTGTCCCCCAATCCCTTGTTGCTGTCCTTTACAATTTCTTTGAATATTTCATTTCCTTTTTCACCTACCTTCCCTGTGGTGGGGGAAAAGAATGCTGCCACCAAGATATTCCACTTGGTTCGTAAGAGGCGAGAAGAAAGGGACGGGGATTGGGACTACACATCCTTCTCCTTGTAGCCCCACAGGGGACATTCCTAAAATACAAAACAAAGGCATAAGAGGGTCTGGGAGTTTTCCGACCAGCACCCCTAGGTTTGGGTCTTTTAATGTGCGTGTATGTGGTACAGATGAGAGTAAAAGGAAAGAGATAGGTAGTATGTTTGTGAGAAGAAAGATGGATGTGTTGGCTTTGAGTGAAAATAAGCTGAAAGGGAAGGGCGAATGTATGGGAGTGTAAGTGGGAGGTTATGTATATGTATATGTATAAGTATATGTATATGTATATGTATATGTATATGTATATGTATATGTATATGTATATGTATATGTATATGTATATGTATATGTATATGTATATGTATATGTATATGTATATGTATATGTATATGTATATGTACAGTGCTCGACAAGGATGTACGAACGGTTAGCGAGAATGAGTGATGAGGAGTGTTGAGGACTGTTTTTGCTGAAATGCACAATTTTATAAAAAAAAATAGCATATGGTTGCATTATATGACCTATTTTCTTTAAAATGTGTTATTTCCATGTAATTTGATCAAAGAGAAGTTTCGTTTTTATCCTCTAGATAATTACCAACCACATACCGTCCGACTCACTAATTGCCGACCTCAACCAAACAATGACAGTTTTTGTTCAAATGCACAATTTTATACAAAAAAAATTAGCATATGGTTGCATTATTTGGCCTATTTTCTTTCAAATGTGTGATTTCCATGTAATTTGATCAAAGAAAATTACGTTTTTATCATCTGCAAAATTACCGAATACAGCTATGAATAGCGTACGGTTTTTGCTAAAACACACAATTTTATATAAAAATGAGCAAATACTTGCATTATTTGACCTATTTTCTTTAAAATATGTGATTTTCATACAATTTGATCAAAGAAAAGTTACGTTTTTATCCTTTGCAAAATTCCTGACCGACTCGCTCATAGTCGACCAAACTCGAACAAGAACGGTTTTTGCTGAAATACACAATTTTATATACAAATTAGCATATGGTTGCATTATTTGACCTATTTTCTTTAAAATGTGTGACTTCCATTCAATTTCATCAAAGAGAAATTACGTTTTTATCCTCTGCAAAATTACCGACAACAGCTATGAATACCATCCGACTCACTCATAGCCGACCAAACTCGAACAAGGAAAAGGGCAGAAGGTAGGGAGGTACTTAGAGTGAACTGCTTAAATGAGAAAGAAAAGGAGAAGTATAAGAAGAAGCTGAAAGAGGAGTGGGAGGTAGTGAAGGATGAAGCAGAACTAAGAGTGGAGGAGGAATGGGGATGGTTCAAGGAGGGAGTCATAAGGTGTGCAAAGATAGTGTGTGGAACAAGGAGAACGAGAAGAAATAGAAGGAAGGGTAGTGAGTGGCGGGATGAGAAAGCAAAGAAGGGTGTAGAAGAGAAGAAGCAGGCTTTCATAGATTGGTTACAAATTAGGACGAGGGAATCGTATGAGAGGAACAATGTAAAGAGGAGAGAAGTAAAGCATAAGATAAAGGAGGCAAAGAAAAGAGCAGATGTAAAATGGGATAAGAGTATGACAGAATTTTTTTAGAAGTAATAGAAAAGATGTTATGGAAAGAAATGAAAAGAGGAAAAAGGAGGCGAATTAAGTAGAGAAGTAGAGGTAAAAAGGTGCAGATGGAGAGATGATAATGGAAGAGAAGGCAGTGAGAGGAAGGTGGGCAGATTATTTAAGGGAGTTATTAAATGTGAAGGAGGATAGGGAGGGAAAGATAGTTGCAGTGGGAATACAAAGAAAATGTCAATGGTGAGTGAGGAAAACGGAGGAGAAATAATGAAAGATGAAGTGAAAGCAGCTGTTAAGATGATGAGAGCAGGTAAGGCACCTGGGTTGGATGGATGCCATGCAGAATGTCTAAAGAAAGAATGTACAGTATGGTGGACTGGCTGGTGAGGTTATTTAATGTTTGTTTAAGAGAGGGTAGAGTGCCGAAGGACTGAAGGAGTGCTTGTATAGTTCCACTTTACAAGGGAAAGGACAGGTGTGAGTGTAGTAGTTTCAGAGGGATCAGCCTGTTGAGTGTAGTTGGGAAGGCTTATGGAAGGGTCTTGATTGAGAGGATTAGGAGAGGAACAGAGGGAGTAATTGGTGAGGAACACTGTGGTTTTAGGACAGGTAGAGGTTGTGTAGATCAGATTTTTGTGGTAAGACAGACATGTGAGAAAGCTATAGGAAAAGGTAAGGATGTTTTTTGGACTTTAATGGATTTGGAAAAGGCTTATGGCAGGGCAGAGAGGAAGGTACTGTGGGAGGTATTGTAGATATATGGGATAGGAGGAAAACTGTTGGGAGTAGTAAAGAGTTTTTACGAGAGTAGTAGAGCTTGAGTAAATTATTTTAGCTCGGTATTCATAAACGAAACACCTCAGAGTGAAATCCAAACTGAAAACTATGAAAAGTCTAGGGTAAACTTACTACGGTAAATATAACAAAAGAAAAAATTAAAAGGTGTATAGAGAAACTCAGAGTTAATAAAACACTAGGGCCTGACATTTGGCATCCATGAATATTAAAGATTCATATTCGGAGATGTCCCAAGAGAATGGAAGCTAGCTAACGTTACTCCCATATTAAAAAAAGATGACAAAAAAAAAATCAAATAACTATAGGCATATAAGTTTGACGTCAATCGTAGGAAAAATAATGAAAACTATCATCAGAGATGCTCTCGAACATCATTTAGAAAGTAACCGTTTGATAGATGACAGCCAGCATGGTTTCAAACGGAAACGTTCATGCGTGACTTACTCGAATTCTACAACACAGTTATCTCGATTTATGACAAAAGAAACAATATAGATTTATTATATATAGACTTTGCAAAAGCTTTTGATACAATCCCACACGAAAAACTACTTACTAAATCAGATTCACACTGAATAAGTGGTAGCCTATTAAGTTGGACTAGTAATTGGTTGAAAGATCAAAAACAGTTCTTTTAAATGGCAAAACTTCTGGATGGAAAAATGTTACAAGTGGAGTTCCTCAGGATTCCGTTCTTACGCCACTTCTATTCATAGTATATGTAAATGATATAGACCATGGACTAGAATCTACTGTTTCTAAATTTGCTGATGATACAAAACTGTGCTTGGCAAATGATCACTTAAACCAATTAGACATTCAAGAAGATATAGATAAATTACAGGGATGGTCTGAAAAGTGGCTTATGAAATTTACATACATACATATACCAAGGCTTTTTTCCCCTTACAAGGGAGGTAGCCAAAAAGGAAAAGGCATAAAATCATTCCCACCCATTCCATCCCTGAATACACTCCACACCCCTCCACCCTCCCTCTTATTATAGCACCTCCTGGATGACTAGTCATCCCTGCACATTGTCCACTGCCCTGGGTCAGAAGCAGTGTCGCAAGACACAGCACATCCACAGCAAGGCCGCTTCCTTAAATCGGCGACCCCCCCCCCTCCGTCCCCCCATTGCATAAAAGGAGAAGACGGGGTGAAATCCCTTTGGGCTGCGTCAAATTTTGCTCACACATACTACCTCACCCACCGTCCCCCTGCCCATTCCACCTCATGCATCATAAAATCCTCCATATACAACCATTCTCCATTCAACCCTGTCTTCTTTCCTCTCCCGTCCTTCCTCAACAGACATTCCCCTCTTCCCCAAATCCCCCTTCACCCCATCCATCCACCTCATCCTAGGACGTCCCCTCATGTTCACTTCCTCAACATCTACCTTCCATACCTCTTTTACTAGTCTTTCTTCACTCATTCTTTCCATGTGTCCAAACCATCCTAATACTCTTTCATAAACCCTATCTCCCAACTCCCTTTCCACCCCTGTTCTCCTCCTCACCTCCTCATTTCTCACTCTATCTAGCCTAGTAACCCCCATCATACTTCTCAGACACCTCATCTCTTTGTTGTAAGACAGATATGTGAGAAAGCTAAAGGAAAGGGGAAGGATGTTTTTTTGGGCTTTTATGGATCTGGAAAAGGCTTACGATAGGGCAGACAGAAAGGCACTGTGGGAGGTTATGCAGATATACGGGATAGGAGGAAAGCTTCTGGAAGCTGTCAAGAGTTTTTATGAGAGTAGTAGAGCTTGTGTCAGGATTACAAGTGGAGAGAGTGAGTGGTTCGAGGTAAAGGTGGGACTTCGTCAATGATGCGTTATGTCACCCTGGCTGTTCAACTTATACATGGATGGGGTAGTGCGAGAGGTAAATGCAAGGGTAGTGGGTCAAGGATTGGAGATGGTTAAAGAAAATGGAGATAAGTGGGAGGTGAGCCAGCTGTTGTTTGTGGACGACACTGCGCTTGTGGCAGGATCGGAGGAGGGATTGAGGAAGTTGGTGTCAGAGTTTGGGAGAGTGTGTGATAGAAGAAAGCTAAAGATAAATGTGGGTAAAAGTAAGGTGATGAGATGTACAAGGGGTGAAAGTGGCAGTAGACTGGAAGTGAGCATTAAGGGAGAGCAACTGGAGGAAGTGGATAGTTTTAGATACTTGGGCTTATGAAATTTCACACAAGTAAATGCAAGGTAATGCACATAGGTAAAAATAACAGTAAGTACGATTACAAGTTATTTGGAAATTCGTCAACAAAAGTGAATAGTGAAAAAGATCTCGGCGTAATTATCAGTAACGATCTCAAATCACTAAAGCAGTGTATTTCAGCCTCTGAGAAAGCAAATAAGTTTCTAGGACTGATTGCGCGATCTTTTGATTTCAAAAGTCCATCACTCATTAACAAGTTACATAAATCGTTAGTTCGTCCGCATTTGGAATATACTGTATTTATGGTCACCGAATCTCATTAAAGACATTGACAGACTGGAAAAAATGCAACGGCGAACCACAAAGCTGATTCCAAATATCAAAAATAAATCATACGAAAATCGACTAAAACATATGAATCTGTTTTCCCTAAAAAAAAGCGTAGACTCAGAGGTGACTTGATACAGGTCTTTAAAGTTCTAAAGGGAATTGACAACATCAAAAGTGACAAAATTTTAACACTGAATGAGAATCAGACAAGAAACAACTGTCTCAAACTGTCTTTAAATAGATTCAATTTGGAAGTGGGTAGAAACAACTTCGCCAATCGTGTAGTTCATGAATGGAATAAACTTCCTGCAGAGGCAGTGCAATGTAGTTCAGTTCGAAGCTTTAAGAATCATTTAGATAAACACCTAAACAAGATGGTGTAAAGATTTTCATTTATTTTATATTATTTGTTTTTTTCTTATCATTTGTCTGTTTGATTCGCATATATGATTAATTATATGTAAATTTATTATTATTTACTATTAACGTGTTTGTTTATCATTTAACTATAACTATGCATTTATTTATGTATTTTATTTGATATTTACATTACTATAGTTTTTATTTATTCATTTGTTTATCATTATTATTTTTTCGCATCCGACCTAGATATGTAATCCTTTGTAATCCTTTGAAATGGAGGGAGTGAATGGTTTGAGTTAAAGGTGGGACTTCGTCAGGGATGTGTTATGTCGCCCTGGCTGTTCAATCTATACATGGATGGGGTGGTGCGAGAGGTGAATGCAAGGATAGTGTGTAGGTGGTTGGAGATGGTTAAGGAAAATGGAGAAAAGTAGGATATAAGCCAGCTTATGTTTGCTGACGACACTGGGGTTGTAGGAGGATCAGAGGAGGGATTGAGGAAGTTAGTGACAGAGCATGGGAAGGTATGTGAAAGAAGGAAGTTGAAGATAAATGTGGGTAAAAGTATGGTGATGAGATGTACAAGGGGAGAGAGTGGCATCAGACTGGAAGTGAGTATTAAGGGAGAGAGGCTGGGGTAAGTAAATAGTTTTAGCTACTTGGGTATGACTGTGGCAGGAAAGGGAGGAGTGGGGGTGGAAGTAGAATGTAGATTGAAAGAAGCGAGTAAATGCCTTGGGGGATCAAAAAGTGTAATGAGAATTAGACATCTGGGGGTGGATGCTAAAAGGAGATTGTATGAAGGAGTAATTGTGTCGACAGCACTGTATGGGGCAGAAACATGGAACATAAGAGGAAGAGAGAAGGAGTTTGAATGTGTTTGAGATTAAATGCCCGAGAAGTATGATAGGGATTTCTAGGGTAGATAGAGTGAGAAATGAGAAGGTGAGGAGGAGAACGGGGGTGGAAAAGATGTTGGGGATAGGGTTGATGAAAGAGTATTAGGATGGTTTGGACACATGGAAAGAATGAGTGAAGAAAGAATAATAAAAGAGATGTGGAAGCCAGAGGTGGAAGGAGTGAATATGAGGGGGCGTCCTAGGAATACATGGATGTATAGGGTAAAAGGGCTTTGGGAAAAAGAGGAATGTCTGTTGAGGAAGGACGGGAGAAGACAGAAGATAGGGGTAAATGGAGAAGGGCTGTGTATGGATGGTGCTATGATGCATGAGGGGGAGTAGGTGGGGGATGGGGGGTGAGGGAGTATGTATGAGAAATAAATTGACGCAGCCCGATGGGATTTCTCCCCATCTTCTCATTTTGTGCATGAGGGAACGGAGAGGTGGGTCGCCGAATTAATAAAGCGGACTTGCTGTGGATGTGCTATGGATAAGATGCATGGATAAGATGTAGGGATGACCCGTCATCCAGAAGGTGCCAAGATAGTAGTGAGGGAAGCAGAGGTGAGTGGAATATGTAGGAGATGAAATGGGTGGGAGTGGTTTCTATGCCTTTTTCTTTTGGCTACCTTCCGTGTAAGGGGAAAAAAGCCTTTGGTATATGTATGTATGCTTCAAATAAGCAAATCCAATCCACTACCACGAATAATTGAGAAACCCGTGGTAAGGCAAGCCCTATCAGTTGTGTCAAGACACTGGTTTTTTTCCGATGTTTGGGTCTCCTCCCCATATGGCCAGGGTTATCGGGAACCAAAGTAAATAGCACATATCGGGCCCTGGGAATCAAACTCCCCCCCCCCTCCACCAGCTCACGAGTTTGACACTGAATTCACTGGGCTATGGTGTGGCCCTATTTTTAATGACTATTAATATGATAATAAAAATATTTTCTTGGAAATGCGGAGTATCCAGAAAGGGAACACCCTAGTTATTATATAATGAGAAGCTCACGCCAGGAGACGCTTTTTTGTTCTTTGTTATCACACATCCAAGGCGAGTGGGAGATACCATGGGAACTGAATATTTTTCTTATGTCAACACAATATTTACGGTACTGATAAAAGACACTTTATTTACAGAAACAAAAGGTTCTTGGTGTTGGAACAAGAATTTTGTATTTTACAGCTTTTATATTCTTCCTTTCGGATTACACCATTCATTGTGCTGGGAATAGAGCGGCAATATTCGAATTGGAGGTCGTCAATCTGAAACACGAGGGTCATGTTATTACACAGTGAAAAATGGTCATGAATCTGTATACAGTATATAAAGAAACACGGCAGCCATAGTGAATGCAATTGATGAGTATGCTACAGGGTTATGAATCGAAAAGCATTGCAAAATGGTGATTGGGCAGGATTACGAATCATTTCATGTTACAAAGGCAAAGTTTATAGCATAGATGTGTTAAGTTTCAAGTTTATAATGGTAATTTGCATGAAAATGACCATAGTCAGAGTTGACCAGGCAGAAGCAGGTTTGATCAGCTAGAGTCGGCATTGTTATCAGCCTCTTCAACTGTGTCATACTTTATAGAGTTTTTTATTTATCTGGAGAAGTCCAGACGATGTTGTTCATATTAGCGGCTCGAAAGGACAGAGCAATCTCTCTTAGCAAAGGCCTTCACTCACCATGAGTTCACCTAAGCAGAATTATTTGGAAGTTACCGTCCCATTTCTTGGAACACCTTGGCGCACCTAAGTCATCTGTGGGTGGGAAAGGCGAAAGTTCCTTAATGAACGGAATATCTCGTCCACAATATTCTAATTCTCTCACTGTCATTTGGGGTATACGTATTCTGCTCTGGTGGACTTCAGTTGACTTTATTCTTTGAAGAATATCTCCTTCACAGATAAAATTATAATACTTCTCACGACTGCTTTACTTGTCTGATATTTTGCTGTAGCTATTTCATTCACCTAAGTAGTACCTTTTACAGGTTAGTGCTTATGAATATCTTTTGTAACACTTGAGTATCATGCCTCACAATCCCTTATCATTGGCATATGTTGTAGAATTTGTTCTAACTAATGCTGTACCACCCTTTGGAATTAAGGGTTGAAACCATCTCGATTAATCTTAGAATGGTGACAATTTAGCACTTTCACCTTTTCTATCTTTGATCTGGGTGTCATTTGACAGACTTATTAAGCAGAGATAGATCCCGGGGCGGCGAAAAAAAAAATATATGTTGATTTACTACTTTACCACAAATGACGACTCGTTCATTTGTTCTAATGGCCTCGAGGTGATTTTATTCGACCAAGGAAAGTCTTCTGTTCAGAGGAAAAATAAACGAATAGACGTGTGTCGATGTTAATCTTTTCCATTAACATAAGTCCTGGTTGCCGTCAGTTGCCTTTATTCAGTCGAGCAAACCTGCAGCTTCGTGAGGAAATAAAAATGTGTTGAAAAACTCTTTCACTACTGTTGACATATATTCAGGTTGGTGCTAAGTGATTTGATCAAACCGAAGGAAGCTCATTACTAAGCGTAAAATATAAAATTGTGTTGATTAACCATTGTTTTCCTCTCAACTATTTAAACTTTATTCTAGCTGTTGCTTGATTATTTTGTACAGACAAGGGAAATGATTATTTGTTTTTTATTTTAACTTAACACTACCTGGTTTTACTTAGCTACAGGGTTCTTAATGAGCAATATTTTTAATTGTGTGAAGAGTTTAAAAGAGAAAAATTCAATTTAAATCAAAACTGTGAACTATGCCTTTCTTGCATAGAAAACAAGAGTACGTGGTAGTCTCCTTTTATCAATTAAAACTACTTAGTTTAGAGAAGCATAGGGGACCATTTCCTTTTTCTTCTTCTTTCTTGGAACGGCACGGAGGAATGCATACCTCATCGGAACTCACCTTCTGCTGAAATCGTATACAGCACATGTAAGCTCCTGCAATATGTATAGACTAGTCACATCTTGAGGCAATTAAGAAAACAACTTGAGGTAATATTTTCAATTTGTGCTGACAAAAAAATTTCGTTGGGAGTAGGACAGCAGTCAAATGGACTCTACTGGAGAAGTGAGGTGGGGATATTCTTTCTCTCAGAGTTATTCACGTTGTTTGATGAGATATATTCTGTCGGTTCTCTAAACTTCTGATGAGACAAATAGCCTGGCAAGAGTCTGAAGATAGCTAGTGATAGCCTGGCGCTGTGTGTGTGTGTGTGTGTGTGTGTGTGTGTGTGTGTGTGTGTGTGTGTGTGTGTGTGTGTGTGTTTGTGTGTGTGTGTGTGTGTGTGTGTGTGTGTGTGTGTGTGTGTGTGTGTGTGTGTGTGTGTGTGTGTGTGTGTGTGTGTGTGTGTGTGTGTGTGTGTGTGTGTGTGTGTGTGTGTGTGTGTGTGTGTGTGTGTGTGTGTGTGTGTGTGTGTGTGTGTGTGTGTGTGTGTGTGTGTGTGTGTGTGTGTGTGTGTGTGTGTGTGTGTGTGTGTGTGTGTGTGTGTGTGTGTGTGTGTGTGTGCGTGTGTGTGTGTGTGTAAAAGTGTGTGTATGTAAAAGTATTCACCAGTTTTGCATATCTACATATATACCTTTCTTCTCTTAGGTAAGCAATCTAGTAATGGCATGTTTGAAGTAAAAAAAAAAAAAAAAAAAGATAAAATAAAACAGCACTGCTCTTTACATTGTTGCAATCACTTCTGGTAAGAGCCTTAAGTATTATCCCGAGTTTTACTAACTAGAATCTCACAGCAACACAATAGTCTCCATTGATCCTTTGGCCATCCTATAGGCATCTCTTGGAATAATGTGGATTAATCTTTCGACTGTTTTAGCCTGTACGTGTTTCTACGTTACCGTCTACTTGAAGAGCAAGGGGGCAGGATGAGGAAATGGAAGATGAGGGGAAGAATTACTTGGAGTTATGATCATTCATATAAAAAAAATAGTGGGAAACAGTCAAAGTCAGTAGAAATATTTTATCCACCCTGGAGATCGAGTGCCAATCTCTTGGAGATATCTCCAGTTGAAGGTGAGATAATTGGTGGGTTTTGAAAAACGACAATGAGGAGTTTCTAAGTCCAGCTGGCAGGACCATCACAAGCAGGTAGCCATCGATGATCCCAAAACATTTTGTTATGTTGACACAAATTGAAAGGTCAGAAACTACGAGTATGTTCACTATAGAGGTGGAGGATAATGTCTGCGCTAGAAATAATACATAAAAGCTATCATGTTGCTGTCATGTAACACTGAGTTTTAGAGAATAATGAATTCATGATCATAAGATATGCTCTAAGTTAGATACCCTAAGGACTGATGCCGGCCTTAAAGTTAGTGCACAGAGCTTAGTTACTTCGCAAGGGAAACGTGAGTCTTTTCAAATTCTCACAGTAGTTTACGAGCACCAGGTGTTAAATATAATGTTCGGATTTTTTTTTTTTTTTTTTTTTTTTTTTTTTTTTTTTTGTAGTACGAATACTGACCCAGCTTAGTTTTGATTGTTCATTGTTATCGTAGAGTTCAAGAGGAATGAGGTGCAAGACTTATCTTTTAGTAGCACGTTGTGTTTTCCGATAAGAAAACAAAAGTACAAATAGAGAAGCTTATTCATATATTGATACGTAAGTATTCTAATAGTCGACTGCAAAATTTTCAGATATCCTGTTGACTTTATGGAAATATATATTTAGCAGTATCTGATATTCACTTTTACCCAATATTTTTCTCTAGAGTAAGAATATATTTCTTACACAAAAGAATATATAAAATTTTCAACAATAAAATTTGTATAAATGGCTAAAACCATAAAAGAACATAAGAATGAAGGAGACTGCATGAGACCATAAGGTCTAAACTAGGCAGCTCCGTATCCACCACCACCTGTCATCCCCATCCATAAAGTTGTCTAATCGTTTCTTAAAACAACTGATAGTTTGAGAGCTTACTACATGGTTACTAAGTTTCTTTCATTCGTCGACCACCCTATTAGTAAACCAATTCTTGCCTATTTCTTTTTTAAATCTAAATTTGTCCAGTTTATAACTATTACTGCGAGTCCTGCCCTGTTGTTTTAATATGATGACCTTGTTTGTATCACCCTTGTTAAAGCCTTTAATCCACTTGAACATCTCTATTAGAAACATTAAGGACGCTGACATCCAGCTATATTTTCAAAATAGGGAAACTGATCAACTGTTTCCATAATGGTGTAGATTAGTATACTGTTAATTTATCAACATTAACATAAGAAAAATGCATACATGCATTGTAGGAGAAATTAGTAACAAGTTTAACCAATTAATTTTCTTATCATATTTATTGGTTGCATTTTAACACCAGGCAATTCCATTTAGGTCAAGGAGAAATCCGAGTCAAAATGGATTAAAATAATATTGATTAAATCATTGGTGCCCTTATTGTAGTAGAAATATATACATTTTACTTAACGCCAGGCGATAGTATCCAATTGAAAAAAAATTATATACGTATTAGAAATTCCTATAAA
>NC_134791.1:60716064-60718564 GCF_046742065.1 Oratosquilla oratoria
ACTTCATCTAGTCGAGCCATATCTGTCTTTGACGATGTCACTTGAAACAACCTACAGTAAGATCATTCCAGCATTTCAGCAGCTGTGCCAGGAACTGGAGGAAGTAAATGTGGCCACTTTGCTGGAGATTCAGGAATCAGCCTTCAAGTTTGTGTCCCAGGAAAGGTTCCAGCATTCAAAGTATGATGAGGATGTCTGTGATGCCGTACTCAAAATAGCAATCTCATTTCAACCCCAGGTCATTAAGCTCCTGAAGATGAATTTTTCTTAAGTTGGCAACGGGCTTTCAGAGGTAAAAGGGTGATATCTTTGCCTTTGGAAACTATGATGAGTCTGCACTGAATGTTGTCACTCAGATGGACCGAGAGAGGTTGGAGAAGGCACCAATTCACAACCTGAATGCAGATCGCACTGTTAGATTTGTTAACTTTGAGCTATCAAAAAGAAGTGCCAAGCAGCTTGGCAGTGCATCAGTAGCACAGGTCAAAGCCAAGTCGACGGATCTTATCGACAGAAGACAATCAGGGTCATTCAGGGCCTATGGTAGTGTGGTCAGAAAAGGAGGAAAGCTACCAAAAATAATTTACGGAATGGAACAAAGGGAAGATGAACTGAAGAAACAAGGCCTACAGGACAAAGAGAGTGCCAATGTGGCAGTAGATTGGCGAAAAAACAAGGAACTGGACAAGCTAAAAAGAATAGGAAGACCATTCACTTCAGTAGCTGCAGTAGATGAGTATGTGGCAGTACACAAAGGTAGAACGCCTGTGTCTGGAAGTTCACTATGCTCGAGACGCGTCTCTTTCCCTGCCTAAATCAAGCTACCTATTTCGCCTCATGAAAGATCACAAGAAGCTTCCAGTCAACACTTATGCCGTGAACCTAAAAATGTACATGAATAAAATTACCTCCAACGCAGAGGTGACAATGGAAGACTTTAATGGGGCCAAGGACATAATCCTAGGTCACTGACTAACTGTTGACAATGTTGGTGAACAATAACACACTCTGTACACTCAAATTGAATACAATGGACACATTCTGATCTTTCTGTGCATGATGTATGTTATCATTTGACTAGTAAATCTGATGTCACTAATATTGAGTTTCCTTACTGTATTCTAGGTATTTATTAATGCTGTGAGGCAATTTTTAGTCAAAAACGTTTTTGGGGAGTGAAAAATTCAAGACATATATACAGGGGGGTTGGGCTTGATTAAACGGCTTATGATTGGTATTTTCTCGTTCATACTGACCATCTCCATATTCTAATGGGGGTATATCAAAAAGCTGGTACTAACAACACCCCCTGGTATAAATATCCCGCCGATATGATGAAATGTACGTAGTATAGTTGGAAGCTTTAAAATTTACTTGAAAGATTATGTAAAGAAAATTATGTAATATAAGCCAACTGGGTATTCTATTTGTTTTGTTTGGCTGCTTGTGTGATTAGCTACTTTTTATTTAACTTAATTTCTTTTCTTCATCCAATCCTATGGACCAAAAAGTTTCCAGTTAGTATGGTTTACCATTGCAACCTACTCTAACCGATTGTGACAGCTCTCTTGTGTGCTCCTGCAGCACTGCAGGATGACTACGAAAATTCAGGGCTGGTTACAAAAGTTACCAGTGACTGTTATTTGCCTTGGATATCTGACGATGCAAGGCAAAGGTGATGGTTTTAGCCGTAGCTAGGCGTCACTTGATAAGACCTTTTCTTAGTATAGATATGAAACTTAGATGATCTAAGGCCTTTGATAAGAAACGGAATAATAAGTTAGAAATAGTTGACGATATTTACATTTCCATACGAAAAGCATGAATTAGTAATCCTACTTCCACTTCGATAGATGCCGAGGTATGGTTGATTACATATTATAATTACAGTGTATTGGTATACATATTACTTTTTCCGAAAATTTTCATTTCTTCGAGCATAAATGTATCATTACATTGAACAAATTGATGAGGCATTCCTTTTCAACTCCTGTTTGGAAATCCTATTTAACAGTTTATGGGGTATTCTCTATAACAGGGACTTGTAACCCTGACTCATTTACAATTTCGGTTGAATGTATATATACATTTACATCGTTCAACCAAAATATTAAGTGCATACTGAACATAAAAAGATTAATAATAGCAAAGTAGATCTAATATTATGGTTTTGTACAAAATAAAATTTGACTAAGAAGTTTTACAATCTATTTGTTCATGATAAAATGTGCCTGGATATGTATAGCATATTGCAGAATAACTGCAAATGTTACACCTATTACCATATATTTTTTTACGTTTAAGGGCTATACTTTCTCCCGGTTGAGAATCACTACTCTAAGGAATTTCTTCCTTCTGTAAAAAACATGATTATATTTTATAAGTTATTGGAACATTTTCAGCAATGAAAGTCTAAATTCTCCAAATAACAATTCATCTACGATATTTCTTATGTATCAATAAATATTTATCATTTTTACTTCCTTACCTTTCATTATGA
>NC_134791.1:60731064-60743564 GCF_046742065.1 Oratosquilla oratoria
AAATCCTACAACGAAGGACGCAGTCATTTTCCTCGACCCACCTACTATGCTCCACCTACGCCCATCCAACTCTCCGACCCGCCAACACTCCAAGGAAGTAGTGCTCCTTTTACGAGTCCTCCACATATCTCAAATATCTTTTGTAATATTTCTCGTATTATTGGGTACACATATTTATACTATTTCTTGTTCACAGCTCCATCATCGGCGTCTCCCACAACATCACCGCCCTCAGCATCATCGTTTTCGTGAGCCAAACTCATTTTCAACCTTGGTAAGAAGATGCAATTCACCTTACGTTCCCCAAGTGTTTCCTCAGTGTTTTAAGTGATTCAGTGTATGAACGCGGTCCAACACGACACACGGCTATTACACACGCTATAGTTCCAAGATGTCCAATACAAATTCCATCTCACCTGAACCAACATCCCCCACGAAAAACATATACTCATTTCAAATGAGAACACATTACCTAAATTTAACGGTTTCAACGTCCCACTCCATACGCTTTTGACTGACATACAATCATAAATAGGTCGGACAGGCGCAAAGGACGACAAGACTAAGATCGCTATCCTCAATCGAGAATTGACCTCAATGACACGGTAGCAGGAGACATCGTACAGAGTGATATTTTCCAAGAGACAAAAACATACGACAACATTCTCAAACAATTTCAACAGATTTTCGCCAAATTCAACCAACTCGGTTCCCTTTCACCACTCTATGCTCTAGCCAAGACATACAACACCGGACCATACACTACAAAAACACGAATGGTCAAAATAGCTAGTGATTTCAAAAGTGAAATTAGGGAAAGCCTCACCCACTCTCCTTGGGTAAAGGAGGGTAAGATCGACCTCGAACACCTTGTCTCCCTCCTCGCATACTTCCGTCTGCTCTCACAGCTCCACCCAGACACACTCCAAGCAGCTCGTAAATTCGCTTTTACACCAGGTACCACCTTAGCATAATTCTCTAGAAAATGTTCAGACACAGATCAGATACTCCCTTCCATCCACAACCAATCTCTTCCTCTCGCCCCTACTCACACCATCGCAGTAGCGCAGGTCAACACATCTCACGCCCAAACCAACAGATCGAGACAAATCTCATGCTCACGCACACGCTCGCGCCATCGATCACCCTCACGAACATCCTTCTTCTGCACTTACTGTAACAAACCCGGACACACCACGAACAGATGCTACTTTAGATACTCAACACAGCCAACCCGGCACTGCGATTACCACGGTGCATGCTACCACTCCACTGAATTTTGTAGAGCTCTCCAAGAGAAAACACAGCAGAAACATGTTTTACCATAACGCTCCCCTATCCGGAAACACACCATAATACCTCAGTATGACTGCCAAACAGGAGCAACACACGCAACCACACACAGTCTTAACCGTACAAGGTTTTTCACTCACACACTCTCCCCGCACTTACCATGACCAACGCAGGAAATTCCTCACCTTCCATGGTTTTCAAGGCTAGTGCAAACGACAGCAAACTAAAAATATTCTTAGACACGGGCTCCCCAGTGAACATAATGTCCACATTCACCTTCGACACCCTACGCTTAAAAACTAAGAGAGTCACGATCCTAGAGCCCCCTGATATTCACTTAGCTAACGTCGATGGTGTACCCCTCCCTATCCTTGGTAAATTCTCGTTAGACATTTCCCTCCACGCTCAGTGCCCACCCATTCCACTTACGGCCTACATAGCCGATGGCCATTTTTCCCGCCGACATCCTTATGGGCTTGACCTCTATGCAGCAGAAGGACATTGTCATATATCCTGCCCAGCACGGCATCCTATATGCCAACTATTTAATTTCTGCCTTGAATCCCCCAAGAACACAAACTGTCAACAAAACACACGTGGCCAAGCTAGAGCAGAGAAACACAAAGCAAACAGACAAGTGCTCACAAACTCACGTTCCACCACAGCATTCCACTTCTAACTTGCCCACAACGAGTAACACACATCCTACCATCAACAGTAGTAAAAACGCAGCTCACATGTCAAAGTCGGCTAGACGCAACACAAAACACACCTTGCGCACCGAAAACACATCAGCGTCTAACACAGACACCTTATCTCTCATGCAAAAGTTCAAACTGCAAGCTGCCCCTGTCTCTCAGTTTGCATCTATTTTCACTCCTACTCATGCAGTTATCATTAGCCCAAAAACGCTGTTCCCTCATGAGTACACCAAGGTACACGTATGTGTTTTTCAAGCCCCAGATACCGATGTACTATGCATACCAGAGACAGCGCTACTTTTAAGAAAGGCCATACGTGCATATTAATTGCAAATAATACAAATGCTCCCAACAATCTTACCATTGGCACCAACATTTGTGATTTCCTTTTATATCCAGCGCGTATACAAATACTGGAAAATGAAATCCCTTTTTAAATATGCACAGTTACCTCCAACGTCCTCAAAGCTCAGGAAACGATTCAAGATTCTCATTTTAATCCCGTGGATTCCCCTGGGGCTCAAGCTGATTTACTCGCACTCTGTAGCAAATTCAGGCATGCAATTGCGTTAACAGGTGAACCTCTTGGGCTCACAAACCCCATTGAACACCATATACCCCTTTGGGACAAAGCAAAACCACTCTACATCCCTGCATACAGACTACCACACAGTGAACGAAACATTGTAGACGCTCTCATCGCGGATATGATCAAACAGGATATTAAAGAGCCCAGCCTGTTGGAATAGAATTTCCCTCTTTTCGTTATTCCCAAACACGAAGGTTCATTCCGTCCAGTTGTTGATTTCATGGAACACAACAAACTCACTATACCCGAAAGATATCCACCCCCTCATCTCCCCGATATTTTACACTCCATCGGTGAAAACAACACTGTCTTTACAGCTCTCGACTTAATGTCGGGTTATTTCCAAATTCCCCTTGGTGCACAGTCCAGACCTCTCACAGCTTTCAGCACAAACAATGGACACTATCTATTCAAACGCCTTGCCATGGGACTTGTTTCAGCGCCCTCTGGCTTCACTCGTCCTATGTACACAGTACTAGAAGAAATAATAGGACATTCAGTATTCATGTACTTAGATGACATTATCATAGCTTCCAAATCTTTCAGTGAACATTTACACACGCTTGAATCTGTCCTCTCCCGGATAGCAAAGGCAGGTCTTAAACTGAAGCTTAAGAAGTGTTCCTTCCTTCAGAAGGAAATACGCTTCTTAGGGTACGTCCTTAACTCACAAGGCATATTAACCTCGCAGGACAAGGTCAATGCAGTCATAAAGTTTCCACGCCCTACTTCTCCTGATCACATCCGACCCTTCCTTGGTCTCTCAGGCTTTTACAGACGGTTTATCAAAGGATACGCCGATCACGTTTTGCGGCGAGGAACCTAGTCGAATCAGTAGATCATAGTTTTATGAACATCAGTAACACAAATGGAGCACAGGACAATGTAACTCAACTCCCCACGACACCCCCCAAACTACCAATACCGCTCCATCCGCAAATCAAAGCCATATAAACCCCACAATCCAGACCACTAGCCAACCCAGTACCCCACAGACACCCACTCATCCTCCAAGACCAACCCCCCTCTAAACCTCCCTACCCAAATCCATAACCACTATACCCTCTCAACCACAAATCCTGATATCCCCACTTTTTCAAAAGCAAGTGGCATCACCATGACTGACTACATCGCAGTATACGAAGTCTAGTTTGCTAACAACAATATAACCCAGGACAAACACAAATTAACTATCATTAGTAACCACATTCAGCCAAGAGATAACTACAAAGATCTCCCCCGTCACTTAGAATAAAGAAATAGAATCTAACATCACATACACACAATACTGTTCAGAACTTAAGAAACTATTCAGTGACAGACCTCAGAATAATTTTCAATTTCTATCCAAACTCCTGGAGTTCATACGCAACCCCCCCCCCTCTCCTCCTTCCAATCCATCGTGGCACAGTTAGCCGAGGTCTCAAAAACAATCAGAGCTTCACTTAATAGTCTCTCCCAATGAGTATCACAGAATAACCACGGTGTGAACTATGTCAAAGGAGATGAGGCAGCAAATTTCTTTGAGCTTGCCATGTTTTTCATGGCCCTCCCCATCAAGTGTGAAAGGCCTAGCGAGTTGACATTGACATAAATGACATTTTCCCATCCAATTACATCCTTGACATAACAGACAAATGTGGAAATGATAGATTCAGCAATGCTCAACCAGCCAGAATAAACCCAATATCTTCCATAAACAACACTCCAAACCCCTCTAACCCCCGCGACTCAAAAGTACCTATAAATAACAACCTCAACATCACTTGGTGCAATATCTACAAATCAAATTCCCACAACACATGGGACTACAGACAACGCCCTAGACAAAGTACAGTGTGTTCCCTTTATAACACAGGATCCCATCCAGACGCTGAATGCAAAGCCCCACGACCCTACACCCAGTCAGCTAGCATGGGTAATAATCAGACACGACCCCAAAGATCACCAAACAACCAAAATCATACTTAATATACTTTACATAACTCATATAGCCATTCAGATAGAGACCAATATATCCCTAAACCAACCCATCATAACCAGAACAAATCATGCTCAGTCCATAACACATACTCCTACTCCGACAACCACAACCACGCGTATGCTAAATCCAAGGGACAACAAGACGAGGAATAAGGGGTCTACAACACTACGAGCAACTACTACTACGAGTGAACGAGATACAGCGAGTTACGAGGAACGAGGGGACGAGCCACTACGAGCAACTACGACTGCGAGTAAACGAGGTAGAGCAAGCTACAAGGAACGAGGGGATGAGCCAGTATAAGCAACAGTGAACAAGGAATGACGAGGTGGATGTAGATGGAGTCAGTCAAGTCAAATCGACTTTAAAACACTATAGGTATGACCACTAACACTAATATATTAAGACACGCGGTTCATACCTCGAATATCAATATTCCCAAATTCACAAGTAATGAAAACACCTTAGTAGTTATTAAGTTTCTCAGTTTGATTGACACATTAATCATTAGTGAAAATATAACAGATGAAAAAAGGAAAATATAAATTTTAAAAGAAAATGTAGATCCTGAGACGGGTAGAGTTAGGCTTATAATAAATTTCCAGGAAATGGAAGATATCAACCAATATGAAGATTATAAGAAGGCATTCATTACACATTTTATGTCAAAGTATGATCAGTATCCAATCAGGTCTTTGGTTACAATGATAAAGAAAGTAAAAACAAGTGAATCAGACACAGAATACTTAGCAAGATTAGATAGATGGTCAAAAGACATGAATTATATCTTGAAAGATTCAGATTGGATAGAAAGGTCTAATAGCAAAATAAAAGTTTCCCAGGTAATCAAATTAATCACATTTGTCATGTTAACAAACTGCTCAGAGGCCGAGATATTCAAGAAATCCCAGAAATTATTAATTCATCAACTACAAAAGAAGCCTTGCAAATTGTGGATGGTGGCGTAATAAAGTCGACATTACTACACTCCAGAGCAATTAACGGAGTTGTTGTGCAGTTGAAAGGAGTCACTGTAGACTGAAATTTTAACCATTCCAGAATCAATTAGATTAAAAGGTTTGAAATTGGACTCAGGGATTTATAAGTCAAATAAGAACATGGTAGATATATTAATGATTAATACTTTGAATAAAGATATAGTCTTAAAGAAAGGTACACAAATAGGATGTTTTCAGGTGTGTACAAAACCCATTAAGATCTTAAATGAGAGTACTGAGGAGGTGGAATTACCAATTTCATCAATCTGTTGAGTTCAGGAAGAAATAGAGTTAGGAAAGAAATACAAGACTCACCTAGGACCTACTAATTGCCCTGAGTTGGATGAAAGTTTAGTTGCTTTGCTCGTGAAGCACAATAAACCAATTGCTTTGGCGGGGAACCCCTTAAGGAAAACAACTGTTTAAAAACATCAGATTAAGTCAAAACCAGGAACACACCCTATTTATGTTCCCGCCTACAGAGTTCCTCACTCTATATTAGCAATACTAGATAAACAGATTACTGAAATGCTATTGAAGGATATTATTGAATATAGTAAAAGTGAGTGGAACTTTCCATTGATTCTGGTGCCAAAATCAGATAATATTATTCACCCAGTTTTTTATTATAGAAAATTGAATAAGCACACCATACGTGACAGGTTACCATTACCAGTATTAGAGGACATTCTTAGAAGTTTGGGAACTGAGAATAGATACTTTAGCACTATAGATATAAAATCTGCTTTTTGGCACATAGAGTTGCATGAAGACTCACGAGAGTTCACAGCATTTTCTACTCCAACGGGACATTGTGAGTTCAAACGAATACCATTTGGGTTATGTGATAGTCCATTAACTTACATGAGATTAATAAATACAGTTCTAGATGGGTTGTTAGGAAACGTTGCCAATGTATTTCTAGGTGATATTTTAATAGTTTCCTATACAGCGGCTGAGCACTTAAAGAAATTAGATTTTATATTTTCAAAACTAGTTGAAGCAGGACTGAAAGTGAAACTTGAAAGATGCAAGTTCTTGTAGGACAGTGTTAATTATTTGGGACATAAGATAGGTAGACATGGACTTAGTACAGTGAATTCAAAGATAGAAGCAGTAAAGAATTTTCCAGTTCCAAACAATGTAAAAAAGTTAGAAGCTTTCTTGGGATTGACAGGATATTATAGAAAATTTATTCAACGATATGCTGACATTGCTAATCCATTAAGTTCTTTGTTGAGGAAGGACTCAAAGTTCATGTGGGGACCTGCACAATAGCAAGCTTTTGACAAGTTGAAAGATAAACTCACAAGTTCTCCAATTTGAATATTTCTAGACTATTATAAAAAAAAATCATTCTTTGTACTGAAGCATCTGACATAGGATTAGGAGGAATATTTAAGCAAGAGAGAATTGGAACTTTGAAACCAATAGCTTATACATCAAGACTTTGTAATAGTTCAGAGAGAAACTACTCTATAACAGAAAGAGAAACATTAGCAGTGATATATTCATTAGAAAGTTTTAGATATATGATATTGGGATATCCAATCAGAGTTTGGACTGATCATATAGGTATTCAGAACTTATCTAAGTATATGAATCTTAAGGGCAGACTCGCTAGATGGTTTGCAGTACTTTAATGCTATGAAGTTAAATTTGAATATATTCCGGGTAGAAAGAATGTTCCGGCAGATGCACTTTCTAGAAACATTTGCCAACGAATGAAAGGGTTGATTAATTTTGTTTGTAGTATAGAGGAGTTAGTAACCTTAGATGAGGAAGTGCTAATAAGAGAACAGAGGGATGATAAGACATGTGACTCATTAGCCAAATGTATGATGAACCCAAGAGAAAATCCTCCAAAATACCAAAGGGGTACAAGATAGAGGAATTTAATTTGACTAATGGACTTTTGTATAGAAAAACAGTTGTAAGTGGGAAAGAGATTTCTAGAGGTCCAGTAGATCACTTGGTAATACCACAAACTCTTGTAAAAGAGATATTGAAATTACTTCATGATAATGATTGTAGTTCACATCCAGGGAAGGATAAAACTTATAGACAAGTGCAACATAAATACTTTTGGCCAGGTGTGAAGAAAGATATATATGATTATATAGAAAATTGTTTGAAATATGTTAAGGTGAAAAGAAATACACCAAAATCTGCTCCTATGTTTACCTATCCCATTCCACAAAAACCCTGGGAAAGAGTTCACATAAATACATTGGAGTTACCTATGTCTGAGAATGGATATAAATATGTATTTGTTGTCATTGGTTATCTTTTAAGATTTTGTATTTTACAACCTATTCTAAATAAGAAAGCTGAGAGTGTTGCTTCAGTAATCTATGATCAGATAATCTGTAATTTCACTACACCTAAGATCTTAGTTTCAGATAATGGAACTGAATTTAATAACAAAATCTTGGAAAAACTATGTAGTTTATTTAAGATCAAGAAACTAAATATTTTAGTGAATCATCCACAAAGTAATGGAGTTGTAGAGAGGTTGAATAAGAAAGTTATTACATGCCTCAGAAATATGATAAGTCCTCATAGTATAACTTAGGATACTTGGATTCTTTGTGTTAAATAGACTCTGAACAACCAAATTAACATAGCAACAGGTGAAACTCCTCATTTTATTATATTGGGGAAAGACAAAACTCTTCCATATGAAATCTTGACTGCAGAGCAGAAACCTTTGTATAATATAGATGATTATACCTCAAATGGGATAAATACTTCTCAAAGTATTCACTAAAGAGTTAGGGAACATGTGCAGGAATATTCACAAGAGATGAAAAAGCAATAACACAAAATAGCACATAAAATAGAATTAGAAATAGGAGACTTAGTCATGGTCAAACTACATTCACCCTATAATAAACTTTCACCAAGGTACTCAGGTCCATATGGGGTAATTGATTCTGCAGGTGGAAATGAATATAATCTCTTACACTTGGAAGGTAGGGAAGAGTTGATAAGCCATTTTGATGATATGAAGAAGGTTAAATTGCACTTCTGTGAAGATGGCTGTTGTGATACCCTAAGTATCAATTTTTATGAACCAGAAGAGTATAGGGAATATTTCGATCATATCTTATATGAATTGAATATTAATCTTGATGTATTTTACATATATAATTATTTTGATCAATTGTATGTACTTGGGATGGGAGACCTAAACTACTGGAACATGGTATCAAGCTGGGACACGAAGATCTTGGATCTGCTGTGATCAGACTTGGATTCCTGCCAATACTTAAGGACAATTCATATAAGTATAAAAGAATATTTTATGAAGCATTAAGAGTGTGTCTTTGAAGAAAAAAAATAATTGTTAACAAAAATATTTGGAATTCAAGAAAAGACACTTTACAATACTATAACTTTCATAACAATTAGATAAAATGTTCTTAGTCATAGTAGTGAGTTTTGTAAATTTGTTTGAATTTGTAATTTTATTTGTGTTGCAAATTATTTTGAATTATGCATTGATATTCTGACAAGTATTGTATTCACAATTTTTCAGCTTGAATTATTATTCACTTTATGCATTTTGGAGGGTTGCTTATTTCTTTGATATGTATATGTTTTCTGATACCATTTTACCAGTTTATGGAAGGGTAGATTAGCTTCCTATATATGATGATTTCAAGTATATACTAGCGAGCCCTGTAGGAGGGTATTAGAAATAATTAGTCGGGACGACCAAGGGTAGCTGCCGAGTCTTGTAAGAAGCCGGTAGATTGAAGTAGACATTTATGTAGATAGAAGGGTAGGTGCAAAATTATTCATTTTATTACCTGAATGTTTTGAAACAATGACCGAGAGGAAGTTGCAGAGTTGCAAATACTTGCTTACCACCTAATGTTTTTCAATACAGGCTACGGTATCGATAGAAGTGGTGATATACGAAATGTAAACATTAAGTCACGTTCCGCTTGCGACAGAATTGCTTGCGTAAACAGTATTGCTTGAGACAGTATAACAGCCTTTCTGATTGGAGAAAAGGGTGGAGGAGGAGAGAAATTATTGGTGCATGGAGGTAAAGTCACACCCTTAAAGGGTGGCACTTATTTGTAACGTTCAAAGTTATTGGATGAATTAAATAGTGACGTCGAAGCAGACTTGGCTTTTTGGGTGTACAAGGATCCCAAGCGGGAGTCCCTTGGCGTAGCTTGAATAACCAAGTGTAATTAATTAGAAGAAAATAAAAGAAACTATATCTCCGTTTTAATTCACCCCATCAATAATCATTATTAACTTGTTACAGAAGATTTGGTGGAAACACACTTAGGAGAAGGAAGTGGCTCGGGGCCTTCAGATGAATAAAGTAAGTGACTAAAGTGTTAGTGGTTGAGGAACTAACAGTGGCAGTGGCACTGGAGCTAATATGGTGGACTGGCTGGTGAGGTTATTTAATGATTGTTTAAGAGAGGGTAGAGTACTGGAAGACTGGAGAAGTGTTTGTATAGTTCCACTTTACAAGGGAAAAGGGGACAAGTGTGAGTGTAGTAGTTTTAGAATGATTAACTTTTTAAGTGTAGTTGGGAAGGCTTATGGGAGGATCTTGATTGAGAGGATTAGGAGAGGAACAGAGGGAGTAATCGATGAGAAACAGTTTGGGTTTAGGACAGGTACAGGTTGTGTAGGTCAGATTTTTGTGGTAAGACAGATATGTGGGAATGCTATACGAAAAGGTAAGGATTTTGTTAGGCTTTTATGGATTTGGAAAAGACTTATGGCAGGGTAGACAGGAAGGCACTGTGGGAGGTATTGCAGATATTCGGGATATGAGGAAAGCTTTTAGGAGCTGTCAAGAGTTTTTACGAGAGTAGAAGAGCGTGTGTCATTATTAGAAATGAAGAGAGTGAGTGGTTCGAGGTAAAGATGGGACATCGTCAGGGATATGTTATGTCTCCCTGGCTGTTCAATTTGTACATGGACGGGATGGTGCAAGTGGTAAATGCAAGGGTGGTGGGTCAGGGATTGGAGATGGTTAAATAAAATGGAGAAAAGTGGGAGATAATCCAGCTGTTGTTTGCTGACAACATTGCGCTTTTGTCAGGATCAGAGGAGGGATTGAGGAAGTTAGTGAAAGACTTTGGGAAAGTGTGTGAAATAAGGAAGTAGTAGATAAATGTGGGTAAAAGGAAGGTGATGAGATGTACAAGGGGTGAAAGTGACAGCAGACTGGAAGCGAGTAATAAGGGAGTCTGGAGGAATTGGATAGTTTTAGATACTTGGGTGCAAACGTGGCAGGAAAAGGAGGAGTGGGGGTGGAGGTAAAGCGTCGATTGAGAGAAGGTAGTAAATGTCTTGGTGGATTAAAAAGTGTAATGAGAAATAGACATTTGTAAATGGATGCAAGGAGGAGGTTATATGAAGGAGTGATTGTGCTTAAAGCACTATATGGGGCAGAAACATGGAACATAAGAGAGGAAGTGAGAGGGAGTTTAAATGTGTTTGAGATGAGGTGTCTGAGAAGTATAATAGGGGTTAAGAGGCTGAATAGATAGAGAAATGAGAAGGTGAGGAAGAGAACGGGGGTGGAAAGGGAGTTGGGAGATAGGTTTGATGAAAGAATATTGGGATGGTTTGGACATATGGAAAGAATGAGTAAAGAAAGACTAGTAAAAGAGGCGTGGAAGGCAGAGGTGGAAGGAGTGAAGATGAGGGGGCGACCTAGGATGAGATGGATGGATGGGGTGAAAGGGGCTTTGAGGAAGAGGGGAATGTCTGTTGAGAACGGATGGGAGAGGACAGAAGGCAGGAGTGAATGGAGAATGGTTGTGTATGGATGATGTTATGATCCATGAGATGGAATGGGCGTGGGTTGGGGAGTGAGGGAGTATGTGTTAGAAAAATTTGACGCAGCCCGAAGGGATTTATCCCCGTCTTCTCCTTTTCTGCATGAGGGGACGGAGAGCAGGGATCGCCGATTTGATGAAGCCACCATGCTATGGATGTGCTCTGTCTTGCGACTCTGCCTCTGACCCAGGGCAGTGGACCAAGTGTAGGGATGACCCGTCATCCAGGAGGTGCCAAGATAAGAGGGAGGGAAGAGGGTGGAGGTTGCTGGAGTGTGATACGGATGGAATGGGTGGGAGTGGTTTTTATACCCTTGTATCCTTGACTACCTTCCTTTTAAGGGGAAGAAAGCCTTTGGTATATGTATGTATGTATTACTATTAATATTATATTCATTGTTATTATTAATGTTATCATCGCTTTCATTGTATTTACCACTACTCCTATTGCTGGCATTTTTCATAATGATTACATTTGTTTATTGTTTGTTACAATTAATATGTAATATTCGCACTTGTCACCAACTATGGTAACACGGAGAGGTAGTGAGGTCCACCTTATGTATGAATTGCTCACAGCTCGTTTAAACACCATTCCTTTGAAAAAGCATACCTGATAAACCAGTCAGGATTAAACTCAGACTAAGACTCCTGTGTTTCCTACTCCACTTACATATATATATATATATATATATATATATATATATATATATATATATATATATATGTATATATAAGTATATTTACATATATATTGTGCATACATGCATTACAGACACACACACACACACACACACAAACACACACACACACACACACACACACACACACACACACACACATATATATATATATATATATATACATACATGTATATGTATATATATATATATATATATATGTATATATATAATATATATATGTATATATATACATATATATATATATATATATATATATATATATGTATATGTATGTATGTATATTCACACAGAATTGAACACCACAGCATTTTCACATTTATTAATTTTCTTCTTAATATTTTCAAGTTTCCTCACTAAAGTTCTAATATTGGGAGGATGAGCGGAAACGAACTTTCTAAAGTTCTCCATT
>NC_134791.1:60748564-60751064 GCF_046742065.1 Oratosquilla oratoria
CCATAGACTTATCACCAGCAATCTTGAAGTATTAGATAAGGGGAAAAGGTAACTTTTATAGAAATATTTGGTACAAATTTATCACTGTATCGTAGATGTGTAAAAAAGTGTGCCAGCATCAGATAAGTACGATTCTCTTTTGGAATTGATCACTATGAAGAAGATTAAATGTTGTATCCTGTAAAAGTCGATAACCACCTCGAAGAGAGGTTTTGCACAATTAGGAAGGGGGTACCAGCAGTTGATCAATTATCTAACTAATTCGGAGTCCTTTTGCAGATCTAATGTTTTTCGTCAAATCCAAACAGGTTCTCTTCCTCGGTCAGCACAAGCTATTCCTGGAAGTGAATTCGACTCATTTATCGTAGGAAGTATACACATGCTTCTTCGACAATTTGCCCGCTTTTGGTTGATATAGATGCAAGTCTGAATGACCGTGTCTCCTGAGTCATGATACAAGTCCTAATAAATATTCCTTAAAATTGCTCAGTGACACTAGCCTCCTTTTACATACTATAATTTTATTTCCCTGCAGACCTTTCTACTAATCCCGCAAAATTCGATTTTTCGCGATCCGATGGTCTGTCCTAGGTAGTCCATATTTCACAATTCATTTATGGAAGGAGTACCTAACCCAGTTCAGGGAGCTGTTCACCATTGTAACTGCTCCCAGTCTTATCCTAGATATTGCTAAGAGCGAATTTGGTTATGCCAAGGTGACTTAGGCCATGTGGTAGGTCAAGGTCAAGTTGCACTAATAGCCACTAAGGTGGAGGCCGTCCAACAGTACTCCATACCTACGTATAAAAAGCCGTCATGAGGCTCCTAGGCCTCTCTAGGTACTACAGGAAGTTCTTTCAGAACTTTGCTTCCTCAGCTCCCTTTATCAGTCTGATGAGTCCCAAGATACTTTTCTAGAAAACCAACGGATGTCAAAGGGCGGTGAACCTGTGCTGCGGTCCCCAAATCTCAGGAAGCCTTTCCTCCTCCTGGTGGACGTAAGCGATACCGCTGTGGGTGCCGTTCTTCTACAGCAGAGCCTCGAGGGGGTGCTTTACCCTACTGCTTACCTTTCACAGAAAATTAAGCCCTACTAGAATATTGTTTGCCAGTCGAGATGGAGGCCCTGGGAATCCCTCTAGTTCTTGAACGACTTAAAGTGCTAGGTGCAAACCCCCTGATCAGGTACACGGACTGTAATCCCGTGATTATCGACCGAGTGAAATTAAAGAAAGATCATGTTTTATTGTGAACCTTGGAGCTACAACCACACAATATCCAATTACGACATATTAAGGGCTGTAGCAACATCATTGTGGATGCGCTGTCGAGCATATGAACTGTCAGTGTTAGTGTGACGGTGTGTCTTCAGTAGGGTTGGGTCCAGGTGCAGGCGACTGTACTTAAGTCTAAGTCCATGTACCTGGATATATTTCAATTACAAATGCAAGTACTTGAATGTACTTTGTATTTTTTAAGTAATTTTATCTGAGTACAAGTAGAAGTACAAGTAACACTGAATCTATAAACTCCAAGTACAAGGACATGTTCTTGGACCTAACCCTGGTCTTCAGTGTGTCCTATAGACTGATTAATTGTATTTGATATTCTTGGTGAATGTAACAACTGACATCGGAATAACGGAGTAGACAATTTGTCTGGTGCCACGGCCGTCATGTTATACGGGTGGTAGTGGTTAAGAGGTTGGCGTACCACCACCGTCAGTAAACAAGAGCTTTTTGTTAAACGGCTGTTCACACTACCCACCGTTTCATTGGCATCTCATAGATTACTAGTTAGGAACAACCAAGAAGGTATCATTACCATTTATTCTAGATTAATATAAGCTGGTTCCCTTCAAGGGAATTCCTAATTTTTAATTTCGTATTCAAGATATCTTGTATGTATTGCTTTGCCTTTCTTCTATAAGCCAGTGTTCTGAGCATGCGCCAAAACGTCTATATGTAGACCTGCTCAGTCATGGGTAGCTGCTCCATCTTGTCATCGTATTGGTTTGTTTTGAGTGTCAGTCTCTTCTAGGTGCTACCTTCCATAAAACATTTGGGTGACGGAGGTCATGTTGATAATTTTGTATTATTTTTTTCTTATATTATTAATGTAGTATTTCTAGTTATTATATGTAAGAAACCTTATAAGAGTTTATTTACTCCCACCAGTGTTATGATATGTAAAATAAATTAATACAAAAGTAGATAAGTAACTAACAAGCAAAGAAATAAGCAAGTGAAAGCATAAAACATGTATAAATTGAATAAGTATGCAATTGGGCAAACACACGATGAAATGACGTGAGCTAATGAATTAAACAGACATAAAATTGAATGATAAAAGGGCGGTAAAGAGCGACGAATCAAATCTATACTTTATAAATATACCCTTCTCTTAATAAGTAATCGTATCCTTGGCTCGGTGTGGCGCTGCCGCTAAGGAGTTCCATTGTAAAGTCATATTACATTAATTTCTTTTTATCTATTTATTT
>NC_134791.1:60756064-60763564 GCF_046742065.1 Oratosquilla oratoria
ATTAGATCTTCTAAGTTCCCCAAATGATTACTAAAGGTAACAAAGGAGTCGTGTTTCAGATCAAAGTGTTACAGAGTAAATTGAGTCAATACAGCATTTTCTATTCACCAAAATTTAAGTAAAATACCATAAACAAAATGGCATCAGCAATTCAGAAATCGTTTCTTTGTAAATATACGATTGATTTACAAGTATCCACAATTAATACCTCACTGGCCCCGTGTGGCTAATCATGTACATCCCTCCCTGAATGACTCTCAACTCCATATGCTTTTGTGGATGGAGACGCTGTTCCAGCAAGTCTAGATCTGATTGGATAGATCCTTCATTTGCATAAATTTAATTAAGCTGCCAGAATGAACATGCATTGCGAATTTTGGTATGTGGTAACTTTTAAAGTCTGCAATACGATTTGGTGATAAAAAGCTATAGTCTCCATTTACTCTATTTGCATTGTTCTCATATATCAAACTTGATTAACAAGCTAAACATTATCTTTGTTTCCGATTAGTGAAAACTAAGATGAAAATTTTATTTCATTGAAATGGCACTGTGCATGTTCAGTTCTAGTTGTGTATAAAGCACTACTAATGTTCCTGGGCATACAACACTTACCTGATAACGAATAATAAGTTTACACAAAAAGAAAATAACATTTAAAGGATATTTATAATGTACCATGGAAATGAGCGGCAAATCTAAATAAGATTTTAGTCTCTCTAAATGTATGTGATGATGTAAAGTATATCTTCCTAATTTTAATAAATAAAAAAATGCTGCCACCTTATGAAGATAATAACTTCTACGAAATATTCGTAGTATTTAACAAAGCAACAAAACGGCTGGATGAGTAATCATAACCATAAGGATCATACAGTTATTGTTCTTGGTTGTCTCTGTGAGATATGTTATCCATTATTGACTCATTGTCTGACAAATTGCTGTTCAATTGTGGGCTAGCTCCTCGAGTGAAAAGTTGAGAGTGAATCTTACTTTCTAATTCTATAACACATTTGTAAATGTTCACTTTAAACCCACTATCGGAGAAATAATATCGGAAGTACAGGAAAAACTGTGTATTTCGAGGACTACAAATAGTAGTCGAAAAATACAGTTTTTCCTGTACTTCCGATATCATTTCTCCTATAGTGGGTTTAAACTGAACTTCTAATTCTAGTTTACATTTACTCGTATAATGGAGTCCAGACATGACACTGATGGCGTAGTCGGAAGTGCACTGGTCTCGAATTCACTTAGTTGTTGGTTCAAATTCCGCATTCCTATACCCAACAGTGATTGTTACCTGACTAAAGAGTCCAAGCGCATAGGCAAAGGTAATGGCTTCGGCAGCAGCTACGTGCCTCCTGGCGAAAACTTTCCACCTTATGACCAGACTATTCAAATTCTCACTAAGTAGACTTTTGGCTACCAACCCATCGATTTCATTTTGTGGGAAAGTGAGCCTAAAGGTATGTTTTGCTCGATGCGATTATGGCTCAGCAATGATTGTCAAACGAATGTCTGGAGCATTATTTTCTTTTTAATAGGGTTGTTTTGCTTCGAGCTGTAAGGTAGGAGGCTGATCATTTTAATCAAACCTGCCAACTCGTGGTCCCAAATATTTTACCAGGTATGTTGCACGTCACTCACCATTGGCTGTGGTAGGCTAATAATCGCTCCAATCAAAACATACTTTCAGACTGAAACTTCTTCACTTCCTTCCAAAACCTGTGGTGGAAGGCTACATGTATACTCGTATATCCAATTTGACTGTCGTCAGGGTATTTAATTCAGTTGCGTATAACTCCTAGGGCAGAGGAAGAAACACTATTTGGGAAAAAAAAAAGGACCGGAGAGCATTTATTCTACTATGCTGTCATTGTATAGATAAAAATATAGCTTTTCAAAATTATTCTGAAATTACCTCAGCGGTGGCGGCGTTTGGGGGATACTTCCGTAAGGGTGATTGGCTGTACAATACCGGCTACCGATACGGTGACGGTGATTTGGTAACAGCCCACGAGAACCTGATTGGCTGAGAGAGTGGTGACATCATGGCAACGGGGACAATTGATTGACCGAGAGTGGTAGCGTCACGGCAACGGAGACGATTGATTGGCCGGGAACGCTGACGTCACGGCAATGGAGACGATTGGTTGGCCGCGAGTGAACAAGCTCGCCCTAAGAGCCGAGCCTCCCGAAGGGCAGGGCACGAAGCGCCCGCTCAAGAAGCGAGCAGCGCCGATGGCCAAGCGCATATGGCAAGGCCATGACGGCGAAGCCGTTGCTTGTCTTACCAAAATAATTAACTTAGTTACGTGTACTTTTTTATTGTGGAGGAGCTAATCAATATTTTTTCCTACTTTGGGTTCTTTAATTAAGACACTTCATCTTGCACCGTTTTCTTATCTCAAATAAAGATGAAAAGAAAACGATAGGAGGACAGACACCTATTGAGGTAGAAATAAAGGAAAAATAATTTAATGTATAAAGAAAGAAGGAGAGAAAGAAAGAAAAGAAAAGAAAAGAAAGAAAAAGGAGGAATAAAAGAAAGAATAAAAGAAAGAAATATGGAAAAAAGAAAGAAAAAATTAAGTAAATAAATGAAAAAGGAGAGATAGAAAGAAAAGAAAGAATAAAAAAAAGAAAGTAAGACATTAAGAAAGTAAGAAATAAAAAGAAAGAAAAAGAAAGGAAAAATAGATGAATGAATAAAAAAAATATAGTAAGGAAAGAATAAAACAAACAAGCAAGGAGGGAAGGAAAGAAAGAAGGAAGGAGAAAAATGAAAAAAAAATGAATAGATGAATGAATGAATGAATGAATGAATGAATGAATGAATGAATGAATGATGAATGCATGTAATTAATCAATCATTCAATCAATCAATTAACCAACCAGCCAACCAACCAACCAACCAACCAACCAACCAACCAACCAGTGAAACAATCACTCACTCACTCACTCACTCACTCACTCTGTAAGAGGCCGGTAGATGGAAGTAGAAAAGTAGGTAGATGGAGAGGTAGATGGAGAACGAATGCTAATCCAAGATCAGTTGTTATGAAAACAACAGCCGACAGGCGACAGGGAATAGCTGAGTCAGACTCGCGTTAGCTGGATTTGACTATTTACAAACAATGGTTGGAGCGGCGATGAAATACTCGTATGCTGATGTAACAAATGTGTAAACGCAAAGCTATTTCCGTTTGACAAATGTTGAGGTAAACGGTATTGCTTGTGACAATGTAACAGCCTTCCGGATTGGAGGAAAAGGTGGAGGAGGAGAAAAATTATTGGTGCATGGATTTAAAGTCACGCCCATAAGGAGTGGCACTTATTTGAGAAGTAAGAGGAGATTGGATGAGAAAAATTAGTGACGTCAGACGAAGGTGGCTTGGCGTATGATATGGAGATCACGATAGAGAGACTCAGGGTGTAAAGTATACAGTGTAAAGTTAGTAAGAAGAAAAAAATATATTTTCACTTAACCTAAGAACTTGACTGAAGTATGAGAAGTACAAGGCATGGGGCCTACTGGACAAGATGAACAAGGAAGTTAGTGCAAAGAACGTAACGAAGGCATGGGGCCTTGTGACGAGTGAATTACGATACTAAAATTATGGAAGGATATTGAAGAGTATTAGTCGTGGACAAACACACTCACTCACTCACTCACTCTCTCACTCACTCACTCACTCACTCACTCACTCACTCAATCAATCAATCAATCAATCAATCAAACAATCAATCGATCAATCAATCAATTGATCAATCGATCGACTGATCAATCAATCAATCAATCAATCAATCAATCAATCAATCAATCAATCAATCAATCAATTAATCTGTAATAGGCCGGTAGACAAAGGTAGAAATTTAAGTAGATAGAGGGGTAGGTTAGAAGATATGCAATTTTATGACCTGGATGTTTTGAAAACAATGGCCGACTGGAAGTTGCAGAGTTTCATATTTCGCTTACCGCCTAAAGTTTGTAAACATTGGTTAAGGTAGCGATCAGAGGTGCTGATGTGACGAATTGTAAACACAAAACCCGTTCTGCTTGTGACAGAAGTGCTTGGGTAAACATTATTGCTTGAGGCAGTATAACAGTCTTTCTGATTGGAGAAATGAGTGGAGGAGAAAAATTATTGGCGCATGGAGGTAAAGCCTAGCCCTTAAAGGGTGGCACATTTTTTGTAACGTTCAAAGTTATTGGATGAATTAAATTGTGACGTCGGAGCAGACTTGACTTTGTGGGTGTAAGAGGATCCCAGGTGGGATTACTCAGGTGTACCTAAGAAAATACGTTGTACCAGAATTCGTGAAAAAAAAATTAAGAAAAGTTAAGTAAATTTAATTCCCCTTCGTTTATTGAGTAATGAACCTTAACTAAAAGCCTACGTTACGAAAGAGGCATGGGGCCTATAGACGAGTGACTTACAATACTGCAATGATAAAAAGAAAGTGAAGAAAGTTGTAAGGGAACTGAGAGTGTTGATAGAGGCGGAAATAACCTTTAGTGCGGTCAATTTTAGTAATAAAGTTGGACTGTCCCAGCTTGTCAATTAAATCGTCGACGCGGGGAAGAGGATAGGCGTCAGGGACGGTAACTGCATTCACTCGTCGGTAGTCCGTGCACAGTCGAGTTTGTCCGTTTTCTTTGGGGACCAGGACACACGGAGCGGCCCACGGAGAATTACTGGGAACTGCTAAACCGTGCTGCACGAGATATTCGACCTCTTTCTTCATTATCAGCTTCTTCTGGGGATGTAGTCGGTACGGGTGTTGGTGGCTAGGAGAAGTTCCTGGATACAGTTGAATCTCATGGGACGTCAGGTTACAACGGCCAGGATTATATCGGAACAAAGATCTGTGACTAGAAATAATTTCAGAAATCTACTTAGCTTGGCCAGGATTCAAGTGGTTAAGGTACAAAAGTAGGTTGTTCAAGATGTCGCTGTTGTTGCCGACTGTGGGAGGATCGAAATGTGGCAACGTCGGTTCGTGGACCAGTGGACGATCGGTTGGCATAGGTATTTTACTGGTACAGTGATTTAGCGAAAGCAATGGTTTGACTGAACTATCTAGTGGTATTTTGGCAAGGTATGGCTTGAGCAAGTTAACATGAACAAGTTGAGTAGTTTTGCGTCTGTCAGGGGTTTCTAGTACGTAATTATATTCAGACATCTTTTTCTGAACTTTATAAGGACCATGGTATTTAGCTTGAAGAGGTTGTCCAGAGATGGGAATGTACGCAAGAACCATATCTCCTTCCTTGAATTCTCGCTTACGAGATTTCTGATCAAAATTAACCTTCATTTTACTCTGTGCATGCTCAAGGTTCTTCAAGGCAAAGGAATGAATTCTGGCTAGGTTATCCTTAAGGGAAACAATATACTGGTTAACAGACTGTAAAGGTGAGGTAGAAGAAGATATGATATGGTCCTTGATTACCTTGAGGGGTCCCCTTACCTTCCTTCCATATAACAATTCAAAGGGAGAAACACCCAGAGATTCGGATGGTGTTTCACGGAGCGTAAATAGGAGGAAAGGCAATCCCTCATCCCAGTCACGGTCTTCCTCGCAACAGAACTTACGTAGCATATTCCTTAACGTTTGATGACATCGTTCTAGAACTCCCTGACTGGCGGGGTGGTACGCTGCAGACAGAGACTGTTTAACATTTAGTTCCTTGAGAACTTGGGTAAAGAGTTTGCTAGTGAAGTTGGAACCTCTATCTGACTGTATTTCCTGAGGAATACCAAAGGAAGTAAAAATGTGAGTTAAACACTTAATTACACTCTTAGCAGAAATATACTTTAAAGGAAAAGCTTCAGGGTACCTGGTAGTGGGACAAAGAACCGTTAAAATGTACTGGTTACCCTTCTTGGTCTTGGGCAACGGGCCTACTATGTCAATCACTAATTTCTGAAAAGGTTCACTAGGTACTTTAATGGGTTGAAGGGGATACGGAGGAATAGACTCGTTTGACTTGCCTACTATTTGGCAAGTGTGGCAACATTTAACGAATCTACTTACCTCTGTTTTCATACCAGGCCAAAAGAATTATGACAAGAGTCGTAAATAAGTTTTCTTAATACCTAAGTGTCCTGAGTGTCCTGTATAAGCAATCTCTATTACCTGAGTCCTCAAGTTAACAGGTAGAATAATTTGGTGACATTCTGCCCAGGTATCATCATCAGAAAGATGACGAGGTTTATACAATCCCACAAGTATTCCTTCGTGCAAATAAAAGGAGGGAGTATGTAGGATATCCTCCTTGGGAATAGCTCTGTTAAACAAGGGAGCTAAGGAAGGGTCGTTCTGTTGAGCCTCTTTGATGCTCAGCTCAGAGGGTAGAGTAAGTGGGGTGGTTGGGGTGGTTGGAGAGGTAAGAGCTGGTTGGTTAACTTTTGCTTGGGATCGTGTAATAGCACAGGTTGGAAATAGGTTGGGTTGGGTTTGCTCTATGGTAGAAGTTGGGTTATATGGTAGGGGAGAAGTAGAAACAATTAAAGGAGGATGGACTAGTTCTCCTGCTAGATCGTTACCTAGTATAAAATCTGCTTCAGGGACAGGTAGGGTTGCCGTTTCACTTACTCCTACGGAGACAGTATCCTTGATGAGTCCACAGTTCAGGTGCACCTTTGCCAGAGGTACTGAGAAGGGGTTGTGGAAGTCCTGCAAGTATACATGTTCTCCTGTATAATTACGTTGGACTCCCGGCAGCGCTGACTGAAGTAGCAATGACTGTGCTGCTCCTGTGTCCCGTACTATTCGGAGGTTGTGTTCTACGTGGTCTGGACCAAGCGATACTGTTCCCGTTGAACGGAAAGGCTGAAAAGGATCTACAGAATTGGCAGTAGAATGGTTAAAGGAAGCTACAGATTTTATATTCTTTTGAGCTACTTTACATTTTTGGTCTGGGCAATTTGCAATTATTTGTCCTGGTTTCTTACAGAAGACACAAACAGGGGAACTAGGGTTATCAATTTTCCCATCTTTACTACCACTAGTTGGTTTTACATGAAATTGTTGGCGGTTACTGTCCTTTCCGACATTTTTGTGAATCAATGAGAGGGTATCAGTTAATTTGGCTGCTTTCATGTCAAATTCCTCCCTGTCAACAATGTGAATTTTTAAGTAGTGAGGAATTTTACGCGCGAATTCTTCTAACGCGATCAAGTTCACTACTTTCTCAAGATTATCGGCTGATGCTGATTTAATCCACTTTCTTAATGCTCGGAGTTTGTCTGACGCGAATTCCATGTATGTCTGATAGTTAAGTTTGTTAGAATTTCAAAAGGCTTGTCGATAACCTTCGGTGGAAATTTCATAAGTGGAAAGAATTGTCTGTTTGACTGTTTCGTAGTCAGTGTTATTTTCCAGATTGTTACATACTTGTAAACCTTTAGTGGACAGCTTGGGCTTAATGAGCCAAATCCAGTCTGCTTGGGGAATTGCAAAATGTTTACTTACTTCTTCAAATTCTCAAAA
>NC_134791.1:60768564-60778564 GCF_046742065.1 Oratosquilla oratoria
CACACACACACACACATATATATATATATATATATACATATACAAACATGCATACACAAACACACACACATACACACACGAAGCAGACATGGTCGAAGCGGACGTGCCAGAACGAACGCTCTGAACCACTAGCTAGCGATAAACGAACGAACGATTTGAAAGCGGACCTGGTTGTTTAAATAGATACGGTGTAGTGAAAGCGAAAGCTCGTTGGGACCAAAATGTAAACGTTTTTGTATCTCCATTTTATATTTTTTTATTATTTTTTTTCATTGTTCATTCTTAAAAAAAAGGTAAATAAAGCGAAGAAACTCCGAGAGGCAAAGAACCAACGAAAAGATACTTAGAAGAAAGTAGAATCGAAACTCCACTTGGTATCGTTCGAAAGAAGACGTGTCTTTCTCAGACACCAAGGGAATACCAAAGGTTTTAAAGAGTTTTTTTCGGGGTTTGAACGGGAAGGAAATATTATGCATAGAGGATTAGAAATGGATAGAGAACCCAGGTATAAAAATATAATGAGAAATAGATATTAATGACATTTTTGATGATTTAATAGAACTCAAAAGCTAGTACAAAAACATGTACAAAGAAGTATCTATGCTAAGGAAAGCCAATGAGGAGAATAATAGGGCGATAGGTGACTTAAAAAAGGAATTAAATTGATTAAAGGCAGAAAATTAAATGTTAAAAAGTGAATACATAAATAGGAATGAGGCATTAAAAAAAGAGATAAAAGATCAAATGTAAGAAGTGACTGAAAAGGTAGAAGAAAAAAAGAAAGAAAATGACTTACAGGAAATAAACAATGGAAAGTTGAACAGGAATGTCAAAGAGTATCCCTTAAAGAAATAACGGAACAATAGGTCAAGGAAAATACCAAGGAAACGGTGATCCAAGTAATTAAAGAGAAAGGCAACTTAGGGAATAAGAGGAGAAATTCTGAAAGAATTACAAGCGGAAGGACAAGGATTGGATAGGGATATCAAGGAGACCTATAGAATAGGCAGATACTCTAAAGAAAAAAATACAGGCCTCTGAAAGTAAAGATTAGATCTCAAACAATTGCAGAGGAAGCACTATCCTGAAAAACAAAATTAGCAAATAGTGAACATTACAACAATATATTAATTAAGAACGAAATGAGTGAGGAAGAAAAGAGAAAAGAAAAAGAACTTAGAAACGAAGCGAATGAAAAAAACAAAATAAGAACTGAAAAAAAAATAATAATAAAGAAAATAAAATAAATCATTAGAGAGTGGTGAACCTGAGGCTGAGAAAATGGTATATAAGGAAAAAGGAAACAAAGAAGACAGAAAAATACGAGGAGAAAGGAAATTATAAATAGCTTATACCAATATAGATGGAATAACTTCAGGAATGAATGAACTTAATGATTAACTGGCCTTAGAAAAACCAGACATAATGGGAATAGTGGAAACTAAATCAAAGTGTTCTCCACCACCAAACACTGTGGGACAAGGTTTATACAAATGCTGGACAAAGAACAGAAAGGATAAACAGGGTGGCGGAGTACTAATCTTGACTAATAAAGATTTCAATGTAACAAAAACTACTGAGGGAAAAATAATGTAGAATCAATTATGATAGAAGTTGAAAACAAATATATGAAGAGTAGAAATTTGTAGTGCTGTACGTAGCCCCCAAAACAAAGTCCTGGACAGAAAGTGATCATTCCAAAATATTAGAAGATACAAAATGCGAATTAACTAATATACTGAGGGACAGAGGAAATGCAGTAAATATGGGTGACTTTAATTAAAAAAAAATATGTTGGGAGGAAATGACAGTGAAGGGTAGAGAGGAACTCTGGGGCAACGCATTGCTTGAATTGACCATTGGATACACAATGACTCAGTAGATAAAGGAAAATACCAGATACAGAGGTAGTGAAGAACCATCAAGGCTGGATTTAATACTTACGACAGAGCCTGATATTGTCGATAAAATTTATTACAAAACTCCGATAGGAAAGAGTGACCATGTGCTAATAGAATTTGAGTTGAAAGAGCAAATGGATCAAAGCAGAAATGATAAACATAGAATAGGGAGACTAATGTACAACAAAACAAATTTTGTGAAACTTGTATTTTCGCAACACGAACTGGGAAAAATTCCTAAATGAAGAAACAGGGATGGAAGAGAAACGGAATATACTAAAAGACATTTACAATGAGGGAGTAAATAAATACACACCACAAAAAATAAAAAAAAATAAAACATAAAAAGCTGATACAACAAAAGTTGTAGTGAAGCTAAGGATAAAAGAGACAAAACTTGGAAGAAATTGAAAAGAGATAAGAAAATAGCAAATGTACATCTAACTAAAAGATGAGTATGTAAAAATACGCAGAGATGAAAAGAGAAAATATGAAAAAAAAATAGAAAAATTCAAGGAAGAACCCAAACTATTTTACAGATATGTAAATGGCAAACAGAAGAGCAAACAAGAAATAGAAGAGCTTCGACAAGGTAAACATGAATATACATAAGAACTGGAAATTGCTAAAATTATGAACAACCACTTCAAATCAGTATTCACAATAGAAAATTCACCTAACTGTGAGGAAATAGAGAGAGATCCCCCTCAATGAAAGAAATAATTGTAACACAAAAGGAAATCAGCGACCAAATCAAAACCCTTGACGTCAGAAAATTACATGGTCCAGACGGAACTGAAATTGGATACTGAAAGAATCCATGGAAGAATTAACAGACAAAATATACAATATAATTAAATTCTCACTTAAAGAAGGAAAATGCCAAAGGACTGGAAGACGGCAAACATCATACCAATTTATAAGGGAGGAAACAAGGAAGACCCATCATATTACAGACCGGTCTCCCTGAGAGGCACAGTAGCAAACATTTGCGAAAAGGTCGTCAAAAATAGACGGGTTAGACATTTGGAGGAAAAAACTACATAGAATCCAAATCAATTTGGATTCAGACAAGGAAGATCATGGACAACAAACTTGATCTACTTCTACTCAAGATTAATAGACATAATACAAGAGAGAGATGGTTGGGTAGACTGTGCCTTTCTAGACCTACAAAAGGCATTTGATAAGGTACCACACAATATACTAATAAGGGAGATAGAATCAATAGGTGGCATCAGAGGAAAATTATTGGAATGGATGAAAGTCTTCCTGACTGGGAGAAAAATGAGAGTAGTAATTAGAGACCAATTCTCAGTTTGGAAAGAAATGATAAGTGATGTGCCGCATGGATCAGTGCTGGCCCCGATCATGTTTGTTATATACATAAATGACATGAACGAAGGAGTAGAGTGTTATATAAATTTCTTTGCAGACGACGCAAAACTACTAAAGAAAATAAAAACGGACGAGGATTGCAACTCATTAAAACAAGACTTGGATAAGTTCTTGAAATGGACTCAAAAGAGGGAAGTGAAATTAAATATCAAGAAATGTAGTATAATGGAATTTGGAAAAAAAAGTAAAAACAGACTATCGAGAGGTTATAAAATCTGTGAATATGAGGTCAAAAAGTAAACTCAGAAAAATACCTTGGAGTGATGATCTGCAAAGATACACCGGAGGAGAACAGGGGTGGAAAGTGTGTTGGGGATAGGGTTGATGAACGAGTATTAGAATGGTTTGGACACATGAAAAGAATGAGTGAAGAAAGAATAGTAAAAAATTTGTGGAAGGCAGAAGTGTGAAGGAGTGAACATGAGGGGTTGACCTAGGATGAGAAGGATAGATGGGGTGAAGGGGGCATTGGAAAAGAGGGGAATGTCTGTTGAGGAAGGATGGGAAAGGACAGAAGATAGGGGGGAATGGATAATGGTTGTGTATGGACGAATAAATTGAGGCAACCCGAAGGGATTTCTCCCCGTCTTCTCCTTTTCTGCATGAGGGGACGTAGAGGGGATCACCGATTTCACGGACGAATAAATTGAGGCAGCCCGAAGGGATTTCTCCCCGTATTTTCCTTTTATGCATGAGGGGACGTATAGGGGATCACCGATTTCATGAAGCGGCCTTGCTCTTGATGTGCTGTGTCTTGCGACACTGATTCTGACCCAGGGCAGTGTACAAGATGCAGGGGTGACCTGTCATCCAGGACGTGACAAGATAAGAGGGAGTGAAGAGCTGGGAGTGGAGTGGAGTATGTAGGGGATGGAATGGCTGGAACTGATTTATATGCCTTTGTTTTTGGGTACCTCCCTTGTAAGGGGGAAAAACCATTGTATATGTATGTATGCATATATGTATGTATGTATGTATGTATGTATGTATGTATGTATGTATGTATGTATGTATGTATGTATGTATGTATGTATGTATGTATGTATGTATGTATGTATGTATGTATGTATGTATGTATGTATGTATGTATGTATGTATGTATGTATGTATGTATGTATGTATGTATGTATGTATGTATGTATGTATGTATGTATGTATGTATGTATGTATGTATGTATGTATGTATGTATGTATGTATGTATGTATGTATGTATGTATGTATGTATGTATGTATGTATGTATGTATGTATGTATGTATGTATGTATGTATGTATGTATGATTGTGTGTATGTATGTATGTATGCATGTATGTATGTATGTTTGCATGTACATATGTATGTACGTATGTATGTATGTATGTATGTATGTATGTATGTATGTATGTATGTATGTATGTATGTATGTATGTATGTATGTATGTATGTATGTATGACATTGACAGATTGGAAAAAGTATAGCGGCGAGGCACAAAACTGATTCCAAATATCAAAAATGAATCATACGAAAATCGACCAAAATACATGAATCTGTTCTCTCTAAAAAAGCGTAAACTCAGATATGACTTGATACAGGTCTTTAAGATTCTGAAGGGGATTGACATTATGAAAAGTGACAAATTTTTTACACTGAATGAGAATCTGACAAGAAATAATGGTCTCAAACTGTCAGGAAATAGATTTAATTTGGAAGTGGGTAGAAACAACTTCGCCAACCGTGTAGTTAATTAATTAAATAAACTTCCTGCAGAGTCAGTGTATTCCAGTCCAGTTTGAAGCTTAAAAATTCATTTAGATAATCATCTAAGCAAGAGGTTGTAATGACTGTCATTTATATTATATTATTTGATTATTTGTTTGTTATTATTTGTCGGTTTATTATTATTTGCTTGAATTTAATTTATTATCATATATCCGTCAATTTATTTTCATTGACTATTTTCCTGTTTGTCTATTATTCAATTATACCTATGCATTTATTTATTTCATTTATTATTATTGTTATTACTATTTTATTTATTTATCTATTTATCTTATTTATTTATCATTATATACATACATACATATATATATATATATATATATATATATATATATATATATATATATATATATATGTGTGTGTGTGTGTGTGTATGTATTTCGCATCCGACCTAGTTATGGAACAAAAGGTCTGTCGGCATGCTCCGCCTTTGTAATCATTTGTAATCCTTCCTACACACACAAACACACACAAAGGATTACAAAGGATTACAAAGGCGGAGCATGCCGACAGGAGACCTTTTGATCCATATCTAGGTCGGATGCAAAAAAAAATTAAATTAATAATAAATTAAAACTATAATAATGTAAAAATAATGAATAAAATACATAAATGAATGCATAGGTATAGTTGAATAACAAACAAAAAGGTAAATAGTAAATGATTATAAATTGACATATAACTAATAATAAATGAAAATCAGACAGACAAATTATAACAAAACAAAAACAAATAATATAACATAAATTATAATCATTACAGCATCTTACTTAGGTATTTATCTAAATGATTCTTAAAGCTTCGAACTGAACTACAATGCACTACCTGTGCAGGAAGTTTATTCCATTCATTAACTACACGGTTGGCAAAGTTGTTTCTACCTACTTCCAAATTGAATCTATTTCCGGACAGTTTGAGACCATTGTTTCTTGTCTGATTCTCATTCAATGTGAAAATTTGGTCACTTTTGATGTTGTCAATTCCCTTTAAAATCTTAAAGACCTGTATCAAGTCACCTCTGAGTCTACGCTTTTTTAGGGAAAACAGATTCATGTGCTTAAGTCGATTTTCGTATGATTTATTTTTGATATTTGGAATCAGTTTTGTGGCTCGCCGTTGTACTTTTTCCAGTCTGTCAATGTCTTTAATGAGATTTGGTGACCATACGGAAACAGCATATTCCAAATGTGGACGAACTAACGATTTATATAGCTTGTTAATGAGTGATGGACTTTTGAAATCAAAAGATCGCGCAATCAATCCCAGAATCTTATTTGCTTTCTCAGAGGCTGAAATACACTGCTTGGATGATTTGAGGTCGTTACTGATAATTACGCCGAGATCTTTTTCACTATCCACTTTTGTTAACGAATTTCCAAATAACTTGTAATCGTACTTACTGTTATTTTTACCTATGTGCATTACCTTGCATTTACTTGTGTTAAATTTCATTAGCCACTTTTCAGACCATTGCTGTAATTGATCTAAATCTTCTTGAATATCTAATTGGTTTGAGTGATCATTTACCACTCCACACAGTTTTGTATCATCTGCAAATTTGGAAACAGTAGATTTTAGTCCATGGTCTATATCATTTATATATACTATGAATAGAAGTGGCCCAAGAACGGAACCCTGAGGAACTCCACTTGCAACACTTTTCCATCCAGAAGTTTTTCCATTTAAAACAACTCTCTGTTTTCGACCTTTCAACCAATTACTAGTCCAAGTTAATAGGCTACCACTTATTCCATGCAAAGCTAATTTAGTAAGTAGTCTTTCGTGTGGGACGGTATCAAAAGCTTTTGCAAAGTCTAGATATATTAAATCTATATTGTTTCTTTTGTCATAATTCGAGATAACTGTGTTGTAGAATTCGAGTAAGTTAGTCACGCAAGAACGTTTCCGTCTGAAACCATGCTGGCTATCATTTATCAAACGGTTACTTTCTAAATGATATTCGATATCATCTCTGATGATTGTTTCCATTATTTTTCCTACGATCGAAGTCAAACTTATAGGCCTATAGTTATTTGGTTTCTTTTTGTCACCTTTTTTGAATATGGGAGTAACGTTAGCTAGCTTCCATTCTCTTGGGACATCTCCGGATATGATGGATTTCTTGAAAATAATTTCTAATGGAACAACAATCTCATTTTTCATTTCCTTTAAGATTCTTGGATGCCAACCGTCACACACACACACACACACACACACACACACACACACACACACACACACACACACACACACACACACACACACACACACACACACACACACACACACACACACACACACACACACACACACACACACACACACACACACATATATATATATATATATATATATATATATATATATATATCTATATATATTCCATATATTTCGATCACGGACTGTGATCCTCTTCAGTGGAATACAGGAAAATTAATTCCATATATTTCGATCACGGACTGTGATCCTCCACTGAAGAGGATCACAGTCCGTGATCGAAATATATGGAATTAATTTTTTTTTTTTCATTTCTTCTTATCCAACACAGTGGGTTTTTGTTGAATCTTTACGAATGTGTTACGACATTACTTTATAGATATATATATATATATATATATAGATATGTATATATATATACACACATACATACATGTATATATAAGTATGTGTTTGTGTGTATATACTGTATATATATATATATATATATATATATATATATATATATATATATATATATATATATGGAGGTTATGATACTCTACATTTGGAATTGATGGTGAAAGAAACTCGGACGGAGTTCTTAGCTTTAATTCTCCAAGGCTCGGAGGTTTACCAGACATATATTTTTTTACATATGCACAGTTATCGTGCAGATGGCTTGACCAAAGACGCAGTTGGCCCTTTTGCCCAAGTAGAGCTCTTGACCTGAGATGCCGAGAATCTATTGTTGTCAAAAGGGCGTTGTCAAGGAATGTCGGTTGGCTTGGTCACGGAACAATGGAAGTCCCTAGGCAGATTTGTAGCTCTTTGTCGACACCACTTCATCTAGCATACGTGTGCGTGCATGCCTGTGCACGCTATTCATCGAGGTATTGCATACGTTGAATACAGAAATGATAAGATGGCTCGGTTCGCTATCTATAACTGACTCTAGTGATACTGGTGCTACGGAGATAAAAAGAAAACAAAACACAAGGAAAACCTGGCCTGACTGCAGAACCTGGGCATTAAGACATTCACTAAATGATGTGAGAATGGAAGTAACTGTAAAACATTAATAAATATAAGGAATTAAGTTTAATGATATTAACAATAGTATGAGCATGCGGAAAGTAGATATTGTTTCCATTCACCCAGGCAAGAATATACATTATATGAACTTGTTGCTCATTTTTTAAGATTATAGCGGGGAAGGGGGACTGGAGGTTTTGATTGAGAGAATTGTTGATGTTCCTCTATTGCAGGAAACGTGTGATTCTGGTAGGGAACGGTCTCTATATCGAGGCCGTGGGGCACAAGTTTGATATGGTCTTTATGTAAGACAGTCTCCGTAAGATCGTACAAACTGAGTGCTTTAACTTTGTTCATTGACTCGTGTCCAATGATTCGATAAGGCTCAGAAAATTTAGGGGAGAGTTTCGAGGTGGGGTGTGGTTAAAGGTGTAAACAAGATCTCCAGCTTCAAGGTTGCAAGCTCTTCATGATTTTTTATGCAAGTGGACCATTTCGTCTTTAGTTAGATGAAGAGCATTATGTATTCTTTTAAACAAATTATTGAAATCTGCTACTTTGACCTTAAGGTAATCATTAAAGTTGTAGATAGAGGGTAGTTCTGAAAGAAGAGGATCTTAAGGGAGTCGTTTGTTCGAGACAAAGAGGACAAAAAGAGAAGATTCCAATATTGACTTATTAATGGAACTGTTAATGCAAGCTTGAATCATAGGGACATGTTTATTCCACAAGGGTGAAGATCATAAGCAAAATATCGTAAAATTTGCTAATATTTCTATTCTGGCGTTCAACTAAGCCGTTTGAGCTAGGGTGATAAGCAGTAGTGTTGCATTTTTTTTTTTTTTTGAAAGTATTTACAGATTAGCGAAAAAATATAATTCTTGAATTAAGTCCTATTGTCCGAAATCAGAGTTTTAGTTGTAGTGAAGGGGCATATAAGTTTGTCAATGCGTGCTTTTGCTACGTGTTGTGCTGTTTTGTCTGGTAGGGGCGAAATAATACAGAAATGTGAAAAATGGTCGACAAAAACAAAGAGATACTTCTTTCCGGTATGTGTAAGTGGTAACTTGAGAAGATCAAGAGCGACTGTGTCGAAGGGTTTAGAAGGTGTAGGGTAAATTAGGATTGGAAAATGACCCTTGATATAATCTTTGTGAATCGCACAAGAGTGGCAAGCGTCAATGTAACCGTGTAAATCCTTCCTCATGGGTAACCAGAGATGGTTTAATCTGGCTTGTTGTCAGGGTGTGCAGAATAGGTAAATCGTGTTCAAGTTTTAAAACTTCTGGAATAAAGTCTTTGGGGACTACAAGTTGAAACACTGATTTGTTAGGTTCATGTTTGCTAGTGTTGCTTTGTGATACAGAATGTCACCCACTAATGTGTAACTGTCGATATCAAGGGGGAAGTTTTCTGTGTCAACTGTGTTTGCAGATTCGAGGAAGTATATGACATGTTTCCAAAGAGGGTCTAATTTCTGCGCAGCGGCAACGCGCCCTTGTGTAAGATTGACTGAAAGAGGATTCTGAGTGATAGTCATAATATAGCGACTGAGAGCGTCTGCAACTATGTTCACTTTTTCTTGAACAAAATGAAAGGTGGGCATGAACTCTTCTATGGTAAGGAACCAGCGGGCAAGTTTCCCAGATTTTTTTTTTTTTCCTTGAAGAGCTGATCATACAAAATTGTGTGGAATGGCAAATGATCACTTA
>NC_134791.1:60783564-60793564 GCF_046742065.1 Oratosquilla oratoria
ATAAGAGCGACTTTTGCAATAAATCTAATACTTATATATTGATCAGATAAACAGATAAATAAATGCATATATAAATAGATAAACTAATTACTAAGTAAATAGATATTCAAATAAATAAATTAATAGATAAATTGATTACTAGATGAATGATAAAGAGATGAATAGATAAATTAATTGATAAATGAACAGGTAAACATTTATTTAAAAGTTCCATTCGATATTGCTTTACTGTGGCTTGATTATCTCACTCTTTGTAATTCCTATTACACGTGAATCCTTTCATGGAAAAAGTCCGTTTCCATATACTTTCTTTTATTGCTCTCTCTCTATCTCTCCATCATTTACTAATGCGATTCTTCTTAATGATTTTTCTACTAGCTTCTTTTCTCTCCATTAATAGTTGGTTTTGCTAATATTGTTTCTTACGATAGTGCATGCAATAATAGGATATACTGTATCAATATACACTTCATTAAAGTATCTAAAATTTATGGAGTGTTGGATGGTTTTTAACGTGGTGAGCAAGTCACATTGAAATTCTTATGCCTGCTGTGTTAGTCATCTCTATCGTTCATATGGAGGAAGGAAACTAAGGCTTTTAGATAACTTGGCATGGGCAGGCCCACAGCGCGAGGGTGACCGAGCAATTGGACGCGAAGGTCGTAAGTCGACCAGTGACGGACACGAATGCGCTTCGCCGTTCACACCTCCGTTCCTACGTCTAATGCCAGACATCTCTGGTTCGGTAATTTATTTAGCGGAAACTATTTTACATCAACTCCATATTTTTGGGTCAATCATTTATCGGTTTACAAATGAGGCAACGCTACTCTGGTGCCTTGCATTTTTTATATAGTCTTATCTACATAGTTCATGAAAATTCTCTTAAATTAACTTGAGAATACATATTGTTTTGGAGGTTTCGTTAATTTTCTTTTTCAACTGATGAATTAGGATATTATTATATTACGATGCATTTGTTTGTCTATTTGATATACCTTACCTCAGTAGCCTCGAAGAGATAACTGTGAGTTTTACGACAGATTCCATAACGTAGAATGGGATATGTACCTTGAATACATGATTCCTTAAAAATCATAAAATCTTCTCTCTCTTAGACAAGTTAACTTTCACACGAAGCACTATTACCAGTAAAACAACGTAAAAGTCAAGCGAGGAAAAGTTATCCTTCAAAACAGATATATTGTCACCATGAGAAAAAAGAAATATCCTCCTTTGTCCATTAGTCTATCTGTTTTACTGTCTGTATGTCTGTCTGGCTGCATGTCTGTCTATCTATCTGTCTGTAAGCCTTTTTGTCTGTCTTCCTGTGTCTAAAGGTGTGTCTTCCTATGTATGAAGATGTGTGTCTATTTGTGTACGTGTGTATGTGTATGTGTGTGCGTTTGTGTGTGTGTGTACACACAAACGCACACACATACACACACACGTACACAAATAGACACACACGCACACACACACACACACACACACACACACACACACACACACACACACACACACACACACACACACACACACACACACACACACACACACACACACACACACACACACACGGTGGCGCAGTTGGTAGAGCGCTGAACTACTAGCATGGTGGTGCCCGTAGTACTTGGTTCGAATCCTGCCCAGGGCCGAAATTATTTCGGTACCACTGCGCTTCGGGTCGTTACTCTGACTCTCGTGGGCGGGGAATTGTGTGTGTGTGTGTGTATGTAAGGTCATAGCATTACCCATAGATCGGACCTACGAGCTCTGAACTCTCTTCCGGGAGGGAAATAGCTGTCGATCACGAGTCCAACACGTGATCCAAAGACCAAGTGAACACACACACACACACACACACACACACACACACACACACACACACACACACACACACACACACACACACACAAACACACACACACAGGTGTGTGTGTGTGTGTGTGTGTGTGTGTGTGTGTGTGTGTGTGTGTGTGTGTGTGTGTGTGTGTGTGTGTGTGTGTGTGTGTGTGTGTGTGTGTGTGTGTGTGTGTGTGTGATACTTTTAAAGCTAATTACCTAAAAAATAATACTCAAGTAGATGATAATCTTCAATGGTGTTTAAAATTAGCTGATGTGCTTACGTCCCTATTGGACATACTTAACTATGTGCGCGCTCAGGCCAAAGCCAACAAGATTGCTTTTGATGCATTGGAGTTACTGTTTCATTCAGAATAAGTAGATAAAGATGCTATCACTTTGAATAGGCCCCGCCTTATATTGGAATTTCTTTTTTATATACTATTACTGGTACCTTTTGAGAGGGGAGCAGCATCTTCTCTCAGCTATAAGAGGGATGAGCCCCTATTGTCTTTTGCAACACGACTTCCAATTACACTAAAGGAAATACCTTATGGTTCTTTGTGTATTAGCAATAAACAATATGTCGATGTCTCTAGTTCTCCTATTCCACCCCCTCAGTCATTAGAACCAACACATAGCATTTCTTTGTCTACATTTACATCATATGTACTTGCATCCTATTGTAACAAGTCAGATCATTTAACTGTTTCTTGCTTTCGCTGTAAGCGTCACGAGCACAAATCAAAGGAATTTCTCTTGTTCCTCTTCTAACATGACACATGACTTCTCTAGAGTAATACTTCAGGATAAACTTAGATACTGTAATATCCATGGTCATTGTAAGCATTCAACTGAACAGTGTTCGAAGATTCTAAAAGCTAGGGTAGAGACCTCTTATCAACTTAGGCAAGCTCAGCCTCATTTTCACCAGCTCCAATATCACAAACCAAGGGATTGATCAGTAACATCCGGTCTCAGATCATCCCTTTGGTGGCTGCTGAGTCTTCTCAATTGCTAATTTTCCCATTTTTAACAGAAAAAATACCTGTTTTCATCACAGTAGATACTGGAGCAGAATGTGGTCTGATAGGTAAAAGGGCATATTATGCTCACAGGGATTTGTACGATCTCCCTTTATCTACTTGTTGTAAATAATTGCATTCTATACAAGGTTCTCCCTTACCCATTTTTGGGTCTGTTCCCATTTTCTTAAGATTTACAAAGGTTTACAAAGGTGGAGCATGCCGACAGGAGAGCGTCTGGTCCATAAATACGTCGGATGCGGAAAAGTTGTCATGATGATAATTAAATAAAAGAAAAATAAAAGCTATATAATAATGTGAATAATAATAGATAAATCAAATAAATGTATAGGTATAGTTATATAATAAACATACAGGTAAATAGTAAATTCCTCCCATGCTACCATTTTCTATGTTACTTTTGTTATTGCTTCTGCAATTACTGTCATGTGTGACTGTCTTTTGGGTATTGTCGCTCTTACAGCTAATGGCATAGATATATATCCTAGGCGCCGTGTAATGACTTTTCATAATTCTGTTATTCCTGCATCGGATAGGCCAGTTTTTACATATAGCTCACTTTCTGTTCATGATCAGACCATACAATCACCTTCAAAGGGTTCTAATCGTTTGGAAACTATTCTTTCTTGTACCTCTGTTGTTGTAGGCAAGCATTATATTGGACCTTCAAGTTCAGTTCGAGTTTCGGTGCGTATTTCAGGTGTTCCAGGTGGTTCTGACGTCTTATCTCGGCCTGACTTTGTTCGTGTTCGTCGTCTAGTATTGGAAAGAACTCTCCACTATTCGTGAGGATAATGTTACCGCAGCTATGGTAACCAATGTTACTAGTCCTCTTATCACCTTCTCTTCTGGCCGTCATTTAGGTTCCTTTGAAGTAGTTGACGTTGACACTGTCCAGGAAACGCTTTGGTGCTGCGGTCTCCACAAGCAAATGACACAGCTCACTTGGCCTCTAGGTATGCATCGTTTATAGGTGAGATCGACTTTCCAGGGGTGAAGCCTCGTCTTAGTGACCTGTTAGTCAACCACAGTCAATTTTTGGCTTTACCTAGAGATGCATTAGGAATTAGGGATCGGTTTGTTCATAGCATTGATCTTCGACCAGGTGTTCGACCTGTTTATGTACCCTCCTACAGGTTGCCTCACTCTCGTCGGCTTGTAGCACAGTGCTTGGTTGAAAACTTATTACGTGAAGACGTTATGCATGAGTCTCACTCAAAGTGGAATTCGCCGCTCCTCCTGGTGCCTAAGAAAGATCAATCTTTTCGTCCTGTTTTTGATTATAGGCGAGTCAATGAGGTAACAATTCCAGACCATTACACTTTCCCTGTGTTAAGTGAACTTCTCCAGTCCATAGGAACAGGTAATATAGTGTTCACCACCTTAGACTTAAAGGTGGGCTTTTGGGAGATTCCCTTGGAGGAGAAGTCTCGTAAATTCACGGCCCTCTCGACTCCAACAGGACATTATGAATGTCTTAGTTGCCCCTTGGAGTTATGGGATGCTCCCTTGATATGCCAGCACTTGATTAACTCAATTTTTATGCCCTAGTAGGGAACGAACTTTTAGTTTACCTGGACTATTTAATATTAGTCTCCAAGGATGTGAAAAGCCACTTCAATAAGTTGCCTATGGTTTTGCAACGTTTTGCTGAAGCTGGATTAGAACTCAACTTGCCCAAGTGTTCTTTTTATAAGTCTAGCATCCAATTCCTAGGCCATGTAGACATATGTTGTATTCACACCACATATAATAAAATCAAACCAGTAAAGGACTTACCAACACCTCGATCAATTGAACATGTATGTTCCTTCCTTGGGCTGGCAGGATACTATCGTGCATTTATTAAGGATTTTGCTTCAATTGCATCTCCCCTTACACGTCTCCTCAAGAAGGATACTACCTTCCAGTAGCGTGATGTTCATCAGGAGAATTTTGATTCAGTGAAGTATGCCCTTACTGAAGGACCTGCCTTGGCATTCACAGATTATAGTCTTTCCTTTACTATTTGTGCAGATGATACTGGTACAGGTATTGGAGGTGTACTTATGCGGCAAATAGGTGGATGTAGGCACTATGTTATTGCATATGCTAGTCGCATTCTTAACAAGTCCGAGTCTCGTTACTCTATCACACATTTAGAAGCACTATCAGTGTTGTGGTCTCTAAAACATTTTCGATATATAATTTTTGGATATCCTGTTACAGTCTACACAGACAACACTGCTGTCACACAAATTTTCAAAGGCAAAAAATCTTTCAGAGTTCCTAATCTGATGGTTCTTTACGACTGAATTAACCAGATCCTTAAGCATTTTTCAGGACGTACAAACAATTATGCTGATGCACTTTCACGCAATATACCTGTAGCTGCAGTTACAATGATTGACAACTTTTCCCTGCAGGATCTGGTCAAATCTAAGTGATAAGACCCTGTTTGGCCTGCTGTCATTTATACTTTGGAATCTGGTGATGATACCACCTTACCAGATTTACCTGTACCCCTGTCCCAATTTTTTCTACGGGACAATATTCTCATTCGTAATATGGGATTGTTGGAGCAGAATATAGCACAGTTAGTGATACCTGAGTCTCTAGTCCCTGTTGTTCTGTCTTTTGCTCATGATACCCCTCAGGCTGGTCACCCAGGTCGTGACAAAAATCTGGTTATGGCTCCTAAGATATTATTATTGGCCTAGAATGCGACTGGATATTACCACTCATGTAGCCCAGTTTAGCACTTGTGCCCAGAACAAAGGTTCTACGCACACAATTCCTATTCTAGAGTACCCTACTCTTTGTCGTCCTTTTCAGACTATGGCTATAGACCTTTTACAATTACCTCGTAGTACTCAAGGTTCTGTGTATGTCCTTGTACGTGTGGGCCACTTTAGTCACTTTGTAGTATTGGCTCCTTTACGTAGCAAGTCTGCTCCAGTCGTTGCCCATGCTTTAGTTTCTTATGTTTTTGGTCCATACACTACTCCTTCAGTGCTCCTTAGTGACAATGGAACTGAATTTAGGAATGGGGTTTTAGCGAACGTTTCTGAAAGACACAGCACATTCACAGCAAGGCCACTTCATTAAATCGGCGGCCTCCCACTCCGTACCCTCATGCAGAAAAGGAGAAGGCGGGTGAGAAATCCCTTCGGACAGCATCAATTTATTTCTTACACACACTCCCTCACCCCCATCCCCCAACCAGTCCTCTTCATGCATCACAACATTATCCGTACACAACCATTCTCCATTCACCGCTATCTTCTGTCCTCTCCCGTCCCACCTCAACAATGCTCCCTTTACCCCAACCATCCATCTCATCCTGTTCTCCCCCTTATGTTCACTCCTTCCACCTTTGCCTTCCACACCTCTTTTACCAGCCTTTCTTCACTCATTCTTTCCATGTGTCCAAACCATCCTAATACTCTTTCATCAACCCTCTCTCCCAACTCCCTTTCCACTCCTGTTCTCCTCTTCACCTCCTCATTTCTCACTCTCTCCAGCCTAGTAGCCCCTATCATACTTCTCAGGTACCTCATCTCAAACACATTCAAACTTCTCCCCTCTTCCTGCCCCGTATAGTGCTGTCGACAAAATCATTACTTCATACAATCTTGTGTTAGCGTGGTATGTCGTACATCATACCATTATCGTACATTGTAATTGTGTGTTGCTTATTAGGGGAATTATATATTTCCCCCTCTTTATAAAATTGTCATATGTTTTGTTGTTTGTCGTTTTATTATTTATTGTAATTATGTTTAATCATTGTGTATATTGTAATTATATTGGATATCGCATAATGCGATGCATGTCTGTTCGCGCCAAAATTGGCGGCGTAGCGTCAGTTGAGAGCCAGCTCTCGTTGTATACACACGTATTAGTTGTCAGTATCAGAGATTACAGTGTGTTTCCCACAATTTGACTTTTATTTAGTAGCCACCCAACACAATCTACTCTTAGTATCCATTCCTAAATGCCTATTTCTCATTACACTTTTTAATTTCCAAGGCATTTACTCGCTTCTCTCAATCTAAATTCTACGTCCACCTCCACTCCTCCCTTTCCTGCCACATTCACAACCAAGTATCTTAAACTATCCACTTCCTCCACTTTCTCTCCCTTAATACTCACTTTCAGTCTGCTGCCACTCTCTCCCTTTGTACATCTCATCGCCTTATTTTTATCTACATTTATCTTCAACTTACTTCCTTCACAATATTCTTTGCCGTGATGCGGCGCAAGGGGATGGCTTCCGGATGAAGGGTTACACAGTCTATCATGATTAGCAAGAACTTATGACCACGACGGGTTCTGGGCAAGAGACCGATATAATCAATAAAAAAAAATCTAAAGGGTTCTTCGGTGACTAGGATAGATTGTAGAGGGAAAGGTTTAACACCAGGGTTCAATTTTCCCACCAACTGACAATGATGACATGTACAGCAATAGGAACTAACGTCATTCCTTAAGCCAATAAATGTGAGATAGGATCTTTACATAAGTATTTCTAACTTCTAAGTGTTCTCCTACTCCATCATGAGCGATGCTCAGAATGTCCTATCGTAAAGGTTTCGGGACTACTATGTGATGATGGAGTGACAGGAGAAACAGCAGGGCGGAACTTCCGCATTAATACTCCAACGATAGTGTAATAGCAATTGAATTCTAGCTAAGATTCTGATTCACTAACTGCCCTATTGTAAAATCTGGCTAATTCAGGGTCCTCCACTTGGAGTTGAATGAGCTTACTCTTAGTAACTGAAAAGAAACCAAAACTAGTCAAGGATGTAACTCTGTTCCTATTAGAACTACTCTGGGGGTCGTCTGGCTGTGGGGAGTCTTAAAAAATTCACGTAGACCAAGATCAGAATGGTCAGATTCAATATAAGCATCCTCAGATTCCTCATAGGACAGGGGGGAAGATACAGCAACACAAGTGTCATCATTAGACTCGTTAACTTCTACATTTCCTCTGCGGCTCATATCCCGGGTGACAGCACACGCAATGAATTGTCTGCTTCTAACTGTGTGGTGTTATTCTCAGCAATGGGGCATGATGAGACCATGGCATTCAGTAACATGACGCCTCCAGCTAGGTCATTGCCTGCCAAGAGAGACTCTTTCCACACGTAAACTGTCAACTACCCCTAGCGTGACATAGCCTGACATGATAAATGACCACAAGTACCACTGGCAAAGGGGAATACACGATCCACCAATCAAACCGTTCACAAGAACCAAACTACCGACATAGCAAATGTCTGATAATGGAACAGCGTTTTTTTTTTTTGTTTTTTTTTTTTTGTGTGTGTGTGTGTGTGTGACCAGAGATAAGGCAGATCCTGTTTCTCTCAAGAGTTTAATAGAGGTGGGAAGACTGAATTTATCAAGAGCTACAGAACCAGAGGAACAAAATGGTTCAACTCTTGACTGTATAGGAGGGTAAGAAGCACTCATGGCAACGGGCCGATTACTGGCAGTGGCACAGTGTTCCAACAAACTTTCCGATTGCTCGACCACATTCAATGAAAGAGTGGGGGTGGGCCTTGGTGCAAGGATTTTTTTTTTCTTTCAATTTGAGGCAGTCACTGATAGCATGTCCAGCTTTCTTACAATATTTGCAATTACTTTTCTCACCAGTAAGGGTAGATTCACCTGTCTCACAGACATCGGTCTTACCTGAGGTAAACGATGTATATAATAGGCGTGCCCGCAGTCCGGTCGGTGCGGTATGAGTTGGTGGCTCTGACCGCTGGGAGTGGGTGAAGGACTGTGATATGGGAGCATAAGACCTGGAATTTATATTTCTTTTAGGCAAAGAGTAATGGTCAGCCACTGGACCAGCGTCAGCAAATACCTCTCTGATCTAGGTGGGCTCGCACGTCTGCTGTAATTCCTTGCTCAATATCTTCGAGTAAGATTAATTCTATAAGTATTCTATGCTCTATGTGAGCTGACTCGCTTTCTATCCATTTCTAGAACAGGACCTGCTTCTGACGGAAGACCTCAACAAACGTATATTTATCTGTTTTTCGACAGTTTCTGATAGAAAAAATGTAAATACGAAAACAGATAACTAACCTAAAATAACTAAAAAGAAATAGAACATACAATTTAAATAAATAGGCTATACGTGCATGCGCAGACGAAGCCGTCCAGGCTTAGGGACGATCTACCCCACACCCCATGACATGACGACATGGGGTGGGGGGAACATAGCTGTAGAGGTACATCACGGGCACGTGACAATACACACACACACACACACACACACACACACACACACACACACACACACACACACACACACACACACACACACACACACACACACACACACACACACACACACACACACACACACACACACACACACACACACACACACACACACACACACACACACACACACACACATAGGGATACCTCCCTTACCGTATATTTTCCCTTCGATATTAGTTTTTCTTCCAGTGTACATAAAAAATCATATTATCACGCATATCTATCCGGTATTTTGGTTTTTTATTCATCTTATATTCTTTAGTTAAAATCAAATATAGATTTGTTGGTGTATCTTCGCCTCCGTTTCCTGTTTTCTTCACTCAGTGGGTCATCATTTCATATAGTGTTATTTTCAACAAGATATTGCTCCTGAATCTTAACTTCCACCTGCTTACCATTCTTCTAGTTTCACCCTCCACAGTAAGTAATTCATCAAAGTTTTAATCTCCCTTTTTCGACTAGTACTTCCAGTTGTTTGATTGTACTTATAATTTTACTCTTTTTTATTCCATGTTCTTCGGTTTTATTTCATGTTCTCGGTTTTATTCCATACCTTTCATTCCATGGAAAGGTTTGTATCTATGAATTATCGTTTTTCATATCTATCATTTACTATTATCATATTCATTATGTTGCCCATATACTCTTCTATTTCTACTTCTTACTAGCAATATTCCTTCACCTTCCATTTTTCATCGTCCGTCCTTTCATATGTCGTACTTTCCCTGTTCCACCTAATTATCGATATTTCCATTGAGCTTGGTTTCTATAATAGGTGGATGTTTGATTATTTCTCTTTTAGTTTGGTATTAACATAAGAACGT
>NC_134791.1:60798564-60804509 GCF_046742065.1 Oratosquilla oratoria
AAAAGGTAAAAGGTACAGATGGAGAGTTGATAATGGAAGAGATGGCAGTGAGGGGAAGATGGGCAGAATATTTTAGGGAGTTGCTAAATGTGAAGGAGGATAGGGAAGGAAAGATAGCTGCAGTGGGAAATACGAAGAAAATGAGAGTGATGAGTGAGGAGAACGGAGGAGAAATAAGGAAGGATGAGGTGAAGGCAGTTGTAAAGATGATGAAAGCAGGTAAGGCACCTGGTCTGGATGGATGTCATGCAGAATGTCTGAAAAAGGGAGGTTCAGTGATGGGTGGACTGGTTGGTGAGATTATTTAATTTTTGCTGGAGAGAGGGTAAAGTACCGGAGGACTGGAGTAGTGCCTGTATAGTTCCTCTTTACAAGGGAAAAGGGGACAAGTGTGAATGTAGTAATTTCAGAGGGATTAGCCTGTTGAGTGTAGTAGGGAAGGCTTATGGGAGAATCTTAATTGAGAGGATTAGGAGAGGAACAGAAGGAGTAATTGGTGAGGAACAGTGTGGATTTAGGACGGGTAGAGGTTGTGTAGATCAGATCTTTGTGGTAAGACAGATATGTGAGAAAGCTATAGGAAAGGGGAAGGATGTTTTTTGGGCTTTTATGGATCTGGAAAAGGCTTATGATAGGGTAGACAGAAAGGCACTGTGGGAGGTTATGCAGATTTATGGGATAGGAGGAAAGCTTTTGGGAGCTGTCAAGAGTTTTTATGTGAGTAGTAGAGCATGTGTTAGGATTGGAAATGGAGAGAGTGAGTGGTTTGAAGTAAAGGTGGGGACTTCGTCAAGGATGCGTTATGTCGCCCTGGCTGTTCAACTTTATACATGGATGGGGTGGTGCGAGAGGTGAATGCTAGGGTAGTGAGTCAGGGATTGGAGATGGTTAAAGAAAATGGAGAAAAGTGGGAGGTGAGCCAGCTGTTGTTTGCGGACGACACTGCGCTTGTGGCAGGGTCAGAGGAGGGATTGAGGATGCTGGTGGCAGAGTTTGGGAGAGTATGTGATAGAAGAAAGCTAAAGATAAATGTGGGTAAAAGTAAGGTGATGAGATGTACAAGGGGTGAAAGTGGCAGTAGACTGGAAGTGAACATTAAGGGAGAGCGACTGGAGGAAGTGGATAGTTTTAGATACTTGGGTGCAAGTGTAGCAGGAAAAGGTGGAGTGAAGGTGGAGGTAGAATGTAGATTGAGAGAAGCGAGTAAATGCCTTGGTGGTTTAAAGAGTGTAATGAGAAATAGACATTTGGGAATGGATGCGAAGAGGAGACTGTATGAAGGAGTGATTGTGCCAACAGCACTGTATGGGGCAGAAACGTGGAACATAAGAGAAGAAGAGAGAAGGAGTTTGAATGTGTTTGAGATGAGGTGTCTGAGAAGTATGGTGGGGGTTACGAGGCTTGAGAGAGTGATAAGAGATGTGGTGAGGAGGAGAACAGGGGTGGAAAATGATTTGGGAGTGTGGGTTGATGATAGAATTTTAGGATGGTTTGGACCACATGGAAAGAATGAGTGAAGAAAGACTAGTAAAAGAGTATGGAAGGCAGATGTGGAGGGAGTGAACATGAGGGGACGTCCTAGGATGAGGTGGATGGATGGGGTGAAGGGGGCTTTGGGGAAGAGGGGAATGTCTGTTGAGGAAGGAAGGGAGAGGACGGAAGACTGAGGTGAGTGGAGAATGGTTGTATATGGATGATGTTGTGACTGCATGAGGAGGAATTGGTGGGGGGGTGGGGGGTGGGGGTAGTGTGTTTGAGTAAATTTTGTACCGCAGCCCCGAAGGGAATTTCTCCCCGTCCTCTCCTTATATGTCGAAAAAGGGGGACGGAGAGGGGGGGTGCGCCGATTATAATGAAGGCGGCCTTGCTGTTGGATGTTACTAGTGTCCTTGCGACACTGCTTCTGACCCAGAGGCGGTGGGCAGGGTTCAGGGATGACCCGTCATCCATGGAGGTGCTCAGGATGAGAGGAAGGGTGGGGAGGGGTGTGGAGTGTATTTAGGGTTGAAATGGGTGGGCAGTGTTTTTATTATGCCTTTCCTTTTGTGGGCTACCACTCCCTTTGGAAGGAGGAAAAAGCCTTCGGTATATGTATGTATGTAAGTCTCAATCCTTACCATCCAGTAACATCCATCCATCCATCCATCCATCCATCCATCCAATCCATCCATCCATACATGACATACAATACAATACATACTGTACATACATACATATTTACATATTATAGCATACATATATAACCACACTTACATATAAACCTACAATATATACATCACAATCCTTCCATCCATACATCCCATCCATGCCATATCCATCCATCCCAATCACATATATACACGATACATACATACATACATTACTTAATACTATTACATACTCATACATACATACATGCATACTGTACATGCATATCATACATGCATACTGTACATACATGGATACACACACACACATCACACAACACACACACAAACACACACACACACACACACACCACACACACACACACAAACCACACCACACAACACAACACACACAAAACACACACCCACAAACACATATAGTATATAATTATACTTATATATATATATATATATATTATAGTAATGTATACATATATATATATGTATAATATATAAGTGTGTGTGTTGTGTGTTTATATATAATACATATTTTATATACTAGGATATATATATATATATATATATATGCACGTTGAATTAAATACGACAGCATTCTGATAGTTGTTCAACTTTTTCTTAATGTTTTTTATTTTTTTTTATCAACTTTTTTTCCAGTTGTTGTGTGAGCTGATACAAGATCTCCATAGTTCTCCATTTAATATTATCGAGCTTTTGTCTTCAAAGAGACATCATCAGGATTGAAAAAAAAATTCTGGCAAAAATTGATTTACCAAATGTTGCGTACATATAAATTACAAAAATACAAATACAAATTAAACAGGTCGTAACATAAGATATTTAACAAGGTGTTATTACGTCTAAAAGGAAAGTACAAATGATAGAGAGAGAGAAAGGTTTACATACATAAACTTGCTGTCCGATGTTCCCACTTGCGGGGCCTAGCTGATTCGTCTGAGTGGTGGTTGAGAGTGGTGGGAGTGGGATGGGGAGGGGGAGAGGGGACCTCGAATAAACGCGATGTCTCATGTTAGCGTTTCTATACAGCTTAATACTGGATGTCAATGTCCTACTGAATGTTTATAGTGGGGGCAGAATCCCTGATGTGGAATGCCTTCCAGGAGTTTCAACTTTCTGGGGGTCCATCGTTGTACGCAATAATTTTGGATACATTGAATCATGGTGTCTCTCGTCAATTATTCCCGATTTATGATATTTTTGAATAATGGCCCTTGATCGCTCCGTCCTGTTTGGTGAAAAGTTAGTCTTCGGCTGAGAGTACATCTGGTGTGCCCGACGTATGTGGCATTGCGAAGGCGTACAATCCTCGGCCTGGACATCTAAATCAATACTCCTAGCGTTGGTTTTACGGATGTAAAATCCAAGCTTCGACTATTGGACAGTTGTTTGTTCATCACCATTGAGGCAGGTATCTAGGGTTACGGTTAGTACTAAAGACTTCGGATTTCTCACAGTTCTCTTTACTGTGGGGAGTTGACAGTTTGTTCCTTAATTTATATATCACTTAATTGCTTTTTTTTCACATCCTTTTTGTAAGCATTCATCTGAAAGGTGTTAACGATAGAAACCATTGATAAAATTTAGGCTTATTGGCACTTTGGTTGGACCCTAGTTCATCACAATAATTTATTGTTTATGCGGTTCAAAAATCACAGTTAGCATAAACATAATTGGTGAGCTCATTTGTCCGTACCAATGCTGGAGTTCTGCACACAATGTAGTGTTTCCACCAAGACGAGGCATACTTTTTTATTTGCTCTTTCTGACGTTATGCTCTTAATAAAACACCTTTCTTTGATAAAATATCACAGGGCACTCGACTATTTGCCGTTCATACATTTATCTATGTTGGTGGGTTTTCGGTAGCCACTAGTAATTAAAAATTATTAGAGGTGGAATCAACCAGGACGTCGCTAGAAAAGGAAGTTTTACCAATTGTGTATCATTTATTAACAGTGAAATTCAAGCCCGAAATGTCCTGTAGACGCAGTCCTTAATCTTTCCTAGGGTGCCTCTTTGGAGAGGTGTACATACGAAAATATTGTCAATATCATCTACAGTATATTTTGGGTTTTAAGTTCACCTCGCGAAAAAATGTTGTTTCCCCCCTCCCCCCTCCTCCACACATGAGAACATGAAAGGACTGAGCAAATTAAAAAACCGCCGCAAGGGCGAGCCCATTCCAATTCCATCGGTCTGTACATACAGTTTACCTTCGGGGCACCTGAACGGGGCCTCGGTTGTACAAATGATCAACATTTCTTTCATGGCGTCCATGGAAATAGGAGGTGGTGGGAGTACAGGGTGTTCGTACACACACTGGAGAATGATGTTAATAGTTCTAATGAGGGGAATATTTGTGAATAGATTTTCCGCATCCAGCGAAGCTATAAAGCCTTCAGGTTTGTGGAGTCTCAAGATATCAATGAAATCTTTCTGGTCGTCCGTCAGCGTTTCACTTGACAAGTTGATGAAGCATCAAAGAAAACCTGCTTCCTTACTTCACGAATTTACGATTTCACGACCAAGCAGTGCAGCAGAGGCGATCCACCCTCAACTTCCGAAGAAAGAGGGTTGATGAAGAGATTGAAGTCAAGAAAACCGAATTAGCTAACCTCCACTCGGAACTAGACTTGTGTCTTCAGCAGTATGATGACCTCGCAGTGGATCCTGACCTGAAGCTTAGAACTTTACATACATACATACCGTAGCCTCATACACACTTTCCTGCCGGGCACCCTCTTGTATGCATGTGGAGCACGTGTCAGGTATGTGATATATAGTTGGTTAGTAAATATATATATATATATATATATATATATATATACATATATAAATATATACATATATAAATATATATACATATATATATATATGAATACATATATGTATATATATATATATATATAAATATATATATATTGCAGTAATTAACAAGGCACACGTGAAAATAATATGCAGAAAAAAAAAAATGGAAAATAAGAAACTTGGCCCGGACGTTTTCGTCTATTTAAGATATTATCAAGTACACGATAATGTCATAAATAGACGAAAACGTTCGGACTAAGTTTCTTATTTCCTAGTGGTATTTTTCAGCGCACACACACACACACACACACACACACACACACACACACACACACACACACACACACACACAACACATCACCCACACACAACACACACACACACATCAACACACAACGCACACACATCACACACGCACACACACACTACAACCACACACACACACACACAACACACACATTGATATATATATATATATATATATATATTAATAAGTATATATAATCTATATTTACACACACACTCACACACACACACCACACCAACATACTAATATATATATATATATATTATATATACACCACACACACACACACACACATATATATATAATATTATATACTATATAAATATATATATATTATACACACACACACACTCACATCTAGAAAGTATTATGTATATGATTTATAATATACATACACACACACACACACACACACACCACACGCACGCACACCACATCACACTACACATCACACATACACACGCACACCACACACAGCACATAACACACACACACACACACACACACACACACACACACACACACACACACACACCAACAACCACACACACACACACACACACACACACACACACACACACACACAGTTTTATAGATAAAATTTTAGTAAGAGATCAATTTGCCAAAATTATATTTAAATCAGATATTTTCATGATCAATCACCT
>NC_134791.1:60810009-60812509 GCF_046742065.1 Oratosquilla oratoria
AAGGCTTTAGAAGCGTATACTCGACCTTAGACCATTTGCAGGCCATGAACCAACAAATCAAAGAAACAACAGAATGCAATATACCTCTCTATTTAGCTTTTGAAGATTATGAGAAGGCCTTTGACTCGGTAGAGCAAATAGTAATACTAAACTCGCTACGCAATCAGGGTACAAACGAACCGAGATTTAAAAAAGATTTATGCAAAATGCACTGTTAAAGTTCGACTACATAAAGAAAAGATCAAGATCAAGCAAGGAGTACGGCAACGTAGTACAATTTCACCCAATTTATGTTCTTGTATACTTCATTCCTGTACTTTTGTCATTGTATCTGTATGCATTTGTATTGTATCCCCCATATTTTACAAGTATTGTTCTTGTATATTTTCTTTTTACACAATTGTCATCATTACTGTAATTATATATTTTTTGTTATTTCAGTTTACTCTTGAAAATGTCTTTATTAAGACGAAACGTTGAACTCAAATAATGAAAAGAAATGGAAGAATACAGTGATCTACTTTAATTCACCCGATTAATGGCAAAAATATAATCAGGAAAATCAAGAACACGAGGAAAAAACTGATTAACTTCAACAATGCTGTCATTTTTAACTCCACTTGCATATTCGATAACTTGCTCCCTTCTTTTACAAATTTACGACTCCACGACCGAGCAGTACAACAAAGCCGACTCACTCAGGACTTCCGTTAGAAGATTGTGGAGGAAGAAATTAAGAATAAGAAAACCCAGATAGACGCCTACAAGAAGAACTTGAAGATTTCCAGAGACGCTACGAGGCCCTAACGTTAGGAAACAACTCACAAAAGAAGACCCTAACAACCCTCGACACGGTCATTGCCAACCATGACCAAGGTTATGAAGTTGTCCCACTTGCACGGGGTACCTTGGCTCTCCCCGAAAGTTCTCCTAGTTTCATCAATCTGTCGAGTGAAGCCCTCTCAGAGAACCAAGTTGAATTTCTAAACCTAGGCATCAATTGTCACATGATGCCTAAGTACAACAAAACCATCAAGAAGGTCTATCTGGGTATATTTTACGAAGGCCTCTGCAAATTAGAAAAGGAAGGTAAGATCCACATTAATCCTGACCTTCAAGAGCAATTGCAGAACGAAAGTACCAAATCTCGCCACCACCTTGATCCTAGCCATCTGCTCCCCCCTCGTCTCAGAGAAGCGGCCAGACAACTAAGAGAAAATGAAAACATCATTCTCCATAAAGCGAATAAGTCTTCCTGCTTTGTAATCTTAGACAAAGACATCTATCTTCAAAAGTGTAGTGACATCCTGAAAGACCGTACTAAGTTTAAAAGAATTTCCCTTAACCCTATTGAAAACTTTAAGAAAAAGTTAAACAAATTTATCTCTGTAGTGAATGCAGAAGCAGGAGGAACCAAATTTGCTAAAGTAATTGGTGATTTTCAACCCGGTTACTTTTATGGTAACGTAAAAACTCACAAAGAGGGAAACCCACTTAGACCAATCATTTCCCAAATTCCCACCCCTTTATACCATGTTGCCAAACGACTTCATGATATCATCTCCCCTTACATTCCTAAAACTTACTCCCTCAGTTTGTAGATACCCTACGGGTTAATAAAACTGATAGAATCCTGGCAACATTAGATGCTCAAAATCTTTTCACTAAAATTCCTGTAATAAGAAACATCAATATCATTCTTGACTATGTATATCGCAATAGTGACAAACTACCTCCCCATATACCTGAGTCAACTTTAAAAGAATTACGTTTCGCTTGCACCACAGAAGTTCCATTCAGGCGCCCAGAAGGAAACTCCTATGTTCAGCAAGACGGCTTAGCGATGAGTTCATCATTAGGTGTCCTCTTCGCTGAAGCCTTCATATCTGCTGTAGAAAGATAAGTCTTCCAGGACGGAGAGTTAACACCATCTATCTACTATAGATCAGTAGATGACATCTTTGTCAGCACCCCTTCTGCTGTTTTATTAGATAATTTACGGTGCCACCTTCAGGAAATTTCAGGCCTAACTTCCACCACAGAAATTAATAATAACGATCTATTCCCCTTCCTGGATGCGCTGGTCGATTCTAAATCTGACAACTTTACTACAAGTGTGTATCGTAAACCCAGCAACATAGATAAATGCATGAATTGTAATAGAGATTGCACTAACAACTACAAGGAAGATGTCATAAGAGCTTATGTAAAGAGAACCATATCGGTGTGTTCCTCGTGGCACGTATTACACAGTGAGCTTCAACACCTTAGACAAATGTTAACAAACAATGGATACTTTAACACTGACTTTGATTCCATTACCAACAAGATGCTAAAAAATATCACACAATCAAAGCACCACAAAATCATAACTACACCAACATATATTACCAAAACACATTTAATGATAATTACAAAAATTATGAAAAAGTAATTAAAGATATCATCCAAAGAAATTGCCTCCCTACAAGCGAGAACAACAAAATCAGTTCTCATTTAC
>NC_134791.1:60815009-60822509 GCF_046742065.1 Oratosquilla oratoria
AGCCTTCGGCGGACAACATACATATACACACAGTCAGATACTCGTACACATAGTAATAACTAAACAATAAAATAGCAGATACAAAAGGATAACCATGTGGCCGAAACATTCACAGGCCATCTAGCCACAATCAGGAGCCATGTAACTCGCATTACTACCCCTATTAATTATGAAAATTATCTAGTTTGAATAATCCTAAACTCAAGTTGATATTATTATCCCCAAATTGCTCCTTATAAAAACTGTATACAATGATGTTCCTTTCTAAATCAGAAATTACAAACAAAAAATTATTTTAAACAATGTCCCAGTCAGTACTATGGTTTGTGTCCTTTACATGGACAAAAACCTCACTAGACATTTGGCCCATCTCCTTATACTACGCGTATATAAGATGTTGATTTCATCCTAATATTTAATTCTTTACCAGTTTGGGGCCAATGTAACAGGAACTACAGTGTTATATGAGGGAATACTAATAGATCACACCCTACATTATGATAAGGGGATTTTTCAATGAGGAGTTCTTTGATGGTATTGATTTGTGAAAATAACATTAATATTGAATTCCTCCTTAAGGATTCGAGGAATCCTTAACAAGATTTTCATGTAAGGAAAAGAACTAAAAAATTTGTCTTGGCAAACAGGTATCTTTTTAAGAGATGTATTAAAACAAGACTTCCCGGCCCTATATTGTGCTTTATCTATAACATACACGTATTTGTGGTATCAGCAATATCTATTTATATATATATATATAAGTATATATCTATATAAATATATATATATAAATATATATACATATATATATATAACGAATAAACCAACTGTTGGGAGTAGAAAAAAACTGGAAACGGGGAATCTATATATTCCGAATGTGCAAACTGCAATCCACTTTATGTAGCTACAAATAAGAGAGAGGAGGGCGTACTGATTAAGTAGCACCCTTAACAAAAGAAAGGGGCACATGGGAAGATATCTCCCTAACCCCTCCTTCACATATCCGTATGGTGAGATCAGGGAGGCAAATGAGCTTTCACTAGGTTGGAGATGAAGAGTCCGGACATTATGTCCGGGGACCATTGCCCCTTTGAAATATTCATCGAAGGGCTGAAATTCAATGATCGTTGATTCTACCATTAATTTTCCACCTAAACTCACATCTGGAATTATAAATAAGCTCAGCTCTGTCCCAATCTAAACAACCGATGTGATTTCAGGAGAAAAATGGTAGAATCTACGATCATTGACTTCCAGCCCAACATGAATATTTACAAAGGGGCAATGGTCCCCCGTACATAATGTCCGGACTCTTCATCTCCAACCTAGTGAAAGCTCAATTGCCTCCTGACCTCACATACGGAGTGAGAAGAGGGTAGAGATCTCTTTACCCATGTTCCCCTTTCTTTTGTTAAGGGTGCTACTTATACAGTACGCCCTCTCTCTTATATGTATCTACAGAAGAGGATTGCAGTTTGCAATCGAAATATATAGATTCCCCGTTTCCAGTTTTATTCTACTCCGAACAGTGGTTACTACGTTAGTGACAAATGTGTGATTACATTTTTTCTCCTGTATCATTACTACCACGATGGAGGCAATCTCTTCACTCAAGCTACTTTTCCACCCTAAAGCTACCCAGTGCTCAAGTCACCTTACAGACAATTAGAATCAGCGTTATTCATCAGCTGGAAATAGAAGAACCAAAAACTTTTTCTAAGCTAAGTGAGTGATTTAGCGGAACCAGTTGTGCCCAAAGACGTTTTGGTTTTCACAATCATAAACAATTGGGGTACAGCTTTCCGTCCTACATATAGTGATTTCCTTTTTGGAACGGATTCAACAGAACGTCCCTGGACATAGAGGATGCACATCTACTTTCACGCACGGCGCTTCTAGGAATCTTTTGTTCCTTTGCCCTTATGAAGGAAATGTTCCGGTTCCTTACAAAAATGTGCCCACCAACAAGCCAATGACATAAGTGAACATCATAAAGGTATTTTTAACAAAAAACTTATTAAGGCTTTGTAATAACAGTGTATGGTCAAAGGTATGCCATTTTAGACAATGTTGTTAATCTTTCTAGTGTTGTGTTTTCCACAAAATCACAACTAGAAGTCTTATGCCTTGGGTTGAATTTTGCCCTCAAACCAGAGAAGCATCATAGCTAAGGACTTCTTCTTGTAGGTTATGATAAATTCCAAGCTAATAACAACTAATGACAAAAATTTAGATATGTTTAAAAGGGGCTCCATTTGCAAGGCATTGGCAGATTGTTTTTGAACAAAGAACTGGACTTCCCATTAGTTATCAAAATAGTTTGGAAGCAATTAGGAGCATGTATAACATTAATAATACAAAGGCAGACAAGGGTAGTAAAATCGTTATTCTTGACCATCGACAGTTATGTAGATAAAGCCATGGCCCTTCTAAATGACACGGATACATATCGAGCAACTTATTAAAAATCCACTTTACACACATGTCAGGCAATTCAACAAAGAAGTTCGGAACATCACTAAAGACGAAGAGGTAATGACACTCCAAGTGATTAATCCTAAATGCCTTATTTCTATGGCCTTCCAAAATTGCATAAACCTGATATTGCCCACAGCACCTATCATCTCCAACCGGGGGATCTTGTACCAGCAAGCTTTTCTAAATGGTTAGCAAACCTTTTATCCCCGTTCGTTGGTACTCTTCTCCCTCCGATTCTCATTTAAAACACTCAGAGGAGTTCATCACAAAAATAAAAAAAAGTGAATTTTTCTGGTAGAAAAATGCTTTAGCCTGGATGTAATTTCTCTTTTCAACTCATGTCTGTATTGATTGGAACATTCTATCTTTCCTGGAAACTAAGCTACAACCATTTCAGGACAAATTCCCACTTCCCGTTTTCAAAAAATTTCCATTGCGCTTATATATTCGCGCTGATTTGTCACATCAAAAATTTTTCCTTCCAGAATTCCTGAATCTCTCTCCAGTATAGGCCAATCTGTACATGGAATACTTTTGAGTCTGTTTCTCCAGCCCCACCATTAAACCCCCAGACTATGGTTTGGTTTAGATACGTAGATGACATATTTTCACTCTTTAGGATGAAAATTGGGGCTCATTCGATAACTTCTTTGCTAATTTAAATTCCTTAGCCTCCAACATTAAGATTAAAAGTTGAAAGGAAGAACAAGGTAAGCTACCCTTTTTAGCTTGTTCTTATTGTTCGTGACGGAGACAAGCTTGCTTTTAATACCGTCCTATAGAAAAGAAACCCATTCTGGTAGTTATCTTCATTTTTTCAGCAGTCACCCAGACAAAGTAAAAAGTAGCGTCGCTTCAGGACTATTCCTTCGAGCTACTTAGAATTTGCAGCCCCCTGTTTCTTGAAGGAAAATTTAAAAATAATAAAACTCTGCAACTTAGTAATTTTAGCTTACCCGGATGGATTTTTTGGTCAAAGACCCTCAGCCGAGCGAGATCCAATTTTTTCAAACACCACTCCCTACTTCCTCTAATTTTTCATTGGGTAAGCAGCTCTTTAATCGTTCCCTTTTCTGAATCTTTTCCATTCCCTCGACCAAATTTTCTTCCCAAAGACATATTAAATTTGATTAATAACTACCCAAACACCATTAATAAAAAGGTGGTAAATGTCCCATCAAAGGTTAAAAGAAAAACAGAGCCAAGGGGTTAATTCGATTCCGTGTAAAGGTTGTGACTTAGTTTAACATCGGACAGACTGAAAGGCATTTGAATACCAGGATGATTGAACATAACCGTTCCATTAACTATGCACAAGATAGCTCAGCTGTGTTCCAACATGTTAAGCAATTTAAACAATTGTTTTAGATTGGGACAGAGCTGAGCTTATTTATAAATCCAGCATGTGAGTTCATGACAAAAAATGTAGAATCTACGATCATTGAATTTCAGCCCAACAATGAATATTTCAAAGGGGCCATGGAGTCCCCGGACATAATGTCCGGACTCTTCATCTCCAACTTAGTGAAAGCTCATTTGCCTCCTGACCTCCACATACGGAGTGAGAAGAGGGTAGAAATATCTTCCCATGTTCCCTCTTACATTTGTTAAGGGTGCTACTTAAACAGTAACCGCCCTCCACTCTTATTTTGTATCTACTGGAAGAGGATTGCAGTTTTTGCAATCAAAATATATAGATTTCCCGTTCGTTTCCAGTTTTTTTCTACTCCAAACAGTGGTTCTTCTACGTTATTGACAAAATGTGTGATTACATTTTTTTCACCATGTAATATCTATATATATAGACACATATATATATATATATTATATAATATATACTATATATATACATACACACACACCCACACACACACACCGCCACACACTCACACACACACTCGCACACACACACAACGAACACACACACAAACATACAAATATATATACATATATATATATATAGATATATTGTCGGCCCCATCACTTTCCATTCCCCTTCACTCCGTAATATACTGGTTTAATTCTGTGTAACTGTTACTTCAATTATTGTGGATCTCTTTTTTCCCATCAATTTCTATACCTTGTCTTAATGTAAGTTATTCCTCTCATCTGTGAGCGCCATGCCTCACTTCCTTCCTACGTCGTTCAAGTTCCACTATATATATATAAATATAATATATATAATATTATAAATAATATATTATATATAATATAAATAGTATAATTATGTTTGTGTGTGTGTGCGTGTGTGTGATCGTGTGTGTGTGTGTGTGTGTGTGTGTGTGTGTGTGTGTTGTGGTGTGTGTGTGTGTGTGTGTGTGTGTTTGTGAGTGTGTGTGTGTGCTGTGTGTGTGTTTGTGTGTGTGTGGTGTGTGTGTGTGGGTGTGTGTGTGTGTGTGGGGCTGTGTGTGTGTGTGTGTGTGTGTGGGTGTGTGTGTGTGTGTGTGTGTGTGTGAGTAGACCTTAGTGAAAGATATTGTAGATGCGGTGAAAGAGAGAAAGAGGAATTGGGCAGGTAAGTTAGTGCGAACGACTGATGTGTGGAGGAGCAAGTGTATTACAGAGTGGACGCCGCGAAATGGGAAACGTGGAAGAGGGACACCCAGAACAGAAGGTAGGAAAAAATGAGAATGAGAAGTTTGCAGGAGTGACGTGGCAGTGGTTGGCGCGTCGTGTGACTTATGGAATGCTGTGAAGGAGGCCTTTGTTCAGCAGTTGACTCAGGATGGACTGATTTGATTGATATGATATGTATATATATATATATAAATATATATATATTATATATATATATCTATGTATATATATATCAATATATACATACATTTATACATATATTTATATATATACATGTTTGTGTGTGTGTGTGAGTGTGTGTGTGTGAGTGTGTTGTTGGTGTTGGTGTGTGTGTGTGTGTGTGGTTGTGTGGGGTTGTGTGAGTGTGTTGGTGTGTGTGTGTGGGAGAGTTTTGTGTGTGTTGTTGTATATTTGTGTGATTGTGTGAGTTGTGAGTGTGTGTGTGTGTGTGTGTGGTGGTTGTGTGTGAGTTTGTGTTTGTGTTGTGGGTGTGTGGTGTGTGTGTTGTGTGTGTCTGTGTGTGGTGTGTTGGTAATATCGATAATATTCATTTACAACCTTCAAATACTGTTTTGAATATGAATTTTTTTTTATAAAAATGAACCCGTCATATAACGTCTTTATGACTGTAATATATCTAAATTCATATGTGATTTTCATAATAGATTAAACTCAAAAGCAAATAAAAAGAGTAACAGAAGATGGCGTCATTTTTGGCGGTAAAATTTAAAAATAAAAATTGGGGGGGAAATTTTCTATCACATAAACCGCAATTCTTGCACAAATATCCTTGATAATATACCACCTGTAATGAGTTAAGAGCTCAGTCAAAACGTTATTCACAAAAAAATGTGTATAGCCTGTTTAACTGAGAAGAGTGCTTTTGAAGACATGATTTATCTAATATGGAATAGCAGTAATTGTAAATGTGATCCTTCCATTTTAACTATATTATGTCAAAAGTTGTAAGCTCAACACATTATTGCAAACTAAAAAAATTGAAATACAAACAAATATAAACATATCCAGACTTCAACAATTTAAGTTGGAAGCAAATGAAATAATGAAGGCGGAAAGAAGAAGCAATCCATGATGAAACAATGAGGTTGATGAGCGTTTCCGTCTGGGGCTTGTAACCACAAGGGAAGAAAAATAACTACTCCATTTTCTATGTGAATTAAAGAACAGCTGCAACTACAACTTTTACTTGTTTTTTTTCAGCTTGGTATAAGATATGTTATTAAAGCACACATATAAAAGCCATATATACACCCACAGGAAAACACACGGCGCATACACACACACACACCCACACACAAACACACACACACCACACACAAGCACACACACAACACACCACACACAACACACACACACACACACACACACACAACACACACACACACAACATCACAACACATATATATATATATATATATATATTTATATATAAATAACTATAAAAATATGACAAAATTATGAACAAAAGAAACAATATAGAATTTAATATATCTAGACATTGCAGAAGCATTTGAAACTAACTTACTAAAATGAGCTTCGCACGGAATAAGTGGTAGCCTATTAAGATGGACTAGTGATTGGTTGAATAAATCCGAACGCAGAGAGTTGTTTTAAACGGAAAAACTTCTAGATGGAAATTTTTTTACAAGTAGAGTTCCTCGAGGGTTCCGTTCTTGGGCCACTTCAATTCATAGTAAATAGAAATGATATAGACCATGAGCTAAAATCTACTGTTTTCTAAATTTGCTGATGATACAACACCGTGAGGAATGGGCAGATGATCACTTAAACCCATTAGATATTCAAGAAGATTTAGGATAAATTACAGCAATGGTCTAAAAAGTGGCTAATGAAATTTAAACACCAGCCGTAAATGCAAGGTAATGCACATAGGTAAAAATAACAGTAAGTACTCGATTACAAGTTATTTGGAAATTCGGTTAATCAAAAGTGAATTGTGAAAAAGATCTCAACGTAATTATCAGTAACTCTCTCAAATCATCCAAGCAGTGTATTTCAGCCTCTGAGAAAGCAAATAAGATTCTAGGAATAAGATTGAGCGATCTTTTGATTTTCAAAAATCCATCACTCATTAACAAGCTATTATATATCGTTAGTTCGTCCACATTTGGAATATGCTGTTTCCGTAATGGTCACCGAATCACATTAAAAGTCATTGACAGACTGGAAAAAGTGCAACGGCGAGCCACAAAACTGATTCCTAGTATCAAATAACAATCATAAACGAAAATCGACTAAAACATAATATTCCTGCTTTCCCTAAAAAGCGTAGACTCAGAGGTGACTTGAATTACAGGTCTTTAAAATTCTAAATGGAATTGACAGCATCAAAAGTTGACAAATTTGTCACATTGAATGAGAATCATACAAGAAGCAATAGTCTCAAAACTGTCCGGAAATTAG
>NC_134791.1:60825009-60840009 GCF_046742065.1 Oratosquilla oratoria
ACCTGCACCGCACCCTCCGAGTAAAACGATCAAACTGAGCAAGTGGGTTCCGCAACACGTTTGTGGAGTCCACAAGAGACAATGATTGGCAGCCTGCCATATCGCACTGCTTTCTCGTCACCGTACCCAATCCTTATTCAATCCAGTGCTTACCATTAATGAAAAGTGGGTTCTGTACGAAACTCCCAAGCGTTTCCAGACACTGGTTGTCACTCTGCATGCTGTCCCTCACACCGCAAGTCCGCCTATGCACCCACGCAAGATGATGCTTTGTGTCTGGTGGAACAGTCGCCAAGTGATTCAATATTGAGCTGCTACCAACGGCCAAACGGTCACTGGAGACCTATACTCGCAGCAATGAAACGTGTGCAACAGGCATTGCGCCAGAAGGAAACAGCACTGTGAGAATCGCAAAGGTGTGCTTTTCCTCCATGAAAACGCCAGGGCCCGCATGTCGCGCGAGTGGTCAGGGATACCATACAGCAACTTGGGTGGGAGACTTTGTGCCATCCACCTTATTCACCTAACCTTGCGCCATCCCCGATTACCACCTCTTACCACTTTCCCTGGATAATCCATCTTCGTGGGAAATCCTTTACCAAAGAAGCAGACATGCGCCCAAGCCCTCAACGGGTTTCTTTGTGTCCAAACCCACCGATTTTACCGCAAAGGGATTGAACAGCTGGAGACACGTTTGGCCGAAGGTGCTGGATACCGAATGGCGGATTACTTCGAAGACAACATATAAATTACACATACTGTAAAGCGTTTTCTTTTTTTCCTTTAAAGTTGGTTTTACCTTGTAAACCTATAAATAAAAATAGTCCAGAGAAAACATACAATTGATGAGATCCAATAAAGTTGCCCTTTGAATACCTGGATAAGGAAATGATCAAGAAAATATTACAAACACTGATAAGTCCAAAACCGGAATATGCAGCGCTGAGACGGTCAGATATTACAAAAACGAATATAAGAAAATTAGAAAGAATCTACAGAGCAACGACAAAGTTGGTCCCCAACACTTGCAAATCTGACATATCAACAAAGGCTGGTCGAAGTGGAATTGCCAACACTGGAACAAAGAAGAGAACGAGGAGACTTAATTACCATCTAACAGAATCAATGAAAGGAAAAGAATGCCTTGAGAGAGAGGACTTATCAAACCGGGCAGAGAAAAACAAGAAGGACATGCAATGAAACTCACAAAGGGTAACAGACAGGAGAGACCTTAAAAAGAACAGCGTCCCCACACCAAGTGATAGATATATGGAAACTAATCGGATGAAGAAATGGTTTGTGCAAACACAATACAACAATTACAGAACAAACTTGATCTTTACGAGATCCAAAAAACGGGTCACCACGAGCAATAGCTCCTCCCCTTCCCGGATAAAACAACATAGTAACTACACACACTCACTTAACACACTCACACACACACAAACAACCACACACACACACACACACAACAACACACACACACAAACACACCCCACCCACACACACACACACACACACACACACACACACGACGACACAGCCACAACACCACACACACACACACACACACACACAACAAAACTCGGTGGCGCGGTTGGTAGAGCGCTGGACTGGCAGCCCACGAGTGGTGCATCGAAGTAACCTGGTTTCGAACTCCAGCCCAGGGCCGAAATTAATTCGGAAATCGAGCGCTTTGAGTCGTTTTACTACTGACACCCTCGTGGGTGGGTGAGTTGGGTGTTTGTGTATAGTAAGGTCCAAGCAGTTACCGCATAAGATCGGACATACGAGGCTCTGAGATCTCTTTCGGGAGTGCAATAGCTATCGATAACGAGTACAACACTTTATCCAACGACCAATGTGAAACACACACACACTCACACACACACACACACATCACCAATCACACGCAACACCCACACACACCACACACAACACTCGCCCCCAAAACACACACACCCACAGCAACACACACACACACACAGCACACACACACACACACAACACATACAACTTCGGGTGGCGCGGTTTGTAGAGTGCTGGAACTGGCAGAACGGTGGTGCGCGCAGTACCTGTACGAACCATGCCCAGAGCCTGAAATTATTTCGGTATCGCTGCTCTTTCGGGTCGTTACTCTGACTCTCGTGGCGGGAGTTGGGTGTGAGTGTGTATGTAAGGTCAAAGCATTACCCAAAGATCGGTCATACGAGCTCTGAGCTCTCTTCCGGAGGGGAAATAGCTGTCGATCACGAAGTCCAACACGCGATCCAAGGACCAAGGAGAAAACACACACACACAGACATACACACACACACACAATCACACACCCACAACAACACTCACACACACACAGCCTACACACACACACACAACAACACACACACACACACACACACACACACACACACACACAACACACACACACACACACACACATGGTCACGGATCACGGGTTGGACTCTTGATTGACAACTATTTCCTTCCCGGAAGATTAGCTCAGACTCATATATGACCGATCTATGGGTAATGCTGTGACCTTACATACAAACACACAGCACACCGCAATCAACACTTACGAGAGTTGGAGAACAACCCGTAGCGCAGTGATACGTGAAATATATTTCAGCCCTTAGCGTGATCGAATCTGAACCGCCGTAGTGGCATCCGAGAACGCTACAAACTGTGCCACGAGTTTTTTTTTTGGCGAGTGTTTGTGTGTGTGTGTGTGTGTGTGTGTGGTGTGTGGGTGTGTGTGGTGTGTGATGTGTGTGTTGTGTGTGTGTGTGTGTGGTTGTGTGTGTGTGTGTGTGTGAGTGTGTGTGTGTGTAGTGTGTTGGGTGATGTGTGTGTGTGTGTGTTTGTGCTTGTGTTTGTGCATGTGTGTAATCAACCCAGCCATCGGAAGCCGCGATCAAGGGTCGAATAAAAATAATCAGGCCTCCGCGCTAACAAAAATATACCACTACAGAGAATTAAGAGACAGAATCTTGAATCAATCATATCTCGTATGGATGGGAGCGACTGACATCTGCCCTGTGGTTTCGGCAACTGGATAAGGATAATAGACTGAACGGCTGATGGTCACCATCATTCTGCGGTTTATGTGTAACATGTGAAAGGTTAACACTGGCGTGTTTTTAAAACATTTACCGGGCGGTCCTCACTATCGTACGAACGTCGAAGGACCACTATCTATCCACCCAGTGTGTAACCTGTGAAAGGTTACCTCTGTTGCAGGGAACGAAAAGCCTCTACGTGTCTTGCATGATTAATTGTATTGACGATATTTTACAAAATAAAATGTAATCCACCTTCGGGGAGAGGTCCCTAGATGCTCCCCTCTAAGGGACGGTCCCCTCTCCTCCCCTCAAGTCTGTGGTGACGCAGTGGCCGCGTATATAATATATATATATAGATATATATAATTATATATACATTATAGATATATATATATATCTATATAGACATATATATATATATATACTATGCTATGCTGGTCCCAGTGGTGTATGCAACACGGAGGGCCTAAGCAACACCACTGGACCCAGCATCGACGGCCACCTTGATATGGAGACTAATGGTAAAAAACAATGAAGTTGTGGCAAAAGAAGAAGATCCCCAGCGCTTGGCTATCTTAGAAGCCATCTGGATAAAGGAGCTGGCAACCTGCCATTAAAAGGCAAGTAAATTACTTCGCCCTCCTCCTCCCTAGCATGAAAACTGTTCGGAGGATCCAGATTGGCAATTCCAAGACTTGCGGGGTCTTCCCTCCACAGAAACTTCCCATTTCCCCGCCAAAGAGTAAGAACATCCTGCCATTCGTCGTTTCCCAAAGACTTAGAAAGCAGATTGGCGCCGAACCCGGGAGTGACCTCTCCGGATACTGTTTTCCGCCAACCTGTGATCTCTCCTAGTGCCGTGCACTTACGGGTGACCTCCCCCAGTTTCTACACGGTGTCTTCTCCCCAGTGCTTTTCTCTTCAATTAAAACATGCTCCCTTTATCCATTCCTTATTTCACATATCTACTGAGGATGCAGAAAAGATCTGCGAAACGTTTTGAAATTTGTAATTTTTGCTGTAATTCTTTGTCTTTTCATGTATTTAGTTTACTGTGTGCTGTATTTTTTGTGTTCATTATAACTTTTTGTTTCCTATGAGATTTGGAAATTTGATTTTACTGCTCTTTCCCCCTACCAGAAATCTACTTTTCGCAAGCTTGAGAGCTCACGGAAAACGTTAATTAAATAAACTTTTGCTGTCCCGGTTAACAGAATAAATATATATATATATATATATATATATATATACATATATATAATATACAAATATATACAAACAAATATATATATATATACAATGTATACCATATACATATACAATATATATATATTACAAAATATATCTAGATATATACTAAATATATAAAGTAATGTCGTAACACAATTCGTAAAGATTCAACAAAAACCCACTGTGTTGTATAAGAAGAAATTAAATAAATGAAACCATATATTTTCGATCACGGACTTGGATCCTCTTCAGTGGAATACAGACAGGTTAGCACAAAGCATGTCCTTAAAAACAATAAAAATAAGGGACAAGGGTAGGAACTCAGGTAAGGCGTCTAGTATTTAGCGTGGCAGGTCACCCGCCTTCACCAACGATGGGTAACAATTTGTTGACTGCCCAGTTGGTAATGCAGTCAGGTGCACGCACTGTCCATATGATATATTAAAAAATTTGTTAATCAGGGTTGATTCTATTATTTTTCTTTTAAAACTTGCATTTTGAATTAAAGATAATCTTTGCCTCTTTCCCAATCCATATGATGAGACCTTTCCAATTCTGACATGTATGGAAGACAGCGGAGTAAGTTTGTGCGTATTTAAATGATTTTTATATGTTCTTTGCATCCTAGTATATAAAACCTCTCTACCTGTTTTGTCCCCAATATACATTGTTACAATCAGAGCAATGTAGTTTATACACACCTTGAATGTATTTCGTTCTCTAGGTCTTTGATGTACATATGACTATTTTCTTAAAACAATATATAATATTCATCATAGGCTAAGTAGTGGGTTGGCAGTAAACTCCCCTCCGAGCCAACTTGTTTCTGGTGGATATTTTCTCTTGTGTCACTATATTCAATATATTCGGTGAAGCCCTAAAATCCATAGGGTGTCCAATGGTCCACGCCGTCATTATGACGGTACAACCATATATCTTTGAGGAGATCACTGTTCGCCATCAGGGACGTGGCCAGTTTGCAGGGGGGTCCTGCGACTGTATGCGTGTGAGCGGCTCTTTGTCTGATCTTTCTTACAAAACCAGTTCCAATATGGGTGAACCCTTCAGAGAATGTGCCTCTCTATCGATAGAGTTTTGTAGTAATTAATATTCTCAAAGACTTATCCACCACGTCAAGGTGTAAACTCTCGGAAAACAACACAACCAAAACAAAATCGGGGCGTTTCCTGTTTGGATCATCAACCTTTTAAAAAGGTCTCAATCCGCAATGCCTCATGTGCCTACTGGCAGAGTGCCACCAAATGTGAGTTGGGAAGACTGTCCAAGCAGATCCAAGTCATGGGCATTAAACAACACTAAAAAATGAAAGTCTATAAATAAAACGTAAGAAGTCTCTCAGAAGAACTCAGGCTGGAGAGTTTTTTAGTGGAAGAACTGGACTACATCAAGTGGAATATCGTAGGACTGAACGGAGTCCCGAATAGGCGGAAGAAAAGCTGATACTATTACAAGGATGGTCACCACACAGTATTTCTACTATAGAGGTAAAGACAAAGAAAAGATCTAGTGGAGCAGGATTCTTGATCAACCGAGAGATTGCTGGTAACCCTAGTCAAATTCAGTAGTTTGTCAGACAGGGTAGCTTGGATTATGATTAGGTTGTATAAAAGGTACACTCTAAAACTAGTTCAGGTTTATGCCCCAATTTCAACAGAGTATCAGAACCGATGAAACTGAGTCTATCAATGAGGATTTAAGTCAAGTAATGGATCAAGAAAAAAGTAAGTATACTTTGGTAATATGGCGACATCAATGCTAAAGTGGGCAAAGAAGATGGGCGATGAAGTCGTGACAATGGAAAGATGGAGTAGGAGAAAGAAAATGACAAGAGGCGAGATCTTAGTCAATTTTGCAGAGAAACTGCAACCATGAGGATAAAGAACCCTTTCTTCCACAAGCGTGTAGGTCGTAAATGAAGACGTGGAGAAGTCCCAAATGGAACAACAAGGAACAAAATAGACTTCATATTAAGGGATGAGAGCAAAAGCGTTAACAATAGTTAACAATGATAAATGAAGTCAACATAGTGTAGTGACCATAGAATGGTAAAATTGCACAACTAAAATTTTAGTTTCAGAGCCGAGAATAAAAAGATCATCAGAAAGAAAATAAGCCTTGCAAAGGTTATGGATAATAATAAGAAATTTCAGTTAAAATTTGAAAATAGCTTCGAAGCTCTAAGAACTAATGACAACACTGTGGAAGTATCAAGTTGAATTTAGTGAATATCATTATAGAATTGCAGAGAAAGTAGGAAGTACAAAAAACCAATTAGAGATAACAAATACTCCGAAGCTACCAATGACCTAATTAAAAGCAAAAAGGGAACCATGTTATCAAAAGCAGAAGATAACGACATAGAAAGAGTAGAACTAAACAAATTTATCAACAAAAGGCAGATATTAGAGAAAAAGAAAGAGAAACATGGATGAAAAATGAGGACCACTAATCGGAAAGGTAAAAGTATTAAAGTGAACCGAGTGCAAACAATCAATAGGAAGACAGCAAATGATATGTTTGAAAATAGAAATGGAGAAATAATTAAATGTCGAGACAAAAAGGTAAAAAAAGTAGAATAATTTTACCAAGAGCTTTACTCGTCGAAGACCGGTAGTTGAATCAGTTACATTCAATGTGTACATGTTAGTAAGTGTACCTGAGAATACAAAGGAAGAAATATAATTAGCTCTAAAAACTACGAACGAGGAAAAGCACCAGGGGAAGATGGTATCACTATAGATCTGTTGAAAGATGGCAGGTAAATCAGATCATATTAAATTAGCTCCGTTAGTATACCCAGTGCTTACATACGTCACGAAAGCGTATCCTGATGCGTGCGCAATGCTATACTGATATTGCCTCGACAAAAAAAGAGACCAGAAGGATCTCAGTAACCATCGCCCGAATAATCTTACCATCAAATGATATAACAAAGTATTCTCCAAGATCCATACAAATAGACTAAGTCACTTAAAAAGATGTAAACCAACCGAGAGAATAGGGCAGTCTTTAGGAGCGGAAATTCGACATTAGGCCCGTTGCAGGCGATAAACCAAATAATCGAGAAAACAACAGAATACAATATACCTCTTTGTTTAGCTTTTGTAGATTATGAAAAGGCCTTTGATTCGGTAGTACAAATAGCAATACTAAACTCGCTACGCAAGCAGGGTACAAACGAACAGAATCGTCAAAAGTTTTAGAAAAGACTTATGCAAAAGGTACCGCTATAGGTCGACTATATAAAGATACAGAGAAGATCAAGATCGAGAAAGGAGTCCGGCGAAGGCGATACAATTTCACCCCAAACTATTTACAGCTTGTTTTGAAGATATTTACAGAAGAGTTGAGTTGGGAAAAGAAAGAATTAAATGGCGAATATTTAACCACCTAAGATTTGCTGCATGAATATTAATTCATATATCAGAAAGAGCAGAAGACTTGCAAGATATGCTGAGTGATCCTAACCAACGAAAGTGTTAAAGTAGTTTTAAAAATAATAAAAGTAAAACCAAAGTAATATTCAATAAGAAAGTTCAAAGTAAAGAGAATGTAATTGTGGATGAGAGTCCTAGAGGAAGATGAAGAGTATAATTATTTAGGGCAGATTGTGAAAGTGACGAGAGATCATGTTAATGAAATAAAAAGACTCCTACAATTGATTGTTTGAAAGGTAAAGTTATAATCATTGCCTTCTACCTAGCAATAATCTACGGCTGTCAGACTTGGAAACTAACGACGGCAATGGAAACAAAACTAAGGACACACAGAGAAGAATGGAGAGAATCAATGATGTGAATAACTCTGAGAAGACGCCGAAAGAGAGCAAGTTGGGTGAGAGAGCAGACTAGAAGTTGAAAGTTATAGTGGCAGCAAGTAAAAGAGAGAAAGAGGAATTGGGCAGGTAAGATAGTGCGAACGACTGATGAGCGATGGCGCAAGTGTGTAACCTGATAGGACGCCGCTAGATAGGAAGCGCGGGAAGAGGGAGACCAGACAGAAGCCAGTGGAGAGACGAAGAATCCGAGAAGTTTGCAGGGTGACGCTTGCAGAGGGATGGCCGCGGTCGTGTGAATCATGGAAAGCCATGAAGGAATCCTTTGTTCAGCCCTTGACTCCGGATGGCTGATTTGAGAATATATAATATATATAATATATATAAATAAATAAATATAAATACATATATATATAAATTACATATAATATCGTAACATAATATATATATAAATATAAATATATATATATATATATATCATAATATAGTACAATTGATATATGTAAGACAATGAGAGGATGGGTGGTGAGATAAACACAGGGAACCGTTTAGGAATTATTCTGACGTTTCGTCCTACCCAGACTTCTTTCAGAGTACATGCACATTCGGAACAATTCATCCCCTAAATACCCGCCGAATCTATCCACGTTCCACCATATCGACCTGACCTCTCGTCCCTCGAATGCTCAGCCTCGCGAAGTATCCAGCGGCTGGCCGTCTCTGTTAATTTAATAAACCCATCGCGATGGTTTGTTGTTTGGATGGAAGCGATGAAAGCTGCTATCAGTTTATATTTACTTCTTTTCTAGGCAGTCCTATTCTGCAGCACCTCTACTCTGTTCCATCTGGTAAGTTGCCCGTGATTAAAAGATCACATGAGGGCAGGGTTGAAATTATGGGTATGATGCCTTAGTATAACGGTTTATAACTTGAGCAGTGAATTGTCTTTGATATTAGATAGAATGCATTTGAAAAAATATCTTGCTTATAAAAATGTACTGGACAGGTAGGTAAGAGATTGATATGTTTACATAGTGTTTAGTATGATTTGAATCTTATATCTATTTTTGTACTAAGAAGTTTGTCTATATTAATATGTGTTGATTTGTTTTGTAATAAACTGATGTCTGAGTTGAATACATGACACCTATACATTATTTATGTACGAGATGCTATTGGCTATTATTATTTGTTTGTTTTGTCCGTATCTAGCTTTGGGCTGATACTATCATAATTTTGGTAGATCTGTAGTATGTTTAGAAGAATTGGTTATGTATTTCCTATTTATTGCGTCGCATAATTTACTTTACGTCTATGAATGTCGAATATCTGAGTGCTTTAGTTATGAATGCTATGAAGAATTGGTAGCGATTATGTAATATTCTTGGCCCTTTTCTTTCAATGTTGGCTCTCTTGAATGCCCTAGGTATTAAAATGTTTTCCCTATATGTGTATGTACTTGTTGAAATCTTTTATAGAATTAAAGTGTTTATTGTGGTGAACATTATTTTTATTTATGCATTCCGATGTTTGTTTAAAGTTTACTTTTCTATAGATTGTATATTTCTATTGATGTAATTGTCTATACCTATTAGTGAATCTATCTACTGGAGCATATGTGTGATATTCCTACAATATCTCTTAGTGTAAAAGGCTGGTAAGCTAAAGGTATAACAAGATAAGGTAGAATAGAGGTGTAGGAGGCGAGAATTTTATTTTTATGAGTTTGGATGTTTGATAAACAATATCCGCAAAGAAGATGCAAAATCTCCTTCCTCGTCTAAATTAGTAACCACTACTAGAGGACCAAGTTTTATTGATCTATAAATCTAATGTAATCAATATGTAAACTAAGCCATCCATGCATATAATATCGGATTACTTAAGTAATCACGATATTAATGCATGGATGGCTTAGTTTACATATTAATACATTAGAATTATAGAACAATAAACTTTGGTCCCTAGTAGTTGTTTACAAAATTTAGACGAGAAAGGAGATTATGCATCTCCTTTGCGGATATTGTTTATCAAACATCCAACTCATAAAAATAAAATTCTCGCCACCTACCCCTCTATCTACCTTACTTGTCTACCTTTATCTACCACCCTTTTACACTAATAGATATTGTAGGAATAATCACACATATGCTCCAGTAGATAGATTCACTAATAGGTATATACAAATACATCAATAGAAATATACAATCTATAGCAAGTAAACTTAACAAACATCGAATGCATAAATAAACATAATGTTCACACATAAACACTTAAATCACTAAAGATATCAACAAGTACATACACATATAGGGAAAACATTTAATACCTAGGGCATTAAAGAGAGCCAACATAGAAAGAAAAAGGGCAAGAATACTTACATAATTCGCTGCCAATTCTTCAAAGCATCATAACTAAAGCACTCAGCATAATCGACATTCATAGACGTAAAGTAAATAATGCACGCATAAATGAATACATAACCAAATCTTCAAACATACACAGATCTACCAAAATAACTATACGTATCAGCCCAAAGCTATATACTGACAAACAAACAAATAATAATAGCCAAACATCTCGTACATAGATATGTATAGGTTTCATGTATCAACTCAGCCAACAGCTATATACAAACAAATCAACACATATTAATAGACAAACTCTTAGTACAAAAATAGATATAAGATTCAATAATACTTAACACTATGTAAACATATCAATTCTCAGAAATAAAAATTTCAATAATTACATACCAAACCTTTCCCAGTACATTTTTATAAGCAAGATATTTTTCAAATGCATTCTATCTAATATCAAAGACAATACACCTCTCAAGTATAAACCGTAATACTAAGGCACACTACCCATAATATCAACCCTGCCATCATGTGATTCTTTTACTCACGGCCACTTACCAGACTGGAACAGAGTAGAGGTGCTGCAGAAAGGACTTCCTAAGAAAAGAAGAAAAATAACTGAAGCAGCTTACATCGCTTCCCATCCAAACAACAACCATCGCGATGGGTTTATTAAATTAACAAAGACGGCCAGCCGCTTGATACTTCGCGAGGCAGAGCGTAGGAGGACGAGAGGTCAGGTCGATCATGGTGGAACGTGGATAGATTCGGCGGGTATTTAGGGGATGAATTGTTCGAATGTGCATGTACTCTGAAGAAGTCCTGGTAAGGACGAAACGTCAGAATAAATCCCTAAACGGTTCCCTGTGTTTATCTCACCACCCATCCACTCATCTGTCTTACATATTTCAATATGTATATATATATATATATATATATATATATATATATATATATATATATATAGATGTATGTATATATATGTATGTATGTATATATATATATATATATATATATATATATATATATATATATTCAAATCAGCCATCCTGAGTCCACTGCTGAACAAATGCCTCCTTCATAGCATTCTATGATTGACACGACCGCGCCATCCTCTGCAACATCACCCCTGCAAACTTCTCAATTGTCTCTCCACCTTCTGTCTGGTCTCCCTCTTCCACGCTTCCTATCTCGCGGCGTCCACTCAGTTACACACTTGCTCCATCGCTCATCAGTCGTTCGCACTAACTTACCTGCCCAATTCCACTTTCTCTCTTTTACTGCTTCCACAATATCTTTCACTCTAGTCTGCTCTCTCACCCAACTTGCTCTCTTTCGGTCTCTCAGCGTTATTCCCATCATTGATCTCTCCATTCTTCTCTGTGCTGTCCTTAGTTTTGTTTCCATTGCCTTCGTTAGTTTCCAAGTCTCACACCCGTAGATTATTGCTGGTAGAATGCATTGATTGTAAACTTTACGTTTCAAAACAATCAATTGTAATGCGTATTTTTATTTCATTATTATTATATTTTGCCACTTTCACCATCTGGTCTAAATAATTATACTCTTCAATTTCTTCAAGAGTCTCACCAATTACAATCTCTTTACTTTGAACTTTATATTGAACATTACTTTGGTTTTACTTTTATAATTTTTTAAACTCCTTTAGACCTTCCTTGTTTAGATCGCTCAGCATATCTTGCAAGTCTTCTGCTCTTTTTGAAATAAGAATAATGTCATCCGCAAATCTTACGTGGTTCAAATATTCGCCATTAATCTTTCTTTTCCCAACTCAACCTTCTGAAAATATCTTCCAAACAAGCTGTAAATAATTTGGGTGAAATTGTATCGCCTTGCCGTATTCCTTTCTCGATCTTGATCTTTTCTGTATCTTTATGTAGTCGAATTATAGCAGTACCTTTTGCATAAGTCTTTTCTAAAACTCTTACGATCTGTTCGTTTGTACCCTGCTTGCGTAGCGAGTTTAGTATTGCTATTTGTTCTACCGAATCAAAGGCCTTCTCGTAATCTACAAAAGCTAAACAGAGAGGTATATTGTATTCTGTCGTTTTCTCGATTAGTTGATTTGTCGCCTGCAAGTAGTATACAGTCGAATATCCGCTCCTAAAGCCTGCCTATTCTCTCGGTTGGTTTCCATCTAAAACTTGACTTAGTCTATTTGTAAGGATCTTGGAGAATACTTTAGATTTGATAGTAAGCTAATAGGTCGATAGTTACTAGAGTCCTTCTGATCTCCATTTTTTATGAAGCAAAATCACTATAGCGTTGCACTACGATTCAGGAACGCTTTCTTAACGTAAGCACTGGGTGTACAACTCAGCTAATTTAATATGAACTGATTTACCTGCAACTTTCAACAGATCTATCGATATACCATCTCCCCCAGGTGCTTTTCCTCGTTTCCTTTTTAATCTTTGGTACACTACTAACGTCTACGCATAAATTTACTGATTCAACTACGGTCTTCGACGAGTAAAGCTCTTTGTAAAATTCTTCTACTTTTTTACCATTTTGTCTCCCCATTTCATTATTTCTCCATTTCTATCTTTCAAACATATCATTTGCTGTCTTCCTAAAGCATGTCTGCACTCGGTCACTTTAATACTTTTACCTTTCCGAATAGTTTCCTCTATTTCATCCATGTTTCTCTTTCTTTTCTCTAATCTCTGCCTTTTGTTGATAAGCTTGTTTAGTTCTACCCTTTCTATTTCGCCTCTTCTGCTTTTAATAATATACATGGTCCTTTTTCTTTTGATTAGGTCATTTGTAGCTTTGGAGTATTTGTTCTTTCTAATATGTTTTGTACGATCGTACTTTCTCTACCGATTTTCTAATTATATTCACTAAATTCAAATTAATATCTTCCATGCTGTCCTCGTTAGTTCCTAGAGCTTCGAATCTATTTTTAATTTCTAACTGAAATTTCTTCTTCTTATCCTTAACCATTGCAAGGCTTATTTTCTTTCTTATTATTTTTTTTTCTCGGCTCTGAAACTAAATATAGCTGTGGAACTTACCATTCTGTGGTCACTACCTATGTTGACTTTATTTATGACCGTAATATTATTAACACTCTTGCTTTCATCTCCTAATATGAAGTCTACTTCATTCTTTGTTGTTCCATTTGAACTTTTCCAAGTCCATTTACGACCTTCACGCTTTTGGAAGAAAACGTTCATTATCCTCATGTTGTAGCTCTCCAAAATTGACTAACATCTCGCCTCTATCATTTCTTTCATCTACTCCAAACTTACCAATGCATGACTCATCTCCCATCTTCTTCCCCACTTAAGTATTAAAGTCGCCTATTACCAACGTATACTTACTTTTTTCTTGATCCATTACTTGGCTTAATTCATCATAGAAAGACTCAATTTCATTGTCTGAACTCTATAAAGTTGGTGCATAAACCTGAACTATTTTCAGAGTGCACCTTTTACATAACCTAATAATAATAATCCAAGCTACGCTGTCTGACAGACTACTGAACTTGACTACGTTAACAGCAATCTCTCGGTTTATCAAGAATCGTACTCCACTAGATCTTTCTTTGTCCTTACCTCGATAGTAGAACAGGTGGTGACTATCTTGTTATCGTATCAGCTTTTCTTCCGCTCTTCGGGCTTGGCTCAGACCTATGATGTCCCACTTGATGTTGTCTAGTACTTCCAATAAACTCTCCAGCCTGAGATCTTCTGAGAGACTTCTTACGTTTTAAGTATAGATCTTCATTTTCTTCACGTTGTTTAATGTCCAAGACATGGATCTGCTTGGACAGTCCTCACTCACATATGGTGGCACTCTGCCAGTAGGCACATGAGGCAATGCGGTTGGACCTTTAAAAGATGATGATCCAACAGGAACGCCCGATTTTGTTTTGGTTGTGTTGTTCATCCGAGAGTTGACACCTTGACGTGGTGGATAGGCTTAAGAATCTTAATGACAACAACAACTATATCGATAGAGATGAAAATCTCTGCAGGGTCACCCATATTTAATAGGTTTTGTATGAAACATGAGACAAAGAGCAGCTGACACGCACAGTCGCAGGACCCACTGCAAACTGGCACGTCCCTGATGGCGAACAGGGAAACTCCTCAAAGATATATGGTGTACCGTCATAATGACGGCGTGGACCATTGGACACCCTATGGATATAGGGCTTCACCGAATATAATGAATATAGTGACACCAGAGAAATATCCCACCAGAAACCAGTTGGCACGGAGGGGAGATTACTGCCAACCCACTTCATAGCCAATATGAATATTATATATTGTTTAAGAAAATAGTCAATGTACATCAAAGACCTAGAGAAGAAATACATCAAGGTGTGTATAAACTCCCTTGCTCTGATTGTAACAATGTATATTGGGGACAAACAGGTAGAGATTTATATACTAGGATGCAAGAACATAAAAATTCAATTAAATACGCACAACATAATTCCGCTGTCTTCCAACATGTAGACAAGGAAGGCCATCATATGGATTGGAATGAGGCAAAGATTATCTTTAATTCAAAATGCAGT
>NC_134791.1:60842509-60845009 GCF_046742065.1 Oratosquilla oratoria
CGGAAGAGAGCTCAGAGCTCGTATGACCGATCTATGGGTAATGCTATGACCTTACATACACACACACACACCCAACTCCCCGCCCACGAGAGTCAGAGTAATGACCCGAAGCGCAGCGATACCGAAATAATTTCGCCTCTGGGCAGGATTCCAACCAGGTACTGCGAGCACCACCGTGCTGCCAGTCCAGCACTCTATCAACCGCGCCACCGAGTTGTGTGTGTGTGTGTGTGTGTGTGTGTGTGTGTGTGTGTGTGTGTGTGTGTGTGTGTGTGTGTGTGTGTGTGTGTGTGTGTGTGTGTGTGTGTGTGTGTGTGTGTGTGTGTGTGTGTGTGTGTGTTTTCACCTTGGTCCTTGGATCACGTGTTGGACTCGTGATCGACAGCTATTTCCCTCCCGGAAGAGAGCTCAGAGCTCGTATGACCGATCTATGGGTAATGCTATGACCTTACATACACACACACACCCAACTCCACACCCACGAGAGTCAGAGTAACGACTCGAAGCGCAGCGATACCGAAATAATTTCGGCCCTGGGCAGGATTCGAACCAGGTACTGCGAGCACCACCGTGCTTCCAGTCCAGCGCTCTACCAACCGCGCCACCGAGTTTTGTGTGTGTGTGTGTGTGTGTGTGTGTGTGTGTGTGTGTGTGTGTGTGTGTGTGTGTGTGTGTGTGTGTGTGTGTGTGTGTGTGTGTGTGTGTGTGTGTGTGTGTGTGTGTGTGTGTGTGTGTGTGTGTGTGTGTGTGTGTGTGTGTGTGTGTACGTGAGTGTGTGTATTTACCTAGTTGTTTTATTCGGGAAGGGGAGCTATGCTCGTGGTGCCCGTTTTTGTATCTCGTAAGATCAAGTTTGTTCTGAAATTGTTGTATTGTGTTTGCACAAACCATTTCTTCATCCGATTTGTTCCATATATCTATCACTTTGTGTGGGAAGCTGTTCTTTTTCAGGTCTCTCCTGTAGTTACCCTTTTTGAGTTTCATTGCATGTCCTCTTGTTTTTCCTCTGCCCGGTTTGATAAGTCCTCTCTCTCAAGGCATTCTTTTCCTTTCATGATTCTGTAGATGGTTATTAAGTCTCCTCGTTCTCTTCTTTGTTCCAGTGTTGGCAATTCCAGTTCGACCAGCCTTTGTTGATATGTCAGATTTGCAAGTGTTGGGACCAACTTTGTCGTTGCTCTGTATATTCTTTCTAATTTTCTTATATTCTTTTTTGTATTATCTGACCATATCAGCGCTGCATATTCCAGTTTTGGACTTATCAGTGTTTGTAATATTTTCTTGATCATTTCCTTATCCAGGTATTCAAAGGGCAACTTTATTGATATCAACAAATTGTATGTTTCTCTGTCTATTTTATTTATATGATTACAAGGTAACCAACTTTAAAGGAAAAAAAGAAAACGCTTTACAGTATGTGTAATTTATATTTAGTCTTCGAAGTAATCGCCATCGGTATCCAGCACCTTCTGCCAACGTGTCTCCAGCTGTTCAATCCCTTTGCGGTAAAACTCGGAGGGTTTGGACACAAAGAAACCCGTGAGGGCTTGGCGCAAGTCTGCTTCATTGGTAAAGGATTTCCCACGAAGATGATTATCCAGGGAGTGGAAGAGGTGGTAATCGGATGGCGCAAGGTTAGGTGAATAAGGTGGATGGCACAAAGTCTCCCACCCAAGTTGCTGTATGGTATCCCTGACCACTCGCGCGACATGCGGCCTGGCGTTGTCATGGAGGAAAAGCACACCTTTGCGATTCACCAGTGCTGTCTCCTTCTGGCGCAATGCCTGTTGCACACGTTTCAATTGCTGCGAGTATAGATCTCCAGTGACCGTTTGGCCCGTTGGTAGCAGCTCATAATGAACCACTTGGCGACCTGTCCACCAGACACAAAGCATAATCTTGCGTGGGTGCATAGGCGGACTTGCGGTGTGAGGGACAGCATGCTGAGGTGACAACCAGTGTCTGGAACGCTTGGGAGTTTCGTACAGAACCCACTTTTCATTACTGGTAAGCACTCGATTGAATAAGGATGCGGTACGGTGGCGAGAAAGCAGCGATATGCAGGCTGCCACTCATTGTCTCTTGTGGACCTCCAACAACGTGTGCGGAACCCACTTGCTCAGTTTGAACGTTTTACCTAGGCGGTGCAGGTGAAGTCTAACTGTGTCATCGTAAACGTTGAACTATCTTGCAAGTTCACCACACGTTAGACTACTGTCCTTTCCAATGGCCGCCTTTAAGACTCCGTCATTCAAGACCTATGGTTGTCCACTGCGAGCTTCATCAAGGAGGGACAAATCTCCCGACTTGAATTTTTGAAACCAACGCCTTGCAGTACTTTCATTCACAGCACTATCACCAAACGCTTGACATATGCGGCGACTTGATGCAACTGCTGATAAGCCCACTTTGAAGCCGTAAAGCAAACAGCCCCGAACGAGATCTGTAGACACTTCCATCCTTCTCCGCTGCTGTCCGGTGTATAACTGATGGGTGGGCA
>NC_134791.1:60850009-60857509 GCF_046742065.1 Oratosquilla oratoria
CAGAGTTAAACCAATAATTACGGAGTGAAGGGAATGGAAAGTGATGGGACCGACAATATATATATATATATATATGTATATATATATGTATGTTTGTGTGTGTGTTCGTGTGTGTGTGTGCGTGTGTGTGTGTGTGTGTGTGTGTGTGTGTGTGTGTGTGTGTGTGTATGTATATATATATATATATATATATATATATATATATGTGTCTATATATATATATATTACAGGTGAAAAATGTAATCACACATTTGTCAATAACGTAGAAACCACTGTTGGAGTAGAAAAAACTGGAAACGAACGGGAAATCTATATATTTCGATTGCAAACTGCAATCCTCTTCAGTAGATACAAATAAGAGAGAGGGCGTACTGTTTAAGTAGCACCCTTAACAAAAGAAAGGGGAACATGGGAAGATATCTCTACCCTCTTCTCACTCCGTATGTGAGGTCAGGAGGCAAATGAGCTTTCACTAAGTTGGAGATGAAGAGTCCGGACATTATGTCCGGGGACCATTGCCCCTTTGAAATATTCATGTTGGGCTGAAATTCAATGATCGTAGATTCTACCATTTTTCTCCTGAACTCACATCTGGATTTATAAATAAGCTCAGCTCTGTCCCAATCTAAACAATGTTTAAATTGCTTAACATGTTGGAACACAGCTGAGCTATCTTGTGCATATTTAATGGAACGTTTATGTTCAATCATCCTGGTATTCAAATCCCTTCCAGTCTGTCCGATGTAAACTAAGTCACAACCTTTACACGGAATCGAATAAACCCCTTGGCTCTGTTCTTCTTTTAACCTTTGATGGACATTTACCACCTTTTTATTAATGGTGTTAGGGTAATAATTAATCAAATTTAATTTGTCTTTGGGAAGAAACTTGGTCGAGGGAATGAATGATTCAGAAAAGGGAACGATTAAAGAGCTCTTACCCAATGAAAAATTAGAGGAAGTAGGGGTGGTGTTGAAAAAATTGGATCTCGCTCGGCTGAGGGCTTTGACCAAAAACCAATCCGGGTAAGCTAAATTACTAAGTTGAGATTTTATAATGTTAAATTTTCCTTCAAGAAACTGGGGGCTGCAAATTCTAAGAGCTCGAAGGAATAGTCCTGAAGCGACGCTACTTTTTACTTTGTCTGGGTGACTGCTGAAAAAATGAAGATAACTACCAGAATGGGTTTCTTTTCTATAGACGGTAAAAGCAAGCTTGTCTCCGTCACGAACAATAAGAACATCTAAAAAGGGTAGCTTACCTTGTTCTTCCCATTCAACTTTAAACTTAATGTTGGAGGCTAAGGAATTTAAATTAGCAAAGAAGTTATCGAATGGGCCCCAATTTTCATCCCAAAGAGTGAAAATGTCATCTACGTATCTAAACCAAACCATGTCTGCGGGTTTAATGGTGGGCAGAAGAACAGACTCAAAGTATTCCATGTACAGATTGGCCAATACAGGAGAGAGATCAGGAATTCTGGAAGGAAAAAACACTTGATGTGACACACAGGCGAATAAGCGCAATGATTTTTGAAACGGGAAGTGGGAATTTGTCCTGAAATGGTTGTAGCTTAGTTTCCAGGAAGGATAGAACGTCATCAATACAGACATGAGTGAAAAGAAAAATTACATCCAGGCTAAGCATTTTTCTACTAGAAAAATTCACTTTTTTTATTTTTGTGATGAAATCCTGAGTGTTTTAAATGAGAATCTGAGAAAGTACCAACGAACGGGGATAAAAGGTTTGCTAACCATTTAGAAAGCTTGCTGGTACAAGATCCCCGGTTGGCCATATGGAAGGCCATAGAAATAAGGCAACTTAGGATTAATCACTTTGAGTTTCAATACCTCTTCGTCTTTAGTGATGTTACGAACTTCTTTGTTGAAAGTGGCAGACATGTTTTTAAGTGGATTTTTAATAAGTTGCTCATATGTATCCGTGTCATTTAGAAGGGCCATGGCTTTATCTACATAACTGTCATGGTCAAGAATAACGATTTTACTACCCTTGTCTGCCTTTGTAATAATAATGTTATCCATGCTCCTGATTGCTTCCAAACTATTTTGATACTTAATGAGAAGTCCATTTCTTTTATCAAAACAATCTGCAATGCCTTGCAAAAGAGCCCCTTTTAAATATAATGAATTTTTGTCATAGTTGTTTTTAGCTAGGAACTTATCAAAGCCTACAAGAAAGTCCATAGCATGATGCTTCTCTGGTTTGAGGGCAAAATTCAAACCAAGGCCTAAGACTTCTAGTTGTGATTTTGTGAAAACAACACTAGAAAGATTAACAACATTGTCTAAAATGGCATACTTTGACCATACACTGTTATTACAAAGCCTAATAAGTTTTTTGTTCAAAATACCTTTATGATGTTCACTTATGTCATTGGCTTGTTGGTGGGCACATTTTTGAAGGAACCGGAACATTCCTTCATAAGGGCAAAGGAGCAAAAGATTCCTAGAAGCCGTGCGTGAACGTAGATGTGCATCCTCTATGTCCAGGGACGTCAGTTGAATCCGTTCCAAAAGGAAATCACTAATGTAGGACGGAAAGCTGTACCCCAATTGTTTATGCTTGTGAAAACCAAACGAATTTGGGCACACCTGTTCCGCTAAGCACTCACTTAGAAAAAGTTTTTGGTTCTTCTTTTTCCTGCTGATGATCAACGCTGATTCAAATTGTCTGTAAGGTGACTTGAGCACAGGGTAGCGGTGGAAAAGTAGCTTGAGTGAAGAGAATGCCTCCATCGTGGTAGTAATGTTACAGGTGAAAAATGTAATCACACATTTGTCAATAACGTAGAAACCACTGTTGGAGTAGAAAAAACTGGAAACGGGGAATCTATATATTTCGATTGCAAACTGCAATCCTCTTCAGTAGATACAAATAAGAGAGAGGGCGTACTGTTTAAGTAGCACCCTTAACAAAAGAAAGGGGAACATGGGAAGATATCTCTACCCTCTTCTCACTCCGTATGTGAGGTCAGGAGGCAAATGAGCTTTCACTAGGTTGGAGATGAAGAGTCCGGACATTATGTCCGGGGACCATTGCCCCTTTGAAATATTCATGTTGGGCTGAAATTCAATGATCGTAGATTCTACCATTTTTCTCCTGAACTCACATCTTCTGAACTCACATCTGAGCTTATTTATAAATCCAGATGTGAGTTCAGGAGAAAAATTGTAGAATCTACGATCATTGAATTTCAGCCCAACATGAATATTTCAAAGGGGCAATGGTCCCCGGACATAATGTCCGGACTCTTCATCTCCAACCTAGTGAAAGCTCATTTGCCTCCTGACCTCACATACGTAATGAGAAGAGGGTAGAGATATCTTCCCATGTTCCCCTTTCTTTTGTTAAGGGTGCTACTTAAACAGTACGCCCTCTCTCTTATTTGTATCTACTGAAGAGGATTGCAGTTTGCAATCGAAATATATAGATTCCCCGTTTCCAGTCTTTTCTACTCCAACAGTGGTTTCTACGTTATATATATATATATATGTATAGATATATATGTATATATATATATATATATATATATAAATATATATTGCAGAAACCACAAATACGAGTATGTTATAAATAAAGCACAATATAGGGCCGGAAAGTCTTGTTTTAATACATCTCAAAAAGATACTGTTTGCAAGACAAATATTTTAGTTTTTTCCTTTCATGAAAATCTTGTAAGACTTCCTCGAATCCTTAAGGAGTTCAATATTAATGTTATTTTCAAAAACAATACCATCAAAGAACTCCTCATTAAAAATTCCCCTTATCATAATGTAGGGTGTTTATATAGTATTCCCTCTAAACACTGTAGCTCCTGTTACATTGGCCAAACTGGTAAAGAATTAAATATTAGGATGAATCAACACAGATATACTCGTAGTATAAGGATGGGCCAAATGTCTAGTGAGGTTTTTGTCCATGTAAAGGACACAAACCATAGTACTGACTGGGACAATGTTAAAAAAAAAATTTGTTTGTAATTCTGATTTAGAAAGGAACATCATTGAATCCAGTTTTATAAGGAGCAATTTGATAATAATATCAACTTGAGTTTAGGATTATTCAAACTAGATAATTTTATAATTAATAGGGTAGTAAAGCAGTACCATGGCTTCTGATTGTGCTAGATGTCCTGTGAATGTTTCGGCCACATGGTTATTCTTTTGTATCTGCTGTTTTATTGTTTTGTTATTACTATGTGTACGAGTATATGACTGTGTGTATATGTATGTTGTCCGAAGGCTTTATGTAGCTATAACCTTGATCAGTTTTTTCTTATTATTACTGTATAAATATTGTATTCTATTTTTCATTCTTGTACTCAGAGGATGTCGTAATTGACTAAAACGTTTAGTATTCTGAGCTTTATTTTCCCTGTGGTTTCTTCAATATAATTTAGTCACGCGATATTGTGATTATTTTTTCGACACACGCGCACACACACACACACACACACACACACACACACACACACACACACACACACACACACACACACACACACACACACACACACACACACACACACACACACACACACACACACACACACACACACACACACACACACACACACACACACACACACACACACACACACACACACACACACACACACACACATATATATATATATATATATATATATATATATTATAAGAGGCTGGTAGATGAATGTAGATAAGTAGTAAACAAGTAGGTAGATAGAGGGGTAGGTGGCGAGAAATTATTTTGTACGAGTTAGATGTTTTGAAAACAATAGCAGCAAAGGAGTTGCAGAGTTGCATATTCTCGCTCACCGTCCAAAGTTTGTAAACACAGCTGGAGTAACGATATTGGCGTTGATGTGACGAAATGTAAACACGAAGCCATTCTGCTTCGTGGCCAAGATTGCTTGCGTAAGCAGCATTGTTTGAGACAATGTAACAGTATTTCTGATTGGTGAAAAGGATGGAGGAGGAGAAAAATGATTGGTACACTGGAGAAAAGTCACGCCATTTATGGGAGGCACTTATTTGTAACGGTCAAAATTATTGGATGACGTCAGAGCATATTTGGCTTGGTGAGTGGATTGGGGATCCAAGATGGGAGTCCACTGATGTACCTTATCAAACTAAGTTGTAGAAGTAGTGAAGAAACTCAAGAAAATAATCAAACCGTTTTAAATATTCTACGAGCACCATATATTAAGTGGAACTTGACGAAGTAGGAATGAAGTGAGGCATGGCGCTTACAGATGAGAGACTAACTTACATTAAGACAAGGATAAAAAGAAATTGAAAGGAAAAAAGAATACAAAATAATTTAAAGGAACAGTTAACAGAATTAAACCAGTAATTACGGAGAGAGGGGAACAGAAAATGATGGGGTCGACAATATATATATATATATATATATATATATATATATATATATATATATATATATATATGTATATATATATATACATGTGTGTGTGTGTGTGTGTGTGTGTGTGTGTGTGTGTGTGTGTGTGTGTGTGTGTGTGTGTGTGTGTGTGTGTGTGTGTGTGTGTGTGTGTGTGTGTGTGTGTGTGTGTGTGTGTGTGTGTGTGTGTGTGTGTGTGTGTGTGTGTGTGTGTGTGTGTGTGTGTGTGTGTAAAAGAAGGGAGCAGGTTTTCGGTAATGCAAGTGGAGTTAAAAACGACAGCATTGTTGAATTTGTTAAGTTTTTTCTCGTATTCTCGATTTTCCTGATTAGAGTTTTGCCATTAATCGGGTGAATTGGAACTAGGTCCCTAGATTCTTTTATTTCTCTTCAATATATGAGCTTAACGTTTCGTCTTAATAAAGACATTTTCAAGAGTAAACTGAAATAACAAAGTTTACATAATTACAGTAATGGTGACCATTGTGTAAAAAGAAATTATACAAGAATAATACTGGTAAAATATGGGGGGTACAATATAAATGCATACAGATACAATGACAATGGTACAAAAATGAAAAATACAAGAACATAAAAAATCTAAAGAAGAGAATGATAAGGAGGCGAATACTTATATTTAAAGGGAGGTGAAAAAAATAACAAGTTAGGAATGTATAGTATATATACGCATGGGTCAGGTGGTCGGACAATGCGATCTCAGAGGTAACGGATTAAAGGGGTGGGGGTTAGGCGGCTGTTGTTACCGTAGGGGAGAGGGAAAGCCAGAGGAAGAGGGGAAGGGGGAAGGGAAGAGGAAGAAGGGGTGGAGGTGGAAGGGGAGGAGGGTGAGACAAGGAAGAGAGGGGTTAGTGGGAGGGAGAAGTGGGATTTTTTTTTCTATACTTCGATGTCGTATTAGATTGTATGTTAATGACTGGAGCTCTGTCTGTAATATGAAAGACTTTGAGCAATTGTAGCCTCCAATGGTCATCACTAGTTCCAATAATTTAGGTGGAATTAATCAATTCCTCCCTGCTGAGTACAGCGCTGTGAAATCTTTTTGTGATGTTCTTTGATTGCTCCCTCCTGTAGTTGTACTGATAAGCGAGGACTGACTTTGCATCTAGTAAAATCGATGTAGGGATGGTTATGAGGCTTATAATTCTCCGAAGAACAAGTATATAGGTATACTACATTGGTTCTAGATGTGATGTTTGATCGCCTAGAGTTGTTCGTCATAATCAGAGAGGAAGTTCTGGGGTTTTTGTAGTAAATGAAAACTGATTTTGTTGTTCTCGCTTGTAGGGAGGCAATTTCTTTGGATAATATCTTTAATTACTTTTTCATAATTTTTGTAATTATTATTAAATGTGTTTTGGTAATATATGTTGGTGTAGTTATGATTTTGTGGTGCTTTGATTGTGTGATATTTTTTAGCATCTTGTTGGTAATGGAATCAAAGTCAGTGTTAAAGTACCCATTGTTTGTTAACATTTGTCTAAGGTGTTGAAGCTCACTGTGTAATACGTGCCACGAGGAACACACCGATATGGTTCTCTTTACATAAGCTCTTATGACATCTTCATTGTAGTTGTTAGTGCAATCTCTATTACAATTCATGCATTTATCTATGTTGCTGGGTTTACGATACACACTTGTAGTAAAATTGTCAGATTTAGAATCGACCAGCGCATCCAGGAAGGGGAATAGATCGTTATTATTAATTTCTGTGGTGGAAGTTAGGCCTGAAATTTCCTGAAGGTGGCACCGTAAATTATCTAATAAAACAGCAGAAGGGGTGCTGACAAAGATGTCATCTACTGATCTATAGTAGATAGATGGTTTTAACTCTCCGTCCTGGAAGACTTATCTTTCTACAGCAGATATGAAGGCTTCAGCGAAGAGGACACCTAATGATGAACTCATCGCTAAGCCGTCTTGCTGAACATAGGAGTTTCCTTCTGGGCGCCTGAATGGAACTTCTGTGGTGCAAGCGAAACGTAATTCTTTTAAAGTTGACTCAGGTATATGGGGAGGTAGTTTGTCACTATTGCGATATACATAGTCAAGAATGATATTGATGGTTCTTATTAC
>NC_134791.1:60865009-60882509 GCF_046742065.1 Oratosquilla oratoria
AGGAAGCTCTCGGATTAGAATTAAAGTTTGCTACCAACATCCACCGTAAGTCATTAATAGATTACGTTGGGAAGAACGACAATTTGCGAGACAACTATCTTGAAAATGGCTTCAAAAAAGGGGTACTACTGTGTTGCTCAATAATGGCTAGAGAGAGAATTTTCCATCCCCAGAATATACATACGGGCCTTCCGTGAACTTCAGAATAATGATGACATCATAGTGACTACTGCAGACAAAGGAGGTGGAGTGGTGATCTTAAACAAAAGTGACTACATTAACAAGGCGGAAGAACTCCTAGGAGATACTAACACATACAGCACACAGCGAATAGGTCAAGCACTAATAGAAGCCAAGAAGTTCAATCAAGACGTCAGGAGAGTGTTGAGAAGATCAGAAAAAGGCAAAAAGCTACTATACCTACTTGAAGAGGACCCAAAGATTCCAAGAATGAAAGGCTTACCTAAGATCCACAAGCTAGGTGTTCCCCTGAGACCCATCACATCAGGGATAGGAAGTGCCCCACATAGACTGGCGAAGCATCTTGCCAAACCATTGTCATCTTCTCTGAGCAAGGTAAGTGGTACTGTTACGTCTCCCATTAATGCCCAATCTTAATTGGAGAAACAATCCTACCTCCAATCATTGACGAACCATATTGAGCCTAAATGGCAGGTGTAACAATATATTGCATATCAAATATAAATCTGTGCAGTTGTGTCCGTACGTGGTCCCGTCCCTATCCAGATGTGTAGGCGAATATATCAAACACTATATGTCACCTAGTTCCATTTTAATCACTTATTGTCACTACATAATTAAAAAGTTTTACATCAATAGTAATTTATCACATCTTCCTTATCACTACAGTGCACATTGTAAGTTATCGACCGACCTCCCTCCTGTGGTCCGCGCTTCGGTTTTTGATCAGTAAACAGCTGATCGAGCACTATCTGGCGGGTCCCAGCAATCGTACTTGTACAGTTTGTAGTGGGAGTATTCAGTCTCTTACAATATGCTTACTTGGTACTTAAGTATTATTACATTTCTATTTATATATTATAATATTTCCCGGGGGGGAAGAGCTCGTTATTATAGGGTAGTTCTGTAATGTAATGTGTTGGTGGTTGATTGCACTTATGAGTGTGTGTTCGTGTGTGTGTGTATTGCTTGATCCACGTGATGCTTAGCTCGGCAATTTCTTGGCAGGAAATGGGTGGCGCCAATAAGTCCAGAGTGTGGTTGGGGTAGTTGAGATGGAGGAGTGTGTGGGTCATATGACTGACTGATACTTACATGTGTATGTGACGTATACACAGTACTTTCAAGCACGTATGTCAATAGTTTTAGGTGACCGGTAGATAACACAAAGGGGCAAGGTTAAGCCAAAACTATAGTGTTCTAACATAAATTATTTACATATTCACTTAGCACTACACACACAGTTATTTTATGCCTACCCGGACCACTTGTTACCACTAGGGTCCACCTAACACTTAACCTAGGAATTATAGAGGAGCGGAAAGTGTCCGCTCTCTACGGGTTCAGAAATCAGAGAGAGATAGAGAGTAAGAATGAGTATACCTCGTGACTGCGGTCACCATGGGGGGCCGCAGTTGCCAACTCACAAACCGTTATCATTTATCTTATTACAGGCAGGGTGAGTGGAATAACATAATACACATACAGAGATCATTAACATAATAAGGTACAATATACAATATGAACAATATCCTAGCTAACTAAAATAAAATTATAACAAAGGAATAATACACACGGAACATAGAATATTGTATTTCATACGATCGGTAACTCAGGAAGACGAAAAAATTAGGGCGTGGCTACAACTACCCGTAGAACAGGTGGTAACATGAAAAGTACATCTATTACAAGGAACACAGACTTGCGGCCATGCAACAGTACTCACCTCAAGAATTCAACAGACCTAATTGATGACTAAAAGCAGTAGACTTCAAAGATAAAATTTTGGTAAGTGCGGATATTAAATCCTTATTTATACACGTTCCAATATCTGGTGCCATTAATGCAGTGAAAGAAGTGCTTGCCTATATCGATGAAAGTGATCTACCATTGAACAAAAGGGACTATATAAAACTGATTGAATTATGCTTATTTTTCGGCTTATTCAATTTCAACCATCAAGAGTTTCGACAACATGAAGGTCTTCCTATGGGTTCACCATTGAATGATGTGGCGGCTTCGTTGTTTATGGAGACCCTAGAAAAGAATCATTACAGTCATTTAATCGATAGTGATTCAGAGTGGTATCGTTACGTCGACGACTGTCTAATCGTTACACAAAAATATACAAATACGGACCTCCTACTACAAAAGCTGAATGAAGTCCATAACAAAATACAGTTCAGCACAGAAAAAGAAATGGACGGTTCTTTACCATCTCTCGACACGGTCATCAAAAAACTGGGTTGCTCAAAAGGTTTAATGACGTCTTTTCTAACTAAAGCTAAAATTATCAGAGAAGGAAATGGAAAAGACAATTTGAACAGTCGTTACCTAGTAGTCCCCCTTTCCAAATTCATAGACGAGGTAGAACTAGCATTAAGATCCTATGGCTTAACCATCGTGAATGACGCAGGTAAGAGGACAGGTGACTTGACGAAAAAGGAAAAATAGGATCAGTATGACAACGGAAGTATTGTGTATGAAATTCCATGTAGGGGTTGTGAACATTCTTACTTTGGAGAAACACACAGAGGGTTAGAGAAAAGGCTCATCGAACACAGAGCAGATGTCAGATACCATCATGACACTAGTGTATTAGTTAATCACATTGAAGGAAAGAGGCATTTACCGAAATGGGAGGCAGCAGAAGTACTAGAAGAAAACTTAACCAGACAGAAAAGGAAAGTACTTGAAGCACTGTATATTGCTGCCAACAAAATACAAATCAAAGGAAGGGTGACATTAAATGGACAAAAACCCCCGCAGCTATAGCAACAGTAACTAGTACAATACGCCACCGGAGTAGAAACAAAAACCCCTCAGTAACGACCAATAAGACAAAATCCCCAATATACAGAGACGACCCTGGGTGAGCTCTCCTAAGCTCCTCATACTACCCCGTATATATATATATGTTTACCTTGTTTTCTCCTTAACACATTATTTCTCTGAAGAAGCCTATTTGTACGAAACTAGTCAAAAATAAACTTGGATTCTGATTTATGTCTTCCTCATCTACCTTTACCATATATATATATAATATATATGTATATGCAAAGTAGACCACTTTGAAAAAGAAACTAACGAAGCAGAGTGTTTTCGTATATTACATCTTCAGTGCAAAAATTACATAGTTAATAGAAATACATAGATAATATATACATGAAAAAAGAACAAGAACAGTTTACAAAAGGGTAGAGGACAATTTTCCCCTGGGAGGCGGGCTGTCAGGTCGCAGGGCGTAAATTGTCCTCTACCCTTTTGTAAACTGTCCTTGTTCCTTATTCATGTATATATAATCTATGTATTTCTAATAACTATGTACTTTTTGCACTGAAGATGTAATATACGAAAGCGCTCTGCTTCGTTAGTTTCTTTTTCCAAGTGGTCTACTTTGCATAAGTGAACACACGTACCCGTGTTCTTATTAGCATATACATACATACATACATACATACATATATATATATATATATACATATATATATACATATATATACATATATATATACATATATATACATATATATATATGTATGTATGTACATGCTAATAAGAACACGGGTACCTATATAAATATATATATATATATATACAGTATATGTATGTATGTATATATATATATATATATATAGTATATGTATGTATGTATATATATATGTATGTATGTATAATATATATATGTATGATATATACATATATATGCATATATATATATACATATATATATATATATATATATATATATATATATATTTATATATGCATATATACTTAATACTATACTGACGTCAAGTCTCCCACTGAATTCCTGGACTTCCTAGCTAACACCAGCTCGAAAGTAACGATTGCATCGTTGGACGTAGAATCTTCACAAATATTTCCGTGGACCGTACCATCCAGTATATAATCAACAGAGTTTACCATAATAATTACACCCCGAATTGTGACATCCTAGAACCGGTGATGAAAAAACTGCTAGAATGCTGTACCAAAGAAGCACCGTTCACCTGCCCGGGGGGAACCAAGTACTGCCAGATTGATGGAGTTGCCATAGGATCACCATTAGGAGTTGTATTTGCCAAAAATAATTATGGGAAGCATTGAAGGAGAGGTATTTGATGAGGTACAGATACCACGAATATACTGCCGATTCATTGATGATATTTTTGTTGTAACCGAGAACATCCAACAGATTGAAGCCTTGCAATGACGATTGAAAGAAGCCTCTGGCCTCAACTTCACCATCGAACATAGTTCCGTTTATTTTTGTCTGTATGTTTGTTTACTTTGGTTTATTTATTTATTGCTTCCTCTATGTTCTTCTCTCTTTCAGAATTCATTAATTTTATTGTATTTTTCTTCTTTTTATCCCTTCTTCCCTCTTTCCTTTTCTTTGTTTTCAGATTTGCTATTTTATCTTTATTTTCTTTCCTTTTCATCTCTTTTATTTTTCTTTTCTTCTTATCTTCTCTTCTTTTTTATTTCCTTTTATTTTATTTATTTTCTTTCTTCCTTTTCTTTTCTTTTCCTTTGTTCTTTTTATATATAGTTTTTTTTTCAAGTTTTCTTTCTCTTTCTCTCATTTTTCAAAGTTTTTTGCTTCCTCTTTTTCTTTTTCTTTTTTCATTTCTTCCTTCTTTCCTTCCTTTCTATTTCCCTCATTCTTCCCTGTTCATACTTTCTTTATTTTTTCCTTATTCCTCCTTCGTTTTTTATTTCCATTTTCAAACATGGCTGATAACCAAGATGGGTTCACTGATAGCTATGTGTTGATTTCTTCCAACGAAAGGAGTCAGCTTTGATCTTTGGAAAGTAATTAATCTTTAAAGCATTTCGCAAAACAGGTAATTTGACCTCCCATATAACAGTGGTTAAATTGTCAGAGCAGGGATTCATCATACATGTAACTATACCTTCTTCATTTTGAATTTCGCTATGTATTAGTAAATCGGATTTGTCGATATATACGTACACACACACACACACACACACATATATATATATATATATATATATATGTATATACATATATATATATATATATATATATATATATATATATATATATGTGTGTGTGTGTGTGTGTGTGTATATATATATATATATATATATATATATATACATATATATATATATACATATATATATATAAATATATACATATATTCTTCTTTTTTCCTTTTATCTTTTTTTCTGTCCTTTCTGTCCTTTTTTTTTTCTTTCTTACTTTCTCGGAAGTGTCAGCTCTTTTGCTGAGGTGATATCCTTTCAGGTGAATGAAAATAAGTGGATGTTAACAGAAATAACATCGTTAAGACCTCTGCTGTGCCTCCTTGTGGCCACACACGGTAACTGGGTCCCTTGCGGCCCCAGGCTAAACCAGTAAAGGATCTCGGAGTAGCAGGGGGCCCTAGAAATAATTATCGAAATCTCACCAACGTGTGGATACATCCTAGTTCACTACTAGCCCCCTGGCTCACTGCCATGTGGGTTACCCTTGGATGGGATAAGGCTACAGATAGTAGACCCTGGAAGGCTTCGGGTGTTTCCCCGAGGATGAAGCATGCCTTGTGCATAGGCATTGGGGCGAGGGTCAGGATACTTTCTTCCATGGCTCTTTGGTAATCCTCTGTAGGAGATATATCTCGGCAGGTCGTCGTGGATCTACCTTGCCACCTGTCATTTGATGGCTCTTTCAAGATTGTGACCCTTTGCCCAGCCCAAGAAACTATCTCACACTAAACGTCTCGCCCGGACATGCATCATTTCTTCCTTAAATCATCAATTTTTCACCCAAATGATCATCCTTAAAGTCCCACGGCGATGGGGCAGGGTGGTAGGGGCAGGTTTGCGTTAGATTGGAAGCCTCTAACCTGAGGCCTGCACGTTGGGCGGCGCATGCTGGATGGTCGCTGACGGGTGGGCTGGAGTAGTGTTCGACTTCGGCAGCCGCATGCGTGACTGAGCTGGCCTTTTTAGGATGCCACGGAGCTCACCCTAGTCAAGGGAAGGGTCTAGAAAAGGTGGCCTAAAAATCGTCTACTCTAACATCTCTCTGGCTGGTAAGCTACGGTTAGTCGGACAACGTTCAATGCGGTCGTAAAATAAATAAACACAAATTGAATTTTAAACTAGCATCCTGGAACATTATGACTCTTCAGAACCAAACCAAAGAACCAGTAACAAGACCTCACCGCAGAATAGCTCTGACTGCTAATGAGCTTCGTAGATATGTTGTAGATATTACTGCTTTAAGTGAGACCCGCCTTCCAGACGAGGATTCCCTAACAAAAGCAGGAGAAGGTTATAAGTTTTTTTTCTGGAATGGCTTAGCGAAAGACGCACCATGAAATCACGTAGTGGGACTTGCAATCAAAACCAAACTTGTGGAAAGTATGCCTGAAAGTCCAACAGATACCAACGAATCACTAATGACTTGGAGCATTCCCCTCGCCAAAAAACAGATACTTCACCCTGATAAATGCATATGCACCTACATTAGTCACTGATGAAGCCACTAAAGGTACATTCTACAGTGCTCTTGATGCTACTCTGCAAAACATCAATAATCAGATAAGGTGTTGCTTATGGGTGACTTCAATGCATGCGTTGGAAGAAAATGGGAACTCTGGGGTGGTGCCTTGGGCCGTCACGGCACAGGTAAGATGAACATCAATGGCCTGCGACAACTCTCACTATGTGCTGAGCATAAACTTAGTATTATCAACACCATTTTTCAGCAGAAAGACAAGTCAAAAACACATGGAAACATCCAAAATCAGGTCCCTGGCATATTTTTTTTTATTACATTATAACCAGACAATGCCACATCAATGATGTCACTTTAAATCGAGTTATGTGGGGGGTAGAAAAGAAGCTAAATTGTGCTGCACTCAAAGACCCAGGAGTCAGGGACTCCTTTCGTGCACGTCTTGATACTTGTCTCTCCTCACCCACAACCCAAGCAGAGGATTCTGACGATGAATGGCGCAAACTTTGCTCCATCATACTCAAAACTGCGGAAGCGGCCATCGGCTTCAAAGACGTCCGCACGGCGACTGGTTTGGCAAGAACAACCAAAACATACACCAGCTGCTAAACGAAAAACGTAAGGCCCACGATGCCTTCCTTGAAAATCCCCAATCTTCAAGATTAACCCGCAAATGAAAAGAACTCAGGGCTGAGGCTCAGTGCAAGTTACGGGAGATGGAGAAATGTTAGTGGTTTGAAAAGGCACGTGAAACTCACACCTTTGCCGATAACATCAACATGCAAGGGTTCTATAATGCCCTGAAAACCATCCATGGGCCTAGAAAAAACACCCTTTCCCCTGTCCTTTCAGTTCATGGTTCAACCAAATACAAAGAGAAGACAGAGATACTTAATCAATGGGCCGACACTTCCAACTATTATTGAACCACCAAAACCGATATGATAAGGAATTTCTTGATGACCTACCATAACATCCAGTAATTCTTAACTTAAGCAGACCTACACAAAAGCACGAATTAACTAGTTCTATTGAAACAATGAAACCTAACAAAAGCACTAGCCCAACAGAAATCCCTGGTGAGATGCTATAAAAAAGAGGTTATCTAAATTTATGATAATTGGAGTTTATACCTTGTATATACATATACATATATATATACATATACATACATATATACATATATATATACATATACATATATATACATATGTATATATAATATATATATATACATATATATACTGTATACGCCACCATATACATGATGAGTAATATCACTCGCTCACACCGCTCACTCACTCCCTCACTCACTCACTCAATGTCCGGCCCTTCTAGCTGACTAAGAGTCGAGTCAGCACCATTGGCTTTGCAACAACAACTCGACCACCAAACAGACATACGAACGCACATGAACATCCGAGTAACCAAACAAACACAAAACACAAATTAAGTATATTGACGATCCCCCCTGGACATATATATACATATTTAGTTATTAAGTAAATCACACCCTGTAATCCCAGGATACTAACCTTAGGAGATGACCGTGATCTTGCTCGCATAAAACTCTAAAGATTATGCGAACATGACACGTCATAAGTGCTAACTCATCGTTTCCGGGCACCAAAACCAGCTCGCGCACCCCTTGGAGCGTCGGTTCTTAGTGACGTGCCTTAGTGATAAGACTGTGTAATAGTGTGTGAAATAACTTTATACTGGATACGACAATAAAGAAACAAAAACTTAGAGGCGTTTGTGCAGTGGACCCCTAATTGTGATGATGTGACGAACCCGTTACATTTTGTGTCTACAAGTGACGTTGGATGGAAACGACGTAACAATACCGTTACACCCGTCCCGTTACATCACTGGTGGCAGCACCCCCGCAACCCAACTACTCCGAAGAGACTACGGTGTACCTACTACGGTGAACTTCAAACCCGTCCATTTTTCTCCAACTACATACAAGTACGAACAAATAACCGCACTGAACAAAACGCTCTCAAGAACAAGAACTTGGTTCACACTATTCATCACGGGCAATCGTCACAGGCCGATCTCCCACTACTAAAATGAACATTATAAAGACCTCATCCGCTCACCCTCACCACCAACCTCCTCCTCCGAGTGTCGCGTTCCACCGAGAATCGCAACGTCAGCAAATATCCCAGCTGCACGTCATAATACCAATCGCTTCAACGCACGGTATTAAGGTAACCTTCATGCCTTTAGATACCCACGTGCTCAACGCACGTACACCTTAGCCATATAACAACTATGTAATCTCGCACTTATATTAGCATATTGTCATTTAGAATTTTTTCTCTCCAAAAATTATCATTAAGTAATACTCTTTTATCTGCCAATTACCAATATACATATATATTCAACAGTTTATATTATTTCATTATTACAATTTACCTGTATGTATATAGCATATATACACCTTTTTCTTTTGGTTATTATACCTTTCTCATAATATAACCAGTAGCTCTCATAATTATATGTTTCAACACTAATTATAATTTGCCTAATTAAAAAAAACAACATATATTTATATATGCAATAACTTTTACTAGATTTGACTATTACATAATATCACATTCATATGCATTCTTCCAGTTAAGTAATTCTTGTTTAAACAAATAGCTCTTACATGTTTAAAATTCAACATTAAACATATTTTGCCTATCTTTAAATAAATATATATATATATGCAATAACCCTTAATTGCTTTCACCCATTTATATTTACATAGAACTTATACATTTTTATCAATGTAACCTATTTTACTGCTGTAAATTTTTTTATGAACAACCATAATTAATTCTATTATAAGTATAATATCACAATAATTAACCACTTACTATATAATATTATTTCCACATTTTATTATTATATGTATATACATATTTTTATGATTTTACATATGTAATCCCATTATACTGTATAGCCGTTGACATACTATATCCCCCCTCCCATATCTAAGCATAACATATTACCCTTAGTTACTTTATACCTATCATTCACATTTTAACAGTTTTTTTTCTTAGATTACAAATCAAACCTAACTGTTAACTAATACATGACTTAACAACATGGCCTTTGCCACCAGAAGCAAAATTAAACAAAGTTTACATAACGTCTTCTCAAAGTCTAGAGAAGAAAAACAACAACATGACATATCCAGTGACACAGAGGAAATACACACAGAAAACTTAATTGACAATGACAAACCAGACCATTTTTACCTATATCCACAGGATGACAATACCTCTAAACAGTTAACCAATGACCAGTTAAATAATCCTGACAAAACTAATCCTAATGCAGATAATCCAATAGACCCTCTTTATGAGAACGATGTCTTACCTTTTTTCAACCAGCCTCCTCAAGTAGACCCCTTTCACCCCTCACAATCACAACCACCCATTCCTCCCATCCAACCAAATATGCAAACAAAACCTCCTATAAACCATAATCCATCCAACCCCCATATCCCAACACATAATAACCCCCCTCCCATTCAGCAGCAGTACCAAAACTTCCCCTTTCCTTCCCCCCATACCCCATCTGGTCAAACCCACTCCACACCATACCACCAACCACCACCTAACCTTCCTCCAAACCCACAATATTATCCTTACCCACAACCTCAACCAACAATAATTAACAACTATCAAACCATAACCCCCCTCACAGAAATCCCAACCTTTTCCCAAGATAGTGGACTATCCATTACAGACTTCTTGACAGCATGTGACCTGTTCTTTTCAAAGAACCCCCAATACTCTGAGACAGATAAAATAAATTTGTGCCGTTCAAAGGCAAGGATGCTAGACAGCTTAGTTGCATGTGGAATCACATATCAGGAATATAAACGCCACCTTCTTAAGGTCTTTCATAACAAACAACCAAACAACATTTCATTTCTCATCACTTTCCTCAATAACACTAGAGTCCAACCACATTCCATTACTAACATAATGGATTTCGTTGCAAACGGAATTAAAGAGGTCAGAGAAGACCTAGAGAATAACTCTCCTTGGACTCACACTGACCAATTTGGTCAAAATGTAATGCCAACAAAACACTTACTAACATTCCTTGAAATAGCTTCCTATCTCTCCCAACTCCCTCCAAAGTGTTTAAAGGAAGCCTCCAAAAGGGAACTAGACACTAGAAATCCTCTAGCTTATACCTATATCTTAGATATCATGAATGCTTGCAATGTATCCTTAGATACCCCCAACCATCTCCCCAGACTAAATAGCCTTCACTCACAGCAACCCCCTCCCACCAATCAAGGACAACCTTCTAAGTGGTGCTCCTACCATTCATCAAACAGTCACAACACAAAAGACTGCATACAGCAACAACAATACCCGCAGGTACAACACCACCCTATCCCTTGCTCAGTTCATGGAACCATTTCCCACACCGATGCCCAGTGTTGGACACAGCAAAAACAACACCCACAGGTACAACACCACCCCATCCCTTGCTCAGTGCATGCTACTACCTCACATACGAATGCTCAGTGTCAAGTTCAGAATCAAAACAAACAAGTTCCACCCCCCTTTAAACACCCACTCCTACCTACACCAACACATCCAATCAAATACTGCAACCTACACAAAACATCAACTCACTCCAACAAAGAGTGTTACCTACAGAAAACACAACAACAACCTCATCAGAGAACTAACCAACCATTCACCACCCCTCGACACGCCCCTCGACAAACAGCTCCCTCCCACACATCACACTCAACCCAATATCACCGTTTGGGGGAACGTGTACCAGCCTCACGCACCAAACCACCATAGGAATATCTCATACACAACACAAATACCTCACCCTAGAAGTGAGTCTAGATCAACTTAAAGTTGACATGATGGTTGATACAGGAACAAACCTGAACATCATCCCAAGAGCTCTGTATGAAGCATTAAATGACCCACCCCAAATTCAATTTTCCAATATGGAAGGACTCCTAATAGAAGGGAGCACCATTTCACTTCACGACATGGTTGATCTGAGCATAAAAGTGAACGACTCCAAAGTAGGTTTCACACCTTTCCACATAGCTGATGAATGGAGTCTTGATCAACAAGGTATAATAGGATTACAGTCATTGAGGATTTGGAAAACTAAGATAGACTTAGAGACTAACAAAATCTCCTTCCGAGATGTAAATAATGAGTCAACAGTTCCTGAGACACCCGACTCAGACACACAACATCTCTCATGTCTACCTTCCTTCAATACTCCCAATCCCACTAACAGCTATTCCTTCCGACCACCCCCTTATGTCACCTCAAAGGCACTGATGTCTAACACAGTCATCATACCCCCTAGACATTCAATAACAGTCCCACTATACATACCCGGTGCAATAGACCATCAGGACGTCATAATCGAGTCAGACACGTCCAGGATTAACAACATAACCATCGAGTCCTCCTGGGACACAATATCAGAAAATAAACATACACTAGCTATGTTAACAAACATGTCAGACCAACACCGTAAAATCAGGAAGAATACAAACATCTGCGCAGTCCATCTCCATAATTCCCCTATCCAGGAACCACTGCCGCAACACATCAACCAAGTAAGACCAACACAACCCCTTCCCCCTATTCCCCCAGACCAAATCACGACATCAGCTGACGGAGAAAGTCATAACGAGCTATTAGCTCTCCTACAGAGGAATAGATCAGCTGTCGCCTTAGAAGGCGAACCACTAGGCAAATGTGATATAATCAAACATCACATCCAAATTCCCCCAAACACCCCCCCTTCATACACCCCCGCTTACCGCATACCTCACAGTAGGAAATCCCAAGTCAATGACAGTGTACAAGAGATGATACACCAAGGCGTAATTTCCCATTCAGACTCCCCATGGAACAGTCCCCTCTTTTTGGTCCCTAAGAAAGACGGAACCTTACGCCCTGTTGTTGACTTCAGGAAAGTCAATAACCTAACTCAATCTGACCCACACCCCCTCCCCGCCATGCAAGATGTACTACAATGCATTGGCAACGGGAACTCTGTTTTTTCCACAATAGACCTCAAGTCAGCCTTCTGGCAGGTCGAACTAACAGAGGAATCAAAACCCGTAACTGCATTCTCCACTGATAAAGGGCATTTCAACTTTCAGCGTATGCCCTTTGGCCTTAAGAATGCCCCCTCAACCCAACAAAGGTTGATGACCCGCATTTTCAGTGACATGATAGGAGTCTCATTATTCGTCTATTTAGACGACCTCATTATATATAGTCCCACAGAAAGAGACCACCTTAACACTTTAGAGATTGTCATCAAACGTCTCAAAAATACGGGATTAAAGATTCAATTAAAGAAATGTAGATTCCTCATGAAGGAACTCATCTTCCTAGGCCATAAAGTGGATGCAAAGGGGATTCACACAACCACAGATAAAATAGATACAATAAACAATTTCCCAACCCCCAGAAACGCAAATGAAACAAGAAGTTTCATAGGGTTAGCCTCCTACTACAGACACTTTATCAGAAACTTTGCTGATATTGCTTCCCCTCTGACCAAATTCACAAGGAAAGGCGAGCCATTTCAATGGTCAGAAACAGAACAGCAAAGTTTCGACACTCTCAAACACACACTCACCACAGCCCCTGTACTAGTTTTCCCTGACATGAAGAAAGAATTCTTTCTTTACACAGACGCCTCCTCTAAAGGAATAGGCGCAGTCCTACAACAGAAAGATGACAATGGCAAAGAACACGCCATAGCCTACGCAAGTAGAGTCCTAAATAAAACTGAAAATAACTACTCAACTACACTGGGAAACTTTAATAGGAGATCATGAAGCGAAACAATTCCTAGATGTGGTGCAGGATAATTTCCTAAAACAAATGATTACCGATCCTACGAGGGGACAAAATACCCTGGACTTAATTCTAACAAATAATGAGCACCAAATTAGCAGCATAATAGTGGGCGATAGTCTAGGCTTTAGCGATCATCAAGAAATAAGATTCAATATTATTTGGGAAAAAATAAAAAGTACAAATAACGTTCAAGTACCAGACTTCAGGAAAGCAAACTTTGACAATATAAAAACCTATTTGAAATTGAATACGAAAAACAATCCGGACGTTTCAAACATTCTTGATTCTCGTTGCGGGGCTGATAATCAGAAGTGGGTCAAGGAGGATACGCGTACCTTGGGTCAGGTCTGGGTCAAAGAGAGAAATACGCATACCTTAGATCAGGTCTGGGTCAAAGAGAGTGATGCGCGTGCCTTGGGTCAGGTCGATTCGGGGCGACGGGCCCAAAAATCAGGTCAGTACTTTGGATGAGATGTATAGCAATCTGACAGATCTAATTATTAATGCACAAAACACATTTATCCCCCTAAAGTCAATACGAAAAAATAGTAATACTCCCAAATGGATGACGGACAGATTGAAACATGAGATCGGAATTAAAAGAGGACTTTACGTAAAAATAAAAAACGGGGAATCACACCTTAGATCAAGATATAACGAAATGGCAAAGCTGGTTAAAAGGAATACACGTTCAGCGAAACGTAATTATGAAATCAAGGTTGCCAGTCAAGCAAAATCCAACCCAAAGGGTTTCTTTCACCTCTATAGAACAAAAAATAAAGAAAGAATAGGACCAATTAAAAACGATGAAAATGTCATGATAGAATCGGAAGAAAAAATGAGTGAGGAGTTTAACAATTATTTTCTATCGGTGTTTACTAATGAGAGGTTAGATAAAGTACCTGACTGCGATCCGATTTTCAGAGGGGATGAAGAAAATAGCCTAACTAATATCAGCATTAGTAAAGAAGAAGTTATCAAGCAGATTGACAGACTTAAAGCTACAAAATCTCCGGGACCGGACGAAATTTTTCCAAGAATGCTTAAAGAGTGTAAATTTGAAATCTGCGACCAGTTAACTGAAATATTCAATAAATCGGTAGACACTGGTTCTGTTCCAACTGCTTGGAGGCAGGCAAACGTTGTTCCTGTTTTTAAGAAGGGAGATAGATCGACCATATGCAACTACAGGCCAATCAGTTTGACATCGGTTATAGGAAAAATGCTTGAATCAATAATAGTAAATAGACTCAGAGAACACATTGAAGGGCATAATTTAATTCGTGATTCACAGCATGGTTTCTCTAAAGGTAAGTCATGCGTGACTAATCTTCTATCCTTTTACACTAAGGTATATAAGGCGTCAGACAACAATGAAAATTACGATGTTATTTACCTTGACTTTAGCAAAGCGTTCGACAAAGTGCCACACCAGAGACTACTAAATAAAATCAAAGCCCATGGCATAGGAGGAAAAGTGTTAGAATGGATTAGAGCTTGGATTAGTAACAGAAAACAGCGGGTCACCATAAATGGAATAAAATCTAGGTGGGGCAATGTTACTAGCGGGGTCCCCCAGGGCTCGGTTTTGGGTCCCTTATTGTTCATTATGTATATAAACGACTTAGACGATGGGTTAAATAGTGATGTTAGTAAGTTTGCGGACGACACTAAAATAGGACGCCTAATTAGGTCAGGAGAAGACGCCCAGATTCTGCAGGATGATCTTAATAAACTGTTAACATGGTCGGTGAAATGGCAAATGAACTTCAATATCTCTAAGTGTAGCGTGTTAAACGTAGGGCTACACAACCCCGAAAATAGATACAACTTAGATGACACGTTTTTAGAAAAATCTGAGTGCGAGAGGGACTTGGGAGTTCTGGTGAGTCCGGACCTTAAAACCAGGAAGCAGTGCATTAGCGCCAGAAATAAAGCAAACAGTGCATTAGGCTTCATTGCTAGGACGGTAACGAATAGAAGTGCAGAGGTAATTATTAAACTCTATCTAGCGATAGTTAGACCCATCCTTGACTATGCGGTACAGTTTTGGTCTCCGTCCTACAAAATGGACATAAATTCACTAGAATCAGTACAGAGAAGAATGACCAAAATGATACAAGGACTCGGAAATTTGCCTTACGAAGAGAGGCTTAGGCACCTAAACTTACACTCTCTGGAAAGACGCAGAGTGCGGGGTGATCTAATAGAAGTGTTCAAGTGGATCAAAGGCTATAACAAGGGTGATGCAAACAAGGTCATCATGATAAAACAACAGGGCAGGACTCGCAGTAATGGGTATAAACTGGACAAATTTAGATTTAAGAAGGAAATAGGCAAGAATTGGTTTACAAATAGGGTGGTCGATGAATGGAATAAACTTAGTAACCACGTAGTAAGCGCTGAAACTATCAGTTGTTTTAAAAAAACGATTAGACAACTTTATGGATGGGGACGACAGGTGGTGATGGATACGGAGCTGCCTAGTGTAGGCCTTATGGTCTTTTGCAGTCTCCTTTATTTCTTATGTTCTTATGTTCTTATGTACACACAAAGAAGGACTTGCAATCATATGGGCACTAAAACACTTTAAATACCTCATTTTAGGCTACAAGATTACCATACTAACAGACCACCAACCCCTAGTCTATCTTTTTAACTCCAAAGACTTACATGGGAGAGTTGCTAGATGGAAAACAACTCTCCTTGATTACGATCCCATGATCGTATACTTAGCTGGGAAAGCTAACGTAGTGGCAGATTGCCTAAGCAGACAAAACCACATCACACCCATAACCCAAACCATATGCATACCTATGCAACAACTCATATATGAAACGGACAGAGACCCAATATGGTCCCCAATAAAACAACATCTCATTTCACAAACCCCCTTACACTCCCGACCACCTGTCCCTATTGAGGAACTCAATCTGGTCGACGGAGTCATAAGGAGAACCATTAATACAAGAGAGGTTACTGTTATCCCCAGAGCCCTAGTCCCCAAGCTCCTACACATATTGCACGACAGTGCAATGGGAGGCCACTCGGGCAGAGATAAGACACTAAACACTGCTAGACACACTTACTACTGGTCCAACATGAAAAGAGACATAACCACACACATAGATTCTTGTATAACTTGCAACCAATTCAGAGGCCCTAACCTGAGGGAAATCAACATAAAAGATATCCCACTCCCTGCTGAGCCATGGGAAACACTTGGCATTGACCTACTGAAAATGCCAACGAGCCATCAAGGTTCCAATTATGTACTCACAGCAGTTTATTATTTCTCTAAATACACAATCTTAATACCACTCCAGGACAAAACAGCAGAGACTGTAGCCAAAACCCTAGTCAACAATATCTTTTGTAGATACAACATACCACACACAATGTTATCTGACAATGGCTCAGAATTAAAAAATGAGGTGATGCGCGAAATAGCACACCTCTACAACATTGACCAAACATTTGCCACTGCATACCACCCCCAGGGAAACGGTCTGACTGAGCGAACAAATCGCAAGGTCCTAGAGATTCTCAGACCATTGGTCAATGACCTCATGGACAGTTGGGAAGATTGGCTACCACAGGTACAAGCCAGTATAAATAGCACAGTCAATTCCGCAACAAAGATGTCCCCACATGAGATCATTTTCGGCAAACCAATGCGCCTACCCTACCAAATATTCAACCAACCACCCCCACCCTTATACAACCTAGATAACCTCGCACACTGCATCAAAAGAGGTATGCAAACAATTTACAAAAAAGTTAGAGCAAACCTGAAAGAAGCCCAGGAAAAGACAAAGACAAAACAACACAAACGGTCAATTCCACTTGACATAGCACCTGGCGACACAGTCATGGTAAAAGACTCAAGTAGAACAAACAAACTCAAACCCAAATTCCTAGG
>NC_134791.1:60897509-60905009 GCF_046742065.1 Oratosquilla oratoria
CACACACACACACACACACACACACACACACACACACACACACACACACACACACACACACACACACACACACACACACACACACACACACACACACACACACACACACACACACACACACACACACACACACACACACACACACACACACACACACACACACACACACACACAACACACACACACACGCGCGCGCGCGCGCGCACACACACACATACAGAAACACACACACACACACACGCACATACACATACGCACTCACGCACACACACACAGACACACACACACACACACACACACACACACACACACACACACACACACACACACACACGGGTGTGTGTGTGTGTGTGTGTGTGTGTGTGTGTGTGTGTGTGTGTGTGTGTGTGTGTGTGTGTGTGTAGACAGACAAATGGACAGATATACAGACAGAGGGGGGAAAAATCCGACTGTCACTTCCACGTAGTGCTCCCTGGGTAACGCTAACGACAGCGGTAGACCACGACAGGCCTAGCTAGCCGGTGGCCTTACTATACAGCTCAAGTAACACATATGATGCCTCGGACTGGATGGACCACACGGCAACGATCACGGAATGACACTGGACCTTCTTTAAGGAATACACGAATAGCAACCATCAATGCCACTACAATGAATGATAAGTTGGATGAAGTCGTAGACATGATGACTGACAGAAACATTGAAATAATGGGAATATGTAAAACCAGACTTCTTGGGGAGGAAACAAAAGTAATTCACAACAACTACCAGCTAATTTTCAAAGGAATGAATAATGAAAGAAAATACGGGGTAGCTTTTATTCTAACACCAACAATTGCAGAAAAAGTAAAGATTTTTTTTTATATTAATGAAAGAATCCTAGCAATAACAATAAAAGTAGATGCAGAAAGAATAACTTTTGTGCAGGTATATGCACCTCACCAGGGAAGGCCTCAAGAAGAAAAAGTAGAATACTATACAAAACTACAAAGTACCCTGGATTCATGTGGAAATACTATCAAAGTTGTCATGGGAGACATGAATGCACATGTAGGAAGACAGAGGAATAATGTAGAAAACGTCATCGGTGCACATGGTATTGGAGAAAGAAATGATGAAGGAGAAAGAATGATAGATTTCTGCATAGGTAATAGCATGTCTGTGATGAATACCTTTTACCAGCAGAGAGAAAGTCATAAATGGAGCTGGTATCGGTGGAATAGCGTAGTTGGTGGATATACTGAAAAATCACTGATTGACTTTATGTAAACAACTAACAAGAAACTTTTCGAAGATGTCAAGAGCATACCATCGGTGTCCTTTGACTCAGATCATCGTTTAGTTCTTGCGAAACTAAACATTAGGAAGCCAAAGCCAACAAAAAACTAGTCAGAGAAAGAATTGAATTAGAGAATCTAAAGGAACCAGAAAAGGCAAGATTATATAAGGAAAAGATTTCAGAAGTTTATCTGAGCGAGCCACAAGAAACCAGAGACATTGAAGAAGAATGGATAGACATGAAGGATAAAATTACAAAAATACCAAAAGAGGTCCTGGAGACCAAGAAAATTAGTGGTGGAAGAAAAAAGAAAACTATATGATGGACGGATGAAGTCCGGGATGTTGTTAAAAAGAAGAGTCAGTCATTTAGAAGATGGATGAGAAGACGGACCCCAGAAAATAGACTGGAATACGAAATAGCAAGAAACGAAGCAGACAGTAAAAGCAAGTGCCAAGAGAGATTCCTGGAAGAAATTGGGAAAAGAGCTTGAAGAGGATCTGCTGGGAACTAGGAAGCTCATATATAGTCTGGCGAAGAGTTATAAAATGGGCAAAGAAACAGTAGTAAATACAATTAAGAATAAAGACGGAGTGTTACTAACAGATGAGAACGAAGTAGATGAAAGGTGGAGATAATATTTCTCAGAATTATTGAATCCTCAGGAATTAGACGATGAGTGTGAAAACACCAGCCTGAGACTAAACTACTACCACGAAATATCTATCGAAGAGACTAGAGTTGCCATCAGTAAAATGAAAAATGGAAAAAGTCCTGGATGTGATGGCATACCTGTAGAGCTGCTAAAAGGAAATGAAAACACAGTCGAGTGGTTAACGAGAATTTTTAATGTAGCTTGGTGTGAAGGTAGAGTACCAGAGGATTGGGGGAAAGCCATTATATGTAAAGTACTAAAGAAAGGCGACAAGTCAGAATGCCAAAATTGGAGAGGAATTTCCTTATTATCACATGTGGAGAAGATATATGAAAGAATACATGAAAATAGACTAAGAGTGACGGTAGAAGAAAAATTAGAGGAGGGAGAGTATGGATTTAGACCTGAGAGAGGTACAGATGCAATTTTCTCCTTGAAAATGCTGATGGAGAAGAGATGGGAATGGGATCAACCAGTGTGTATAGCGTTTGTTGACTTTGACAGGCTACCAAGGAAGATGATTTGGGACACATTGGAAGACCCTATATATGGTGTAGATAGATTACTTGTTAGAGCAATCAAAAGTCTATATAGTAAATGTACCAGCACTGCAAGAACACAAACTCGCGAGGATAAGTGGTTTAATGTAAATTCTGGAGTAAGACAAGGTGAGGTTATATCCCCATTGCTTTTTATACTTTTTATGAACAGATGCATGAAAAATTTGAGATCTGGAGAAGGAGTTATCACATTGGCATACGTAGATGATATTGCACTGGTTGCAAACAACCCCATTGAACTTCAAAATGCATTAACTGCTTGGAACAGTGCATTGAAAAGAGTGAAAATTAAAATAAACACAAATAAAACAAAAGTAATGATAGTCGCAAGGCAAAAAGAAGAGATAGACATATAGTTGGAAGGCGAAAAACTGGAATTAGTTGAAGAATTTAGATACCTAGGAGTAAAGACAGATGAAAGATGTCAAATGGAAAAAGAAATATTAAGTAGAATACAATGCTATGCAAATAACTTAAGAACGCTATATCCACTGATGCGAGAAAAACTTATACCCAGGCAGGTTAAGATAACAATTTACAAAACTATTTTAACACCAGTTCTAACATATGGGTCAGAAACATGGACATTGACAAAAAGGCTGAAAAGTAAGATACAAGCAGCAGAGATGAGAGTACTGCAAATAATAAAAGGTGTAACAAGGTGTGACGGAATAAGAAATGAAGAAATAATAAGAGACTTGGAAATAGAACCAATATTAGAATATGTAGAGAAAAACCAATTAAGATGGTTTGGCCACGTCATGAGGATGAATGAGCATCAATACCCATTCAAATACTACCAGTTGCAGCCACAAGGAAAGCGTTCAACAGGAAGACCCAGGAAGAGATGGAGAGACGGTATCAGACAAGCCATAGAGTCAAGAGGAAGAACTATGGAGGAGGTGGAGAGAGTGCAGCTGTATGCTGATAGTGCCTTGTGAGGGACTTCGTGAGGCATCATCGCTGACAGGGCATCGCCCTACCTGGTGTATGGTGAGAAAGGTCAGAATACAGACAGAAGACAGACAGACAGGCATGCAGACCGACAGGGAAACAGAAACATAGACAGGGAGACAGACAGGCTGATATGCTGACAGACTGACAGACAGACATATGTACAGACAGACAAGCATATACATACACTGACAAAGAGACAAAGAGACAGATAGACACATTCAAACACACACACACACACACACACACACACACACACACACACACACACACACACACACACACACACACACACACACACACACACACACACACACACACACACACACACACACACACACACACACACACACACACACACACACACACACACACACACACACACGGTGGTGCGGTTGATAGAGCGCTGGACTGTCAAGTACGGTGATGCTCGCAGGACCCGGTTCGAACCCTGCCCAGGGCCGAAATTATTTCGGTATCGCTGCGCTTCGGGTCGTTACTCTGACTCTCGTGGGCGGGAAGTTGGGTGTGTGTGTGTGTGTGTGTGTGCAAGGTCATAGCATTACGCATAGATCGGTCATACGAGCTCTGAGCTCTCTTCCAGGAGGGAAATAGCTGTCGATCACGAGTCTAACACGTGATCCAAAAGACCAAGGTGAATACACACACACACACACACACACACACACACACACACACACACACACACACACACACACACACACACACACACACACACACACACACACACACACACACACACACACACACACACACACACACACACACACACACACACACACATAGAATGCCAGATAGCCAGACACTAAGAGAGACAGACAGACAGACACACAGACACACACTTACACACACACACACACACACACACACACACACACACACACACACACACACACACACACACACACACACACACACACACACACACACACACACACACACACACACACACACACACACACACACACACAAAATGTCAGATAGCCAGACAGACAGACAGACAGACAGACAGACAGACAGACAGACAGACAGACAGACGGAGAAACGGATAAACAGGCAGAAGATATAGATACAGACAGGCAAACTGATGTGCAGACAGACTGACAGACAGGTAAACAAACAGGAATGCAGACATTAAGACAAATAGGCAGGCAGAGAGACATGTAGATAAACAACCAGACAGGTAGGCAGACATACAGGCAGACAGACAAACAGACAAACAGATAGTCAGACAGGCAGATAGACAGACAGCAGGCACAAACATAATGACAGACAGACAGAGGGATATCATATATTGTTCTTGTTTTATGTCAAACTCGTTTAACCATTTTCGATCATCATCCTTCATATTTTAAGAATAATTCGCTCATCTGTTTAGAAATTATCTGTAAGATGATATGAATTTCCATTTAATTACCTAGAAATTCTGTTTTGTACATTTTTTTTTCATTTTTTTTTTTAATGTCAATTTGATCTTTACTTCATTTTTTTCACTTGAACCATTAGAGGGAATATTTGCATGGCACAGAGAGATGATCCTAACATGTGGCTCACAAGGTACGTATTTTACATATAGGCACGATATTTGCAGGGATGAGTTACAGAAAAATGTCAGTAGGTTAATTATTAACTTTCCTTTTATAGCGAAGACTTGATTAATTTTGCAATCGAATTGTGTAATATGATAGTGATCTTACATGAAATATATATTGCAGATACTTATGATGTAGATGTTTGGTTATCTTTTGTCAAATTTTAGTTTGTGCAAGTCATCAGTTTTACATGCTTTTATTGAATTTATTACCGATTTTTTTTCACTTCCGGCTTTCATTGAAAATGGTTTGCTTGGTCATAGGAATACTTTTCAAGCAGAAACAAAGAACAAACACAATTAATCCAAACTATATAGAATAATTTTGAGCACGAATCTTTTCTTTCAAAAGACTTTCGTTTTTGGTTTAGGGGAACAGTTGGAGTAGTCCCATTGGTCACGCTCGTTGGACGGAAAAGAATGAACGAGTCTGGACAAAGCGAAAAGGAAAAGATAAAATAAAAGATAGTTTTGCGATGCAATAAAAAAGTAGCTTTACAACTAAACAGATCATGTCACTACGTCTAATTGATTGTACTCTCCATTAAGGAAATTAAGTTCTTTGATTCACTGTTAACATGTGTTTTTATGGTTACAATTCTCGTATAACTAGAGAAGCATTCGCCAGTAATAGACTTGTTGATATTTGTAAACAAATTATTTCGTTTCCTCATCCGTGACGAACAACTTTATATTTCATCATCAATTTTACTAATTACAAAGATGTCACTTAAGAGAGTACCAAGAAAGTTATTTACTTAACTGATGGAAGAGAATACTTACGAAGACTAGAATTAATCCATTTGAGTTGGCAAATAAGTGGTGTGCATAAATTTGAAATAAAAACCTACAAAAAAAAAAAAAAAATCATGGGGAAATAAGAATACTAAACTATTCGATCGTATTGTGTTCAGCGACCATGAAACGTAGACAGCGTTGTGTTATTTGTTTTTCACATAGGACTGGATAGGGACGTTGTCTTTTGATTTAAGGGTGTTGGTTGTTTTTCAATAGAAGCATGCTCCTCCTATCTACATTAAACTGTGAAAATTCCTTAAATCTTTTAATATGGTGGTATACTAATATTTTGTAATGATTTATATTATATTTTTCCTATTTCAAGGGCAGTCACAGAATAGGAGATAGAATTGTGTAGATTAATCCCACCTCACTAACTTATTTTACACATTTTTATTTGGGTAATCTTAGGCGATTCTAGTAATAAAAAAAGATGCATTTGATTAATTGAATATGTATAAGGTCTGGATTAAAACTAACCCACATTATTACATTGCACATTTTATTCTTAGTAACACTAAACAATTTCAGTTAGCTAAAGGAAAGTCCTAAAGGAAGTTTCAAGCACAATTTTTTTTGCTGTGTATAACATGAGTCATAAACGTCTACTGAAGAAAATGCATAGGTTTAAGTAGTTCCAGGTTTCTTTGGGGGAAAACAGAGGTATGCGAATACTTACCTCAGCATACTGATGCACCTTGAATACTTTATTTTAGCTACAACCAGGTGATTTTATTCAGTTGTGAGTGTGCTATCTGGAGAGGTTACAGTGCTTCATTTCCGGTTCTTGAGAACGTGTGGATCAGTTGGCTGTGAACAAATAATCACTGTCGGTATAGAAGGTAGGGTGACTTCATTCAGGTAGAATTGAATTAACTAAAGTAATGCTTGTGATTAGTTGTTATAGATTATTATTTACTTGCATTTCTACCCTTGTAGAAAATCTTGTGCTGCCGTTGCGCGCTCAGGCTTTTGTGACCTGTTCTGGGAGTATTCTCTTGCATGCATATAATTGTGATGGTACATGTATTATCGTTTGGTAGGGCTTAACAAGCTATTGAAAGTACAAAAAAAAATGCATGGGCATAACAACGATGCCTCCCCTTAAATAAGAATTTTCGGTGCATCTACTTATATACATCAAGAACTGAAATTATATTTTTGCATTACAATATATTTGCGTTTGATTGGAAAAGGCAGATTTAAGAAAGCAGCAGAGAGTTGCTGAATTTGTTTATGAAATAAGTTTCAGGTTATTTTAGTATCTATCATCACACAATATTATACCAGGCTATCATCACACAATATTATACCAGGTTGACTGGTGTTTATTTTAGTATTCATGAGGAAATAGTTTGAATTCCAGTGAAACAGCTAAACAGTTTATGACTGCTTCGCTAAGGTGGTAGGCGCAGCTAGTCCAATTATTACATATTTTACATTCCATATAAATACTGTCACTTGTTTAGTTATATACATACATACACCAAGGGCTTTTTTCCCTTTACAAGGGAGGTAGCTAAAATCAAAGCCATAAATTTACTTCCACCCATTTCCTCCCTACAATACTCCACTCCCATTCACTACCGCTCACTCCCTCTTTTCTTGGCTCCTCTTGTATGACGGGTATCCCTGCATCTTG
>NC_134791.1:60910009-60915009 GCF_046742065.1 Oratosquilla oratoria
CTGTGATCTTCTGAGAGACTTCTACCCTCATTAGCGGACGCATTGACCCTTGCGACCTGACAGCCCACCTTCCAGGGAGTAAATTGTCCTCTACCCTTTTGTAAACTGTCTTTGTTCCTTTTTCATGTATATATAATCTATGTATATCGATTAACTATGTACTCTTTGCACTAAAGATGTAATATACGAAAGCGCTCTGCTTCGTTAGTTTCTTTTTCCAAGTGGTCTACTTTGCATATATATATATATATATATATATATATGTATACTGTATATATATATACATATATATATATATATGTATGTATATATATGTATATATATACATATATATATGTGTACTATATATATGCATGTATATATATACATATATATATATATATATATATATATATAAATGCAAATTAGACCAGTTGGAAAAAGTGTGTGTGTGTGTGTGTGTGTGTGTGTGTGTGTGTGTGTGTGTGTGTGTGTGTGTGTGTGTGTGTGTGTGTGTGTGTGTGTGTGTGTGTGTGTGTGTGTGTGTGTGTGTGTGTGTGCTTGTATATTTACCTAGTGGTATTTTACGGGAAGGGGAGCTATGCTCGTGGTGTCCCGTTTTCATATCTCGTTTTATCTAAACTTTTTTGAATTCGTGTATCGTTTTTGCACATATCACATTCTCATTTAACTTGTTCCAAACGTCTATTACCCCGTGGGGAAAGCTGTTCTTTTTCACGTTTCTTCTATAATTGCCATTCTTGAGTTTCTTTCCGTGTCCTCTTGTACCTCTACTATCCCATTTTATTAGATCCTCTCTATTAATAGTTTCTATGCCTCTCATGATTGTATAAATAGTTATCAAGTCTCCTCTCTCTCTCTTTTTAACTCTAATGTCTGTAGCTCAAATTTTGCTAGTCTCTCTTCATATGATAGTTCTGAGAGTGTTGGTTCCAATTTCGTAATTGCTCTTTGTATTAATTCAAGTCTTGTTATACATTTTTTTTTTGTACTTGATGACCACATCGTCGCTGCATACTCCAATCTTGGTCTTATCAAAGTGACTAGTATTTTCTTCACCATTTCTTCTTCCAGTTATGTAAATGCCACTTTGATTGTTCTTATCAAATTATAAGTTTCTCCAATTTTCTTATATGTTTCTCAAGGGACATATTACTCATAATAATGACTGCCAGGCCCTTCTCATTTTCTAATTCTTTAATTTTTTCCTCTCTCAACTTATATGATCCCACTATTCTTTTTTTGCTTTTTTTCCAAATTTGATTATACTACATTTTTTAATCATGAATTCCATCTCCCATTCCCTACTCCATTTCCATACCTTATTGAGATCAGTCTGCAGCGACTCACAATCTTTTACAGTGTTCACTTTTTTCAACAATTTTGCATCGTCCACAAAGAAGCTCATATAACTTTCAATTCCTTTATCCATATCATTAATATATATAGCAAACATTATTGGGGCCAGAACTTTTCCTTGTGGAACTCCACTAATCACTCCATCCAAATTCGAGAGTTTGTCTCTTATCACCACTCTCATTTTTCTTTCATGCAAGAAGTCTTCCATCTACTTCAGCAATTTGCCCTGTATTCCTCCTGCAGTTTCTATTTTTTTTAGCAATTCCTTATGTGGCACCTTATCAATTTTTTTTTCAGGTTTAGAAATGCATAATCAGCCCACCCATCTTTTTCTTGTATTACATCTATTAGCCTTGAATAGGAACACATTAAGTTTGTGACGCATGATCGTCCTTGTCACTAGTCTCTAAAGAAGTTCTTAGCAAAGTTTCAGTCTTCTTTAGGCCTCATGCCTAATCCTTTACTCAAAGCTTGATGGGTGAATTAAATGAGATTGATTTTTCTTATCTTCATTCTACTACTTGGTTGTGTGAGCTTCACCAAGGGAGTCCCGTTTGGAATCCCTCTACAATACGTCAAGTCACCTTCGTTCTGACGTCACTATTTCATTCATCCAATATCCTTTTACTTCTCAAACAAGTGCCAATCCTTACGGGCGTGACTTTACCTCCCTGCGCTAATAATTTTTCCCCTCTTCCACTTTTTTCTCCAATCAGAGAGGCTGTTATACTGTTTCAAACAATATTATTACGTAAACATTATGTTGCAACGGAATTGCGTTGATCAACAAGTATGCTTGCCTGTGATTAGTCTGTAAATAAAACGTTTTCTTTTACCAAAAACACTGATTTTATTACTCTCCAGCGAGATCCTTTAGATTGCATTTCTTACTCATTCTGCATGTATCTTGTATTATCCATTACTGATTACAGTGATCATTTCTTTCATCCACCATTACATTAGTTTTGAGCAATTTGGGCTGAAAGTCTTTATGAAACTGCTTGAGTTTTTCTCATTAAAGATGCGTTAACATTTTTTACTGTACTAAAGAATTACTAATTTTGATTAAGCTACTTATAGTACTTTTGTATATTTTAAGCAAACTGATGTTAATTTGATATTTGTATTAACTATTTCTTGTATAATATTAAAGTGATTTATCATATTGTGCTACATTCACCATCTTATACACTGATAATAGTAAGTATATGTATATTCGATGTACCCCTTAGCCTGTCGCAACGAGTTTGATCCTTCAGGGTTACTCAAGATCATCATCTCCATCAACTGAGGGCATACACCAGGGAGCACCTTGCTTCACTTACACGCCGGCGTCAGTCCCCAAGCAAGTTACCGTGTAGCTACCCTTCCCGCTGTAAACAACTCTCGGCAGGTTCGATCAATTTGCTCCAGCCATGAATTCTCTGGGCGTCACCTTCGTTTCCTCCGTCGAGGGTTGTCTCCGCAAAAGACAACCTCGTGAATAGAATTAACATCACGGAAACGTGGCCCATGCCCATATAGCCGGAGTTGACGTTCACGAATCATGCTGGTAACTAACCTAAACTGATTCTCACAATACAGTTTCTTGTTTGATACGAAGTCATTCCAACGATACCCCACGATTCTTCAAAGGCACTTAGAACCAAAGACATCAAGATGCCTCTTCAAGTCAGCATTCAATGTCCATGTCTAGCGTGTGTTCTCAACATAAAAGGTCGTTATATCAAGCAAAAGCCCATATGCTCTTCCTATTTTAGAAATATGTGACTTTGGATTAAAAATTACAAAACTTATCTAAATCAATATGAAAGTTCATATGCGAATTTCTTTGCGATTTTTATCTACCTTGAACAATTTTCTATCCAAAGACTGACCAATCTTCAAAATCATGTAATTTTATTACTGCAGTGAATGGCATTGAAAATATAAATTGATTAATAAAAGAAAAATAAGTCGCAGGCCCACGGCTCTACCCTTTAATCTAACAAAATCTTCTAATGATAATATAAGATACTTATATGTAACATACCCTTGTGTTGAAGAGGTCTATGTCGAGATAACAGTTTTTTTCTAGTCAGTGTTTCTTTTTCTAATCGGGTTTAAGCTAATTTGTCACAGACCATGTTTTCTTCGGAGATATCCGGTTCAGAAAGAACCTGCATAAAATTCTCTTTCTTAGCCAAAGTGTGGAGGGTTCCCTTTGAAATGCAAGACAAACTGAAAGAAAATGTAAACATCTTTACGAATACCTTAGCCTATTGTCTGTTTGTGTGCTGAAGATGTTCGAAAACAATTGGTGAGCTGTGGTTCGGGCATAGAAAGGTATTCGGAGCATAAAAGAAAAGTGTGCTGTATAGTAAGAAGAATATTCAGGATGTAGATAAATATATTTTTGAAAAATATAAATGCATAACATTTCTTCGAGTGAGTATAAAGTCTAAAGTATTCAAAAGAGCAAAATATTGGAATATTTTGTGAACTTGGCTTACATTACCGAGCACTGAAGTGAAACATACACGTATACTGTATACATGAATTTATGTATATTAAATATGTTTTTGAAATTTTGAAATCCGGGATTCCTCTCAGCTGAAATCATGGGAAAAGGGCATCCGGTCCGTATAGGTCATGTGAGGTCGTCTTCAACCCTTTTAATACCTTAAACGACTTCGTGTTTATTGTTTACTACCAGACGATTTTATTAAGTAAGAGGAGACCCCTAGACTCGAAAAGGTCAAGACTGTTTTCTTTCATTTTTTCTGCAAATTATTTATTCATTTTTATTATTCTGTCTGTCACAAATAAATTTTAATCAATTAAATAAAAATCCCCGGGCCTTAAATGGATCTTTTATTAATCTAAAATTTACCTAATAAAAGTCATTAAACTTATTACGAAAAAAGTTCTTGACTAACGCATTTGAGATCGATGTAACTTACATCGATCTCTAGGGGTGGTGTTAGTACCAACTTTTTTATATACACCCCTTATGATATGGAGATGGTCAGTATGAACGAGAAAATACCAATCATAAGCATTTTTGGCTGAAAGTTTCCTCACATTAGTAAAGACCTGGAACACAGTAAGGAAACTCACCAGCACTGTCAACAGTTAGTGACCTAGGATTATGTCCATGGCATCATGAAAGTCCTCCATTGTCACCTCTGCGTTGGAGGTAATGTTCTTCGTGTACAGTTTCAGGTTCACTGCATAGGTGTTGATTGGAAGCTTCTTGTGGTCTTTCATGAGGCGAAATAGGTCGCTTGATTTCGGCAGGGAAAGTGACGTGTCTCGAGCATAGCAAATATCCAAGTACAGGCAGCAGCTGAGGTGAATGGTTCTCCAATTCTTTTCAGCTTGTCCTAGTTCTTGTCTTTTCGCCGACCTACTGCCACATTGCTAATCTCTTTGTCCTGCAGGTCTTGTTTTTTCAAATCATCTTGCCTTGTGTTCGATACCAGCATGAATTTTGGTAGCTTTCCTCCTTTCCTGACGACACTGCCATAGGGCCTAAATGACCCTGGCTGCCTTCTGTTGATAAAAGCCGTCGACTTAGCTTTGACCTGTGTTACTGATCCAATGTTAAGCTGCATGGTACCTCTTCTTGACAGCTCGAATTTAACAAATCCAACACTGTG
>NC_134791.1:60930009-60940269 GCF_046742065.1 Oratosquilla oratoria
ATAAGAAAATTAGAAAGAATACATAGAGCAACATAAAATATGGCACCAACACTTTCAAACTTGACATATGAACAAAGACTGGTCGAACTGGAATTACCAACCCTAGAACAAAGAAGAGAACAAGGGAACCTACTAACCATCTACAGAATTATGAAATGAAAAGGAAGCCTTGATAGGGAGGACTTATTAAAGTGGGACAGAGGAAAAACAATAGGACATGTTATGAAACTCAAAAAGGACAGATACAGAAGAGACCTAAAAAAGAACAGCTTCCTACACAGACTGATAGAGTATCTGGGACAAATTGGACGAAAAAATAGTGTCTGCAAACACAACACAAATATTTAAGAACAAACTTGATCTTGCGAGATACAGAAACTGATTACCACGAGCATAGCTCCCCTTCTCGCAAATTACAACTAGGTAAATACGGACACACACACACAAACACACACACACACACACACACACACACACACACACACACACACACACACACACACACACACACACACACACACACACACACACACACACACACACACACACACACACACACACACACACACACACACACACACACAAACACATGTACGCATACACAGACACACACACACACACACACACACACACACACACACACACACACACACACACACACACACACACACACACACACACACACACACACACACACACACACACACACACACACACACACACACACACACACACACACACACACACACACACACACACACACACACACACACACACACACACACACACACACACACACACACACACAAACCCGAGCTCTCTTACTTAAAGATGTTTCGTCGATCTCAACAATGACGTCTTTTCACGTAGTGATATAACAAAGTTGATTGAAGGTGACGTGCAGATGACGTGGTCCACCCATTGCAACTGTTTTCTGCAGCAGGATAACCATCAGACCATCGATGCTGGCGCGTACGTGCAATTTGGTGTGTAAAACTCGGTACCACCACTTAAGTCCCAGGATTCGCTGCAAATAGCTTGTGTGGAAGGACTCCAGTTGCTTGATATGTTTTCTGTACATGACCAGGTTTCACAGCCGTACAGGAGAATAGGGAGACATATCGCTTTATATACTGTTATTTTGTAGTTGAACCTTAAAACTCTGTTCAGGAAACCCCTTTCTGCTAGCCTACCAAAGGAGGCAGAGGTAAGGCTAGTGCACCTGTGAACTTCTTGTGTACGAGTATCAGTGAGGAAATAGCGTATATAGGGAAAGAGTTGTACATTTTTGGTCCGTGATTATTTTTTCGTAAGATGTAGGGGTCATGCTACCAAATAGGTCACTAGCCTAAAAATATTGTCACCGTCACTGTCATGGTGTTTCCGGTCGCATTGTTCATAGGGGTATTGGCTTCTGGTGTTCAATAAGTTAATATTGCCATAGACTAGGAGTTCTGTACAATCCGTGCACCTAATGCATTCTAGAATACGCTGTGAATTACAAACAAAACAATATGTGTCAGGAGGGAATATATTTTCAGATTTCGACCCCATTATGAGTTTAAAGATTCATAGATACACAGCGCCCTCGTTCCACATTTAATCTTTGAAGTCACCATTTATTATCGTATACCTATTTTTTCTTAACATGTTACCTGACTCAAGTAAGCATAGGACTCATATTCAAGGTCTAAAGTCTGTGAGGCTGGTGCATAGACCTGAATTATCTTCGAAGTGTGCCTTTTACACTGACTTATTACAATTTAAGCTACCTTAACCGATGTACTACATACTAAATTTTATTATGTTACAAAAAATTCTCGATTTATAGAAAATCCGGAACCATTAGTTTTTTGTTGTTAACTCTAAAGTACAACGGGTGCTGATAATCTTTTAGGTGCATCAGCTTTTCTTCCTTCCTATAGACTTCACTCAGTTCCACGATGTCCCAATAGATGTTTCCCAGTTCTATTAAACTCCACAGCCTTTTTCATGAGAAAAAAGTACCGCAGGATCAAACCAAAGAGATGATTGTGACTACAGTACTGTATGGAGTAGACTATGAATCTAAAGAAAGTATAAAGGAAGAACATAAATTTGTTTTAGATAAAGTGTTTCAGAGTTATAGTGGGGGTTATATACAAGGAGGGAAAATGAGATTGTAGAGTTGGAGCAGAGAGAGGGCATAGAAAGAGAGCTGGCAGAGACGATTAATCAATAAATTCTGTTAGTCTTGTGCATATGGAAAGAATGAAGTGAGACTACCAAAACAGGCGTGATAGGGAGAGGTGAGTGGATGAAAAATACAGAGAAAGCCAAAAGTATGATAGATAGTCGGGATAAAAGGGTCATTAGATGCAAGAGAATTGTTTGTAGAATAGAGAAGAAATTACGAAAAGACGCAGCTGAAAGGATCCTCTTTTGTTTATTCTGCATTAGCTTCGTTTGTTGAGGGGAGGTAATGATAATATTATCATCATAATATTTTTTTTCTTTGGGTGTGTGTGTGTGACTAACTTTGCCTGTCGGGCACTGTTGTGGAGATCCCGTGTCTTGATGTGTTGCCTCTTACCCAAACGTTGGGTGCAGGACAGGCATGACCCTTCATTTACAGGGAACTAAGAATGAAGGCACATCAAATGGGAATCTAGATGGGTGTGGAGTATTTGACAGAATCAGCCAAGCCTGTTAAGAGGAAGAAGTAACTTTTTGATATATGCATACATGTGTCTAAAGCCCCGCTCACATCAACGCGTTTCGCCTATACGTTTTTACTTCGATGCTACTTCAGTGCAAACGCACCATGTCGTACTAGAAATACATAGACTGATACCGTGATGATATCGAGATAACACACTGCACGGTGTCATAGAAATGCAAGTTCAAACGCATGAACCACCAAGGCGTCCCAAAGCACTCAAACCTATAGTTCTAGCTCGGTGATAGTACGGTTGCAAATTTTGCAAATAGCTTCCTTCGATGCATTTTTACCCTCTAGATCGGTGTTACTTCGGTGTCAGTACTGTGTATGTATTTTCATAATGCCCTCACTTGTATGCCAGTTCGGTGTCACTGCGGTTTTGATACGGTTTAGAGGGCTACCGTGGCCTTGATACTCTATTATTGCGAGGTTAACTCGGAGATAATATGGTGATTTGTTATCATTTCCATACAAGCGTTGTTAGTTCTATCCTACTACGTGTAATGCGTTTTAATTTCGATACCAGTTCTATGTCAGTTCATTCTGAAACATCGATCTAGCTACGTGGCGGGAAGTTCTAGATTTTAATAATGTTAGAAATTTTTGGGAAGCCTTGGTGGTCGATCCGTTTGACCTTGCGCCTCTCTGACACCGCGCAGTATTATCTCGATGTTATCTCTGTATCAGCTCGACCCATGCATTTCTAGTATGACGGGGTGCGTTTACAACGAATTAAAAACGAAGTAAATAGTATAAGCAAAATGCGTTGTCGTGAGCAGGGCTCATTAGCTACATTCCGCCGATCTGGAGAGTAGAAATACATCGAACGCAGCCATTTTCAAAATTTACAACTCGTACTTGCACCGAGCTAGAACTGCGTTAGTTTAAGCGGGTTTTAACTGTAGTATCTGGAGTTGTACGCATGTGTTTCCGTTTTTGTATCTCTATTTATCAGACTTTGCTTTAAATTCACTTATGTTGCTGACTTCATTTATTCCTTCCTTTAAAATGTTCCATATACTTATGCATCATTGTAAAAATCTTTGATTCCTACCATTGTTTAAACCATCAGCGTTTCATCTTTTTAAGTGATTGCTTTTTGTTCTCTCTATCATACAAATATATATATTTTTTACTTTCCCTGTTTTAAATATAATCATACCACCTCTCTCTTTGCTCTTCAGTGTAGGCAATCATAGTCTTTCCAGCCACTCACCTTATTTATTTTTAGCCGGCTTAGAAAAGTTTTTTTGTCGCTCTTTACATAATTCTAACTTTTTCAATATATTTCTATTTGTCTGGTGGTCTTACCAAAACCGCATATTCCAGGTTTATATTTACTAGACTCAATTTAGATCTCTCTTCCATTATATCTATATCATTTCCCGTCAGCATATAATATCTAATTAAAGTGTCTAAATAATTTTCCCTTTTTAATTTTGTAATTGTTTTAACTCCCATTTTACAGTTCTATGACGGTCGCTTTTTGCTTTTGCCCATTTCCAGGATTTTACATTTGTTCTTGTATCAGTTTATATATTTTTCACATTTCCCTTTTTTATGATCACCATCTTTGGAATTCTTATTCAGGAAGTATTTCATTCTTTTTCGGCGTGGTTCCTTTAAATTCTCCTATGTTTTTCTACTTCCATATCAATGTTTTGTGCAGCACCTGGTCTATGTATACAAAATGTCCTCTCTCTTGAAGTGCATTAACCGCTCTTTTTCCTTTTCCGAATCCGATTTGATTTATTACCAAGGTTTTTCTCTACTCTAAATAGATCATCCTTTTTTTATTTCATTTTTAGGACATTTTTGCTATATTCCAGTGATTTATAATTCTGTGGTTCTTTCCTCCTTTTTCCCTTTTAGAATGACACCACATTGGCTAATTTCCAGTAAAGAGAGACCTTCCGCTCTTTCAAGGAACATAATATCACTTAGTGTACTTCTACATTTGTGCACTTTTACTTTCATGTTGCTTAAATAATCTTCCTGAACTTCACCCTCCTCTTTTCGAAATTCTTTTTTGCGTTGAATCTCGATTTAAAACTCTTTTTCATGGTTTAATTTGCTTTGTTTTATATACCACCCCTCCAAATTTTAATATAGATATTCCTTTTCTCCAGCTTGCATTCATAAATCTGCAGCGTAGCTTAAGCTCATCCTTATACTTATAAACTACTTTCATTTCATAGTTTAATTTCTCCTTTCTTGTAAATCTTATGTGATCATTTCTAGTTCTTTTGTATTTTTCTTTTGCCTTATATGCACTTCTTCTTTCTCAACTTTGTAATGACTATCCTCTTTTGTTTTGCTAATGCGATTTTTTACCAATATTTTTTGTAATCCTCTTCCACTCATTTTTGGTATACAAACATGCCCAATAAAATTTCTGTATTTTTTTTTTCCAATTTGTTTCTTTTGCCTCATTGAACTCTCTCTTGTTTTTTTTTTCAAATTACTTTTATCAACTCTACATAGTTTGTATTTACATGATTGTATTTTCCTTGTCTGTATGGTACTGCTCTAATTTCTGTCTGCCCTACTTCCAAAACTAGTTCCCCACCTTTTGTTTTGCAAATGCGCATGTTCTCTTAAAACAGTCTTTTTTGTAACCTACCAATGCTCATTCTTGACATTTACTTTTTCACTGAGGTGCGATAAATTAGCTGATTTTTTTTTCTTTGTTTCTTCATCTCACTGAACTCCCACTTGTGTGCTTCTTCAAATTACTTTCTTGATTCTACATAATTTATTTTTTGCATTGTTGTTTTTCCTTTCTTCCTTACTTCCAAATTTAATACCTATCAGAGATTTGTATCTCTGCGTCAATCAACCCTGGTTCTTACATTGGGATAATTTCACTTATGCCAGTATATCTTTGACTCTGTTTCTTGTTGTTTTCTCAATCACAGGGCCATTATGCTGTATCCAACATAATATTACCTAACGATTCCTCACTTCACTGTTCTGTGTGTGTGTGTGTGTGTGTGTGTGTGTGTGTGTGTGTGTGTGTGTGTGTGTGTGTGTGTGTGTGTGTGTGTGTTTGTGTGTGTGTTTGTGTGTGTGTGTGTGTGTGTGTGTGTGTGTGTGTGTGTGTGTGTGTGTGTGTGTGTGTGTGTGTGTGTGTGTGTGTGTGTGTGTGTGTGTGTGTGTGTGTGTGTGTGTGTGTGTGTGTGTGTGTGTGTGAGTGTGTGTGTGTGTGTGTGTGTGTGTGTGTGTGTGTGTGTGTGTGTGTGTGTGTGTGTGTGTGTGTGTGTGTGTGTGTGTGTGTGTGTGTGTGTGTGTGTGTGTGTGTGTGTGTGTGTGTGTGTGTGTGTGTGTGTGTGTGTGCGTGCGTGCGTGTGTGTGTGTGTGTGTGTGTGTGTGTGTGTGTGTGTGTGTGTGTGTGTGTGTGTGTGTGTGTGTGTGTGTGTGTGTGTGTGTGTGTGTTTGTGTGTGTGTGTGTGTGTGTGTGTGTGTGTGTGTGTGTGTGTGTGTGTGTGTGTGTGTGTGTGTGTGTGTGTGTGTGTGTGTGTGTGTGTGTGTGTGTGTGTGTGTGTGTGTGTGTGTGTGTGTGTGTGTGTGTGTGTGTGTGTGTGTGTGTGTGTGTGTGTGTGTGTGTGTGTGTGTGTGTGTGTGTGTGTGTGTGTGTGTGTGTGTGTTTATCCTATCCGAGACTTGAAACCTGGAAATGGTGAATAGGCTTGTGAATCTTAATGATTACAAAAGCTTTGTCGATAGAGAGGAAATCTCTACATGGTCACCCATATCGAACAGGTTTCGTAAGAAAGATCAGACAAAGAGTAGCTCACACACACAGTCGCAGGACCCACTGCTAACTGGCACGTCCCTGATGGTGAACAGGGATATTCCTCTTAGAGATATGGGGTACCGTCATAATGACTGGGTGTGCCATTGGGCACCCTATAGATTTAGTCCTTCCCCGAATGTAATGAATAAGGTGACACCAGAGAAATATCACACCAGAAACCAGTTGGCAAGGAGGTGAGATTACTGCGAACCCCCCTTCATAGCAAATATGAATAGCACAAGCAAAACAAAACCGGGTGTTCCTGTTGGATCATCGTCTCCTAAAGGTCCAACCGCATTGCCTCGTGTGCTTACGGGCAGTGTGCCACCGAATGTGAGTAAGCACTGTCCAAGCAAATCCAAGTCTTAAACATTAAACAATATGAAGAAAATGAAGATCTATACCTACAACGTAAGAACCCTCTCAGAAGACCACAGGCAGGAGAGTTTAACTGAAGAATTAGACAACATCCTAGTGGCACAGCATAGAACTGAACGAAGTCCGTAGAGCGGAAGAAAACCTTATACAATTACAAGGTGGTCACCACCTGTTCTACTGTAGAGATAAGGACAAAGAAAGATATAGTGGTGTAGAAATCTTGATAAACGGAAGGGTTGCTGCTAACGTAGTCAAGTTCAGTAGTTTGTCAGACAGGGTAGCTTGGATTATGATTAGGCTGTGTAAAATTTATACTCTAAAAATAGTTCAGGTTTATGCACCAGCTTCACAGAGTTCAGACGATGAAATCGAGTCCTTTTTTATCATTGGTAATAGGCGACTTTAATGATAAAGTGGGGAAGAAGATGGGAGATGAGTCGTGCATTGGGAGGTTTTGAGTAGGTGAAAGAAATGACAGCAGCGAGATGTTAGTAAATTTTACGGAGAACTACATCATGAGGATAATGAACACTATTTTCCAAAAGCGTGTAGGCCATAAATGGACCTGGAGAAGTCCAAATGGACCAACAAAGAACGAAATAGACTTCATATTAGGAAATGAGAGCAAGAGCGTTAGTAATGTTATGGTCATAAATAAAGTCAACATAGGTAGTGACCATAGAATGTTAAGTTGCACAGTTGAATTAAATTTCATAGCCGAGAGAAATAAACTAGTTTTAAGAAACAAAATCAGCCTTACAAAGGTTAAGGATAATAAGAATATTTCAGTTAGAAATTAAAAATAGTTTCGAAGCTCTAAGTTCCAACGGGGACACAGTCGAAGATATGAATTTGAGTTTAGTGAATGTCATTAGGTAATCGGCAGAGAAAGTAGGAAGCACAAATATTAATTAAGAAAACAAATACTCTAAAGCTACAAATGTCCTAATTGAAAGAGGAAGGATAATGCAGGAAAGACGAAATAGAAAGAGTACAACTAAACAAGCTTATCAACAAAAGGCAAACATCAGAGAAAAGAAAGAGAAACATGGATGAAACAGAGAAAAGTATTCGGAAAGGTAAAAGTATTAAAGGGACCGACCGCGGACATGTTTTAGGAAGACAACAAGTGATGTGTTTGAAATATAGAAATGGAGAAATCATTAGATGCAGAGACAGAATGGTGAAAAAGTAGAAGAATTCTACCAAGAGCTTTATTTATCGAAGACCGTAGTTGAGTCAGTAAATTCATCTGTGCACGTTAGTAATGTACAAGAGATTACAAATGAAGAAGTAGAAGTTGCTCTAAAACTATGAAACGAGGAAAAGCACCCGGAGAAGATGGTATATCGATAAATCTGTTAAAAGACGCAGGGAAAGAAGTTCATATTGAGTTAGCTCAGTTGTACACCCAGTTCTTACGTCAAGAAAGCGTTCCTGAATCGTGGTGCAATGTATAGTGATTTTGCTTCATAATAAAGGAGTCCAGAAGGACCTTAGTAGCTATTGACCGATTAGCTTGCTATCAAATGTATATAAAGTATTTTCCAAGATCCTTACAAATAGACTAAGTCAAGTTTTAGATGAAAACCTACCGAGAGAATAGGCAGGCCTTAGGAGCGGATATTCGACTCTAGGCCATTTGCAGACGATGGACCAACTAATTGAGAAAACGACAGAATATTTTATACCTCTGTGTTTAGCTTTTGTAGATTATGAGAAGGCCTTTGACTCGGTAAAAGAAATAATAATAATAAACTCGTTACGCAAGCAGGATACAAATAAACAGATCGTAAGGGTTTTAGAAAATATTTATGTGAGAAGTACCGGTATAATTCGACTACATAAAAATACAAAAAAGATCAAGATCGAGAAAGGAGTACGGCAAGGTAATACCATTTATACCATTTCACCCAAATGATTTACAGCTTGTTTGGAAGAGATTTTCATACGGTTGAGTTGGGAAGAGAAAGGTTTGAAGATTAATGGCGAATATTTGAGCCACCTAAGGTTTGCAGATGACATTATTCTTATTTCAGAAAGAGCAGAAGACTTGCACGATATGCTGAGTGGTCTAAACAAGGAAAGTCTCAAAGTAGGTTTGAAAATTAATAGAAGTAAAACCAAAGTAATTTTCAACACGAAAGTTCAAAGTAAAGAGATTGTAATTGATACTGAGAGTCTTGAAGAAGTTGAGGAGTATAATTATTTAGGGCAGATGAAGAAAGTGAAGAAAGAGCATGATAATGAAATAATAATAAGATTTACAATTAGTTGGAAAGTATTTAGTATGTATAATAATACCCTGCGAGGCTCTCTACCTTTATGTGTGAAACGTAGAAATTACAATCAATGCATTCTGCCAGCAATAATCTCCGGGTGTGAGACTTGGAAACTAACGAAAGCAATGGAAACAAAACTAAGGACAGCACAGAGGAGAATGGAGAGATCAATGATGGGAATAATGCTGAGAGAGCAAGTTGGATGAGAGAGCAGACTAGAGTGAAAGATATTGTGGAAGCAGTAAAAGAGAGGAAGTGGAATTGGGCAGGTAAGTTAGTGCGAACGACTGATGAGCGATGGAGCAAGTGTGTTACTGAGTGGACGCCGCGAGAACGAAAACGTGGAAGAAGGAGACCAGACAGAAAGTGGAGAGACGAGATCGAGAAGTTTGCAGGAGTGACGTGGCAGAGGATGGCGCGGTCGTGTGATTCATGGAATGCTATGGAGGCCTTTGTTCAGCAGTGGACACAGTATGGCTGATTTGATTGATTGATTGATTGATTGATTGATTGATTGACATACTAGCAAAAAGGATTATCACATGGACTGGGATAATGCCGACATCGTGTACAAATGCCACTGCAGCTTTCGAAGAAAAATGACTGAATCCTCTCTGATTAAAAATATACCTAATTTCAATACCTCGAAAGGTCAGGGGTCTCCAGACTGCATAACTTTGATGGCTGCAAAGAAATCCAACTCAAAAGCAGCCGGACTTGACCTCACCATCAGTCATTCTTCGCCCCGACCTCATCAAGGACATATGACCTGAGTCCCCCCTCCACTTTTCCTGTCCCCAAATGTACCCCATTTAGCTATATATATTCTCACACTCCACACTATGTATCATTCTGCTGAAGATTATCACAGATACTGGTCGAAATATACAGATTTTCTGTGGGAGGGTGTGCGAAATAAGAAAGTTGAAGATAAATATGTATAAAAGTAAGGTGATGAGATATACAAGGAGAGAATTTCGCAGCAAATTAGAAGTAATTATCAAAGGAGAGAGATTTGAGGCATTGGATAGCTTTAGATAAATAGGTGCGAATGTGGCGGGAAAGGGAGTGCAAGTGGAGGTAGAATTTAGATTGAGAGAACG
>NC_134791.1:60940769-61073269 GCF_046742065.1 Oratosquilla oratoria
AGGCTGGGGGGGGTAGGTGAAGAACCTACTGCCAGAGGCTGGGTAGGTCACGAACCTACCGGCCGGAGGTCAGAGCTATCGTGCCCTAGGTCAAGGCCTGGCACTTATTGTATTTAGCCCAAAGGGGCAATTGCATTTGTAGTTTAACCTGAATCTCCTGTTTAAATAAACAAGTAAACTCCCGCTTTGGAGTCTATCTCGCCACATTAAGACTTCCCTACGTAACCATATATACGTACCATAACGGTTACACTGGTGCCCAGCGGTGCTCCTACACCGGTTACACTGGTCCCCAGCGGTGCTCCTACACCGGTTACACTGGTGGCTCGCGGTGGCCATGACCACGTATATAACGTATACACAGGTATACAGGTATACACTGGTGGCGAGCGGTGCTCCCACGTCCTGAATAGAAGCGCCGTCATCAGCCATACTACACAAGGTTACACAACCAATCCAACTGGCGAGCGGTACTCTATTCCAACCTCCGAAGATACAAGCCTACCTTATACCAAGAAACACTGGTTTCACACATGCCTACCACAGAAGGCCGAATACATTCTTCAGTCATTCAAGCCACGCCTACCATTCAGAAGGAGCAACGAAGAAGAAACCGTCTATCTTCGACTTCTCATATCTTCCTTCAAGCCACTTGATTCTATTCAGATCAGCCGCGCCTGCAGCTCAGACGACCGAGATCGTCTACGAAGCAGACATCGTCTACTTCTCATCAACCGCATCAGAAAGCTAGCTCATCACTTCGTCAAGCAAGCAACACGTCTACCCACAACACCTCCACAAACCACTCCCTTCGAGACGACAGTCAGAATTCTAAGATCGCAGCCTTGCATCAATCTTAGAATCGGTGGTGAAATCGAACCCATTCGATTTTGAACCACCTGGTGGCAGTACGCTACCATAGTCTCTGTAGACAGATATCTACAGCGACATAGAAGAACCGGTCAACTCTACACCGCACCTCATCAAGACTCCAAACCAAGAGATAGAACTTCAATCAAAACCACAGGTTTCCATTCACCCGAGAACAACGCGAAATCCGCAAGCTCAGCACCTCGGTAAGCATATCTAACCCCCACCCTCTATCCCTTCAAGCAGTGAACCCAAGCTAATCACCTGTAGAGATCCAGCGCACCAACTCCTAGATCAACACGACATCACGACTTCAGTCAAGACGAAAACCCAGGCCGACGAGACACATCCGAGAGACAATCTCGTCCGCCACCCAAAACTACCGTCACCAATCTCCGTGAGTATAAACCATAGACTCCCACTAATTCCCCCCTTTTTTTATATAATTCAGAAGCCGGACGAGAAACCACCTCCACCCCCCCCTTCCATGTCCACCCAGACCAGAAGCTTCGCTATGACCGGCCAGACCAGAGGCTTGCAGCGGTTAGGCCCAGACCCGCCTAGACCAGCCTCCACCCCCACCCCTTCCACCCAGACCACAGCTTCGCAGCAGTTAGGCCCGGACCCGCCTAACATACCTGCTCTTCGCATCGGGTCAGCATTCTCGCTTACCAAGTCACCGAGAATTGCTGACACTGCGATGTTCAGCGTCAGCTGGACGTCAACAACTTAACCCACGACAGTGTCACATTCACCAACAGAGCAGACCAGTGCTTCCAGAATTCAGCGCAGACCTGCGATAAGTACCCCAAATTTATTATTTTATTTTATTCTTGTACATCATACACCCATAGATGTATATGCATAACACACGTATCACAGAAATGTAATAATCATTTTAATTACAATTTTTTAAAATGTAAATTAGCTCACGTAGAACTATCTATTAGTTACAATTATAGAAATTCAAAGACCACGATAGACAAAACCTAATAATCAAAACATCCACTATGTAATTTTAACTTACAAATAATTTTTCAATTTTAACGTAGAATTAGAATATCAAAATGTCACCGCGAAGAAATCTTCCAGGCAGTCACCCGAAACATAGTAAATTACGATAAACCATTGCACAAGACAAATCCCAAGATGACAATAACTAACTCTTAAAATATGAATTTACATTAATTATTCCCCCTTCGGACGCAGGACGTCATGCGATTCGATAGGATAGGTCCTCACGATCATTTACTTTTAAAAACCCTTTTCAATATCTATACAAGTACTTCTCACTTCCTTCCGACCGTGAAGCCCCGGAATAATACACTCAAAACCCAACCCATTCAAACAGGATGAATAAGCATTCCATACCATACAAAATAAAATAAAATAAAATAAAATAAATTAACTGCCTTAAATAAATATAAATATATAAGCCCATAAGAATAACAGCCCATGTAAATTTTAACCAATAACCATTCTCATAAATAACAAACTTGTATAAGTTTATATGTCTATAAAATGTTATATATAATAATATGAATTTTAGCTCTACACAAACTAACAATAATAATCAAAAACAAACACTAAAAATTAGGATGTCATGTCTTCAGTAAGCTATGACTGTAGTGAAATAGTACATTCCAAATAATATCTCATAGAAAAGAGATTATAAAAAATTCTCATTGAACAGAGAAACAAGTGTATGGTGAACAGTGAAAATTGTTCTCATTGAAAAGAGAATATACTAGTGTAAATTTTTTTGTACATAGCTTACTGAACACACAAAAAGATATGATAATATACGTAAAAATCCCCCTTTTTACTCATTCAAACATATTTTGTTGATCAATATCACCCACTAGCAAACTTACAAATTATCATATCTATATTGTATTCAATTATGTATGCCATCCCCACTGTCACGACCTTAACCCAAGGTACGAGGACGTACCTCAAAAAGGTCAGGGAGGCAATGTATCCATTACCACTTACTAACCATCACCCACCACGCACGTGATCCACATGCTTGCAACAGAGCGAGACTTCCTCTTGCTTACCCTGCGCGACATGCACACCTAACGCAGCACATCTGAAGACAAACAAGATATAGATGCCTAGTGTCAGGTGCCGTACGTCATGGACTTAGATCTCGGTGGCAGTGCATACGACGTGTCGTAATAATACTCGCATCATAAAATATAGTCACCGCTTATATCGATCGTTCTCTCTTCACCCGTGAATTTTGATAACCATAGAAAATGCGATTACAAAAGAATTAGACAGAATGTCATTATGGAGGGGGCGACTACAATAAATATAATCAAGACGCCGATATGGCAGCCTCGCGAATACACTCGCTCCCCATGACGCCTACGTGTGCGGCACCGTATGGAAGGGGTTAAGCATAAACTAGTATATATATATAATATACCAAACAATATCCACCAATTCTAGGACTGACCCTCTTACATAGAACAGACCCCATACAATGAATAACAAGACTAACACCCTTGCTTGAAACCACTAACACTCCTATAAAATGTTTAACACCCATGTCACGTAGCCAGAGCTGGGGTAGGTGAAGAACCTACTGCCAGAGGCTGGGTAGGTCACGAACCTACCGGCCGGAGGTCAGAGCTATCGTGCCCTAGGTCAAAGCCTGGCACTTATTGTATTTAGCCCAAAGGGGCAATTGCATTTGTAGTTTAACCTGAATCTCTTGTTTAAATAAACAAAGAAAACTCCCGCTTTGGAGTCTATCTCGCCACATTAAGACTTCCCCACGTAACCATATAACCTACCAAAACGGTATACACTGGTGCCCAGCGGTGCTCCTACACTGGTATACACTGGTGCCCAGCGGTGTTCCTACACTGGTATACACTGGTGGCTCGCGGTGGCCACGACCACGTATATAACGTATACACAGGTATACAGGTATACAGTGACGGCCAACATCGTCACGTTGTTATGAAAAAAATTACACACACAGCCGCAGAATTTTTATCGTAGGCCGTAGATAATGCACACCACCGGATAACGAGCACCCCCCATTTTTATGCCCTTCCAACGGAAAAAAGTTGCGCACTATACGCCGGAAAATACGGTAACAGTTAATGCAATTCACTACTTTGTGTAGAGATGTATAGAGCTAAAATAAGTATTGACCATGCTGTTCCATAATGTAATAATTTGAAACTTAATATGTATACAACTGTAAAGTAATTATACTGTTGGCAACTGCCACACACCATCACTAGCTTTGGTGGAAAGCACCAGTGACTGAGGCAACAGAATAAAGAGAAGAACCCACAGTTTTTCTCCACCTCCAACTAATGTAGATCCAAACACTTGTCTACATTAACTAAATTCCAATTGTAACCAGTTAATACTGATGTACCTTTAGGGTTTGCATTTTTTGGAGAAATTTCCAGAAAAAATAATACCTTTCATTTATAAATGCATAATAAATGCACCACAAAAGTGAAAACTTTACATAGCATAAACCAATTCAAGGTGGTCATAACTGTAAATGCACTTTACCTATGAACTACAGCCTCCTCTCAATCTTCTGTAAATGTACACTGGTAACCTCCACTCGTTCAGAAGATCGAGGCACTCTCCTTACCTGCAATAAATGCAATTGTGGTTACTTACATTTACTTATAAAGAGCATCATGCAACTGTTAAATCTAATCCATGCAATGCAAGCTAGGAATCTTTTCATACAATTCTTGCAATCAATGACCAGTCATTCCTAGTCCTATGTAATTTCTATGATAAAGATTCCCGGGCAAACCCTAGGTCAGGGATCACTTTGGCAAATGTGCAAAGCCTGGCACACTACTTTTCCAGGATGTGAAACCCATAGCTCACCATAATATAACTACAGTAATAAATTAGTACAAGGGAATCATACGAGAGGTACAAAGTAAAAAGTAAAACAAGATAAAGGAGGCTGATGTGAAATGGGATAAGAGTATGATAAAATCTTTTAAGTAATAAAAAATGTTTGGGAATGAAACTGAAGAAAGGCAAATTAAGTAGAGAAAATGTAAAAGGTGTAGATTTGTAGAGATGGATTAAATGGGAAAAGAGTGAGGGCAAAGCAAAGAAGGGGAAGGTGGGGCACAGAGATACTTTTAGTGGGGGGCTTTTGCTAAAAAATGTGAAGGAGGGATAGATTTAGGGGAAAGGGAAGGTTTGTTAGAGGGGAAAGCGGCTAGGAAAAATGGGGGACCATTGGGAATGAGAAAGGGGAAAAATGGAAGAAAAATTTTAAGGAAAAAAAAGGATGGAAAAGTGGAGGGCAGTTAAGTTGAGGACAGCAGGTTAAGGCACCTGCGGGTTGGGGGGGGACTGATTTTATTGCCATGCAGGGGGAATGTTCTGAAAAAAAAAGGAAGTTAGTGGTGATTTGGACTGGCTTGGATTGAGGGTTAAATGTTTTAAAGCAAGAAGGGGGGGGGTAGTGTTTTTGGCTGGAGGGGGGGGGGGAACTGGAGGGAGTTTTTTGCCTGTTTTTTAGTTCCCACTTTACAAGGTGAAAAAAAAGTGAGAGTAATTTTTATTTTTTTTCAGGGAGGGGATCCAGCTTTTTTTTAAGTTTAGTTGGGGGGGGGGAAAGGCTTATTGGGAGGGGGTCTTGATCGAAGGAGGCAATTTCGTAGGAGGTAAAAGGGGAGTTTAAAAAAATGGTTGAGGAAAGGTTGGTTTTAAAGGGGAAACAGGTAGGGGGGTTGTGGTAGATCAGATTTTTTTTTGTTTTTTGGTAAGGATTTGTGAGAAAGGGGAAAAAAGCTAATAGGGAAAAATAGGGGTAAGGATGGTATTATTGGGGGCTTTTATGGAATTTTTGGAAAAACAAGGTCTTTTATAGGGGATAGGCGTAGGAACAGGAAGGGGCCCCACTTTGTGGGGTATGTATTTGCAGATATTAATGGGATTTACGAGGAAAGCTAGGGGAGGCCAGGGGGAAAAAAGCAGGAAAACAGGGGCAGTCCAGGAGTTTTTTTTATTACAAATAGTAGGGCTTGTGGTGTTAGGATTTAGGAAATTTTTGAGGGTGGTTTGGAGGGTTAAAGGTGGGGGGACTTTCATCCAGGGGGGTGGGATGTGTTATGTTTGGCCCCTGGGGAGCTGTTCAAATTTGTTTTAACATGGATGGGGTCGTGCGAGGAAGGCAAGGGTCGGGTTTGGGTTCAGGGGGAATGGGCGGATGGTTAAAGAAAATTGAGGGAAAAAAAAAGTGGGGGGAGGGAGATAAAAAAACCCAGGGTTTGTTTGCCAAAACGGGGGACTGCTTGTACCCAAGGAATCCAGGGGGAGGTTATTTTGAGGAAAAAGTATTTAAAAGTGTCCCTTTACTGCAGAAAAGGATAAAGGGGGGAAAAAAAAAAAAAAATCACTGTTTATTTCCCAACTGCAAAAAAATTTTTCGTAATAATACGGGTCAAAATATATTCCCCAGGGCTTCCTTTGGAACCTTTTTTTTTTTATTTTCATAATTGTTCAGGGCCCCTTGTTTGGGCCCCAGGGGGATTGGTCCAGACCTAAAAAAAAAAATTTTTGGGCCCCCCCCCCCCACCCATTGGCGAGGGCCCTGGGTGTATATGTTAAAATTTGGCAATTATCCAACTTTCTGGACTATAGTGTAACCACAAGCTTGTGCCGGACAGCAGTGGACAAGGGGGCCCTAGGGGGGGGGAGGGGGTTTAATATTATTTATTCTGCATTGAATGTTCCGCTGGTCCAAATAAGCGAATTTCTCGGAAATATATATAACCATTTATTTTATACATATATATATAATTCTATATATATATAATTATATTATATATTTATTATATATATTATATTTTTTATAACTAATGTTAAACTATAATAATTATAAAAAACCCATATTATATAATATATTAATTGGCAGGCGAGCAAATACGCCTAAAAATTTTCTCCCGGTCCACTGCTTAAAAAAAGCGGGGAAATTTACTTTTTTTCATACTGGTTGGAAATTGTAATTCACGATTATTAATCAGAAGTTTCTGTTTTCATTAACATTGAGGGAATATTGAAAGGAACCTTTTAACCAAGTCTACCTTACAACACAGGGTGGGAGAAAAAAACAGTTTTTTCCCGCCTTTTTTTATACAGTTTTTAGCCCTGGAAACGAATGGTGTTTTGCTTGCCTCGATGGGAAAATTTACCATTGGTTTTTTGGGGGCTTTTGTTTTGGTTGGTAAACTAAATTGTCCACCGAGGGGGACGGAGCGGAAAAAAATTTTGGGGAACTTTTTCGAAAATTTTTCGTTAAAGTTTGTTGACGTTTTTTTTTAGCAATCCTTCCATTTCGAATTTAGGGCTTCGTTTGCAAAACAAATTGGGCAAACCAACTTTAAAAATAAAAAAAAAAAAAAAACAAAGCCCCTTAGGCAGGGTGAAGTTTTGGAGGGAGAACCATACTATACTATTTACAAAAGGGGGGGGGGGAACTATAAAATTTTTTCGTTTAATAAAATAAAAAAAAAAAATTTTGGGGGGCCCCAAAATTTTGGAAAAAAAAAGTGTTCGAAGGGCCGCGGAGGGCGCATTGGCGCTGCCCGTAGCGGTTCCAACCAAGTTAGCCGGTTGTCCTCACGATTTAATAAAAAGCAGTGAATAGGTAAAACCTTTGATCCAGTTTTATTCCGCCCTTTTAGGGGGGGATTGTAAAAACTGGTTTTTTCCATTGATTTAATCCTTCTTTGGATTCTGCTAAATTGCTTTTTCCAACAGGGTCTTTTACCATAAACCATGATCACCATTCTAACCAAACCCACAAAAAAAACTAAAAACAAACAATAATTTACCTGTTTTCTTCGCTGCGGGGAAAAACCCTTTGTCCCAAAGGGGGGAGTCACCTGAAAATGTTCTCCTGTCATCCCCATGTTTACTTTCAACTTTGTGTGTGCCAAAAATGTTCCAGCACTGTTCAAAGGAATAACGCCATATAATAAATTCAAAAAAAAAAAAAATTTGGTTCTGCCTTTTTTCAGATTGTTTTTCAAAAAAACAACTGTTTCCCTTTGCATGCATCCGTTCCCAAAAACCACAAGGAAAATTTGGGGAAAAAACAAATATTTGTTACTTTCCTCAATGGCCCAAAAAAAAAAAAAAAAAAAAAAAATAAAAAACCACACGATGGTTATAACACCCGCTTACTAAAACTAAGTACAAAAAAAAAGGACAAAATAACCCCAAAAAAAAAACAAACACTAAACCACAAAAAAGGGGGGAAAGAATTTACAAAAATATTTAAATCAAAAATTAAAAACACCCCAATTGATCCTGAAAAACAAAACGAAATTAAAAATTTTTACTCAAAGCTTAAAACAAAAAAAAGGGGGGACTGCAAAAATTTAACTAACTGTGAATATACAATTTGGGGGGGACCAGGGGTTTCAATGGAGGGATTAAATGGTTTTCACCTTTGGGATTTCACTTTAATTGGCCAGGGGAGCCTTAAAATTTGCCAAATTTAACCAGGGGGAATAAATTGATTGTTTCCTCCCAAAAAGTTACTCCAATAAAAAATTTTTGAACCAGTTTGGATTTTGTTTAACTGTGTTTCTTTGTGTGTTCAAATGGTTTAACTCAAAATATTAAAAAAATTTTTTGGGACAGTGATTTTGTTTTTCTTTTACTTGTGTTGTTTCTGATTATCCGACCACTGCTTCTGAACCCAGGGGCTGGTGGGGGGGCAGGGGGTGTTTCGGGCCAGGGATGGGGAACACCGTCCAATCCAGGATGGTGCTTCAGATTGAAGGAGGGAGGGTGGGAGGTGGTGTGGGAGGTGTATTTTAGGGATGGAAAAATGGGGGTGGGGAAGTGTTTTTATGGCCTTTCCCCTTTTTTTTGGCTTTACCCTCCCTTGGGAAGGGGGGGAAAAAAAAAAAGCCTTGGTATATTATGTATGGTATGGAATAAGCGAGAGCCATGGGAAATTTGGACCCCCAGTGGGGGTTTTCTTAGTTTTTAAATTTCTTGACCGGGATTTTTATTTATTATACTTCATACAGCGGTTTTAAAAATTCGTCAGGCTTCCACCAAAAAAGGCGGTGGAAGGTCTCTTATGTCAAAAACCCACCCTGTCGTTTGGCAAAATTTAATTACTTTTCAATCCCTCTCTAAATTCATATGGGAAAAACTTATTTGATTGGCATCTAATTCCGTTTGAGATTAAAGTCAAACAAAAAAGGGATAATAACTCCAATAAGGGGTTATTTAACAGGGAAATTTTTTTACTGTGTTTTTTTCTTAAATTATTAAACGAGTTTTTTACTAAAATATGCTTCGAAAAGTGAATTTCTTTAAATCCCTCCTTAAAAAAAAAAATAAGAACCTTATTATTATTTAATGTGGTAAAAAACCTTTAAACAATTGATTTACTTTTAAGTATTAAAAAACCACACCCGAACAAACAAAACAGGGCCCCCCCCACTTTACCAATGTGGGGGTTTTTTTTTATTAAGGTTTGTTTCCTTTTTATAAATAAAAACACCAAACACCCCGAAAATTTATTCCCGGAATAACAAAAAAAAAAACCAGCGACACACTATAATAGATAACATTTTATTCCCACCAAAAAACATTTATTAAAAGGTTTCTGAGGGGGGAATTATAGTTGGGTTCTTTTAATTAAGTGATAAGTGGGATTCCCCAAACCTGCCTGTTTATTCACCCAAATTAAAAACCCAAATAGGAACACCCATTTCGCCAAAAATCAAAAAAAAAAAACAAGGAAAATTATTATAAATTTTTAACACTTTACATACATACATTATACCAAAGGGCTTTTTGCCCCCTTTTCAAGGGAGGGTAAGCCAAAAAAAAAAGGGTAGGGAAGCATAAAAAAAAAAAAACCCCCAACCCCCCACCCATTTTTTCATTTCCCTAAAATTTACAAACCTCCAACCCCCCACCCCCTCCCCACCCTCACCCTTCCCTTCTCAATCTGAGGCCCAACCCTCCTGGGATTGGGGGGGGGGAACCAAAAAACGTATTGCAAAAAAACAACTTTTCCAAGTTGTTGCTTGAAATGGGAAGAAAACAAAAAAAAAACTTGTAAATCTGGTTTTACAAGTCAGAAAAAATGCCCAAAATCAAAATTCAGTACACCGAGGAGAGAAGTGGGGAGGAAAAAAAAACACAAAAATAATTACAAAAAAAAAATAAATAAAAAATAAAAAAAAAAATAACTAACAGCCTTTTTTTAAAGAATGCCATGTCGGAAAAAGGAAAAAAATACACCCAAACTCTACAAAGAAAAAAAATATTTATAAAAATTAAAAAAAGCCCCCAAAGTCCACGGAACTGAACGGGGGAAAAATCAAAACTGTACCAAAAAAAAAAACCCAAACAATTCCTACAACAATTGGCAAGAAAAAAAAAAAACCAACCTTTTAGGGATACTCTGGGAAAAAACTAAATTAAAGGTAATAATAAAAAAAAAAGAATGGGAAGTTGATCAAAAAAACTTAGCTTAAAGGGCCAAAAAACAAGTTTAGGGAAAAATCACGAAAATGACATTACAAAAGACCTTATTAAAAAAAAAAGGGCCAAAAACAAAAAAAAAAAGGAAAATAAAAAAGGCGGGGGATTAGAATTTGGACTTTTTTCCTCGTTATCCCACATAGGGGACCTTTCTCAAAAAACTTGCCAAAAGCAAACAAAAAAAAAACTATACCCAAAAAGTTTTTACCTTGGAGGACCTTATTGGAAAAAAACAACGAATCCCAGTAAAAAAACATTTTTTTAAAAAAAAAAAAAACCAGGGTCACCGACAAAAACCCAAGGCTGATGGGAATAAACCAACTTAAAAAACCAATTTTTTGCAAAAGCCAAGAAAATCAACTTCATTATCTAGGAAAAAACTTTCAATGAAAGGCCTTCATTTTACAGGGGCAAAAAAAAATCATGCTCCCAAAAAACATAAAAAAGAATAAAAAAAACCATTTTTTAGCCAATACAGGCAAAAAACACTAGTCAGTTGGGAAGCAAGGGGGCTTATTTCTCAGATTTGCTATGAAATCAAAAACAAACAAAAAGTAAGTTCCAAGTATCTGATATCAGGCCAAAACAAAAAATCTATGCTATAACAAAAAAACTACTGGACCAATTTCCCACTATTACCAAGTTTTCTAAAAAACTTGTTGGGAGAAAAGTTTGAGGGGAAAAAGTTATTGATTGGAGAAAACTTTCTAGACAATACAATTGGGCAGTGTTACCTTTTCTACCTACATTCCTACCAATATCTCTCACCCCACCAAGGGGGACTTTAGTTATTGTTGCCATATGCACTTCCACCACAATTTTAGTTTTAGGGGGGGGGGGGACCCACCAGACAGATTTGATTAAAAAAAAAAAAAAAAGATTGTTGCATTGGGTGTACCTAGGGTTTTCCAAAGGAGAGAAAAAATAAGGAAGGAAAAAAAAACACAGCCCACCAAGGGGGGAAAAAAATTCTTGAAAGGAAAAATTACAAGGGGGGCCGGGGAAGGGGACATGGGCTTGGATTTAGGAAAAATTGAGGAAAAGAACCTTATTAAGGAATTTGAACAGGGTACTCTAAAGAAAAAACAATTAAACAGGGCCCACTGAACAAGTAAAGCCTTCTCAAACACAATTTTCCAGAGGAATTACTATTCCAGAACGAGGTTTAGCAAATTTTGGTTGAAAGGTCTTTAAAGTTTTCTTTTCTTTTACAGCAAAAAAAAAACTTTTAACATTTTCCATTTACTTCCTTTTGATCTTTAAAAAGCTGTTTCTTTTTAGAAAGTTTAATTTTTTTGGCTGACCTTTTAAAGCCACCTTTTTAATTATTTTTTTCAAGATTGGGCATTTTAATGCAAAAATAAAAGGGGAATGCATTCCCTTCCCTACGGTGGAATTGGGGACAATTTTAGAGAACCCCAATTACTTAATGGATTAGGGGGAACCCTCTTTTGGGTAATAAAACATACATACATATACCAAGGGTTTTTTTTTCCCCTTACAAAGGGGGGTAACCAAAAAGAAAAAAAGGCCATAAAAAATCAATTTTTCCCACCCCCATTCCATCCCCTGGGAAATACACTCCCCACAATTCCCCTCCCACCCTTCCCTCTTATCTTAGCACCTCCTGAATGGACAGGGTCAACCCTGCACCTAGTCCACCGCCCTGGGTCAGAACCAGTGTCGCAAGACACAGCACATCCACAGCAAGGCCGCTTCATTAGATCGGCGACCCCCCCTCTCCGTCCCCCCATTGCATTAAAATGAGAGGACGGGGAGAAATCCCTTTCTGGCTGCGTCAAATTTTGCTCACATATACTAACCTCACCCCCCATCCCACCCGCCCATTCCACCTCATGCAATCACATCATCCTTATACAACCATTCCTCCATTTACCCCTGTCTTCTGTCCTCTCCCGTCCTTTCCTCAACAGACATTTCCCTCTTCCCCAAAGCCCCCTTCACCCCATCCATCCACCTCATCCTAGGACGTCCCCTCAATTTCAATCCCTCCACATCTTCCTTCCACACCTCATTTACTAGTCTTTCTTCACTCATTTCTTTCCATGTGGTCCAAACCATCGTAGTATTCTTTCATCAACCCTATCTCCCAGCTCCTTTTCCACCCCTGTTCTCCTCCCTCACCTCCTCATTTCTCACTCTATCTAGCCTAGTAACCCCCATCATACTTCTCAGACACCTCATCTTCAAACAACATTCAAACTCCTTCTCTCTTCTTCTCTTATGTTCCTTGTTTCTGCCCCATACAGTGCTGTTGGCACAATCACTCCTTCATACAGTCTCCTCTTAGCATCCATTCCCAAATGTCTATTCCTCATTACACTCTTTAATTCCACCCAAGGCATTTACTCGCTTTCTCTCAATCTACATTCTACCTCCACTTTCACTCCACCTTTTTCCTGGCCACATTTGCACCCAAGTATCTAAAAACTATCCACTTCCTCCAGTCGCTCTCCCTTAATGCTCACTTCCAATTACTGCCACTTTCACCCCTTGTTACATCTCATCACCTTTTACTCTTACCCACATTCATCTTTAGCTTTCTTCTATCACATACTCTCCCAAACTCTGGCCACCCAACCAACTTCCTCAATACCTCCTCCGATCCTGCCACATGTGCAGTGTCGTCCGCAAACAACAGCTGGCTTCACCTCCCACTTTTTCTCCATTTTCTTTAACCATCTCCAATCCCTTGCCCACTACCCTCTTTGGGTAAGTCAAATAAACTTTTTCTAGGACAAAAACAGTTTAATATCATGAAAACTGTCAAATTGTGTTATCACAGTAGTAATCGCAATTCTTTTGTTAACTTTGAGTAAAAATTTAACTTCAGGATCAATTGGGGTGTTACTATGAATAAATACTGTAAATTCTTTGTTATTTTGACTATATCTTTGTACTAGTTAATAGTGGTGTATACATCTGGCACCAACTCTTTCCAAAATGACATATGAACAAAGACTGTCCAAATTAGAATTACCAACTCTGGAACAAAGGGAAAGAGGAGACTTACTACCTATAGAATTATGAAGGGAATGGAAATCTTAGATAAGAATAATCTATTGAATGGGTCAATGGAGAAACAAGAGAAATAGAAACTAAAAGATAATTACAGAAGAGATCTTAAGAAGAAGAAGAAGGAGAGAAAAAAAAAAAAAAAAAAATCTTCCCACATAGTGATAGGTACTTGGAACAAATTAGACAGTGTGCAAACACTACAAGATTAAGAAAAAACTATGCCAAGAGATACAAAGACGGGTCACCAGAAGCATAGCTCCCTTCCCGTATAATGAACAAACTAGGTAAATCTGAGTCACCTCAAATTTGTCCTCTTTGGCTCTGACAAAAAGACTACATGACCTGGTTTTCAGAATTAACTTCCATCTACAATTTCAAGGATTATGTCAAGGTCAAAGTAGCAAATTTAAAGTCTTAAAAAAAAATCCAAAATATTCACTCTCACCAAGGATATGGTGCATCTGCACAACCATTTAGTGAGAAGTTGTACTTTAGAACTTTGAGACGTTGTTTACACACTACCAAACCCCCACCTCAAAGCTCTACCCTAATTTCACTAGACCTTTTCATATCATTGGACAGGAGTAATAATAAAATCAAAGCACTCAAGTTGTATGATCTTATGAGTGATGCAGATATCAAGAGTTCCTCATGGCCTTAACATAAAACATTCCATCATCAGTTGGTACTACCCCTACTATAGAAAGACTTTACCAACACAACTTCCCTCTACTCCTCTCCCCTATCACAACCTTTGCAGGTGAACCACCCTTTCACAAGATTGCATCTTGCCCAGGTGAATGAATACATCTACTTCTCCATGTTCTTATGATTAAGTAAATTTTACAGTATTTTCCTATGATGAAACTGCTCAAATCCATGTTTATTTATCTTGTTGCAAGAGAGATATATACTTTTGTGCATGTATACACTCATGCATTAGCTACTTTACATCAAATCCTGGTAGTAGTGGTAAGCCTTCAACAGAACCTACTGTTATGTGACCTGCCAAATTGCCTTGACCTGCGAGTCCAACCGAAAAGACACTTGCTTCTCAAACTGGCAGATTCAACTATACAATATTGCCATATAACAGTTAATGCAATTCACTACTGAAAGACAACACACTGCTGCATGCCAGACCCCCTGATATCCACCCTTCTGAATCCTCTCTCCCACGAAAGGACAGAGTCCACTTGGCCAGACTGCGGTGTGCGGTCACCACCCAGCACTTCTAAGCTACCAGAAGAGGCTGGATGACCGCATTGTGAACAGCTGCCCAGGATGTAACACTTCACCCCATACCATACAACACATAATGGAAGACTGCATTATACACAATCATGCACGCAAACAACACAACATACGCTCTATAAAGGATTTGTGGGAAAACCCAGTTTCGGCTATGGCATTCCTTGGGGAGACGGGACTGCTCGGACAGACAGTCTAGGGAACGACAACAACAACAACAACTACTTTGTGTAGAGATGTATAGAGCTAAAATAAGTATTGACCATGCTGTTCCATAATGTACATACATACATATACCAAGGCTTTTTCCCCCTTACTAGGGAGGTAGCCAAAAAGGAAAGGCATAAAATCATTCCCACCCATTCCATCCCTGAAAACACTGCCACACACCATCACTGGCTTTGGTGGAAAGCACCAGTGACTGAGGCAACAGAATAAAGGGAAGAACCCACAGTTTTTCTCCACCTCCAGCTAATGTAGATCCAAACATTTGTCTACATTAACTGATGTACCTTTAGGGTTCGCATTTTTGCGAGAAATTTCCAGAAATAATAATACCTTTCATTTATAAATGCATAATAAATGCACAACAAAAGTCAAAACTTTACATAGCATAGACCAATTCAAGGTGGTCATAACTGTAAATGCACTTTACCTATGAACTACAGCCTCCTCTCAATCTTCTGTAAATGTACACTGGTAACCTCCACTTGTTCAGAAGATCGAGGCACTCTCCTTACCTGCAATAAATGCAATTGTGGTTACTTACATTTACTTATAAAGAGCATCATGCAACTGTTAAATCTAATCCATGCAATGCAAGCTAGGAATCTTCATACAATTCTTGCAATCAATGACCAGTCATTCTTAGTCCTATGTATTTTCTATGATAAAGATTCCCGGGCAAACCCTAAGTCAGGGATCACTTTGGCAAATGTGCAAAGCCTGGCACATTACTTTTCCAGGATGTGAAACCCATAGCTCACCATAAAAGTATGACTACAGTAATAAATTAGGACAAGGGAATCGTACGAGAGGTACAAAGTAAAAAGTAAAACAAGATAAAGGAGGCCGATGTGAAATGGGGTAAGAATGATAAAATAAGTAATAAAATTTATTTTAGAATGAAATTGGAGAAAGGCAAATTAGGTAGAGAAAATGTACAAGGTGTAGATGCAGAGATTATAATGGATGAGAGGCAGTGAGAGGAAGGTGGGCAGAGTATTTTAGGGGGCTGCTAAATGTGAAGGAGGATAGATAGGGAAAGGTAGTTGTAGTGGGAAGAGCCAAGAAAATGACCATGATGAGCGAGGGAAATGGAGGAGAAATAAGGGAAGACAAAGTGAAGGCAGTTAAGATGAGAGCAGGTAAGGCACCTGGGTTGGATTGATGCCATGCAGAATGTCTGAAAAAAGGAGGCACAGTGATGGATTGGCTGGCGAGGTTATTTAATGTTTTGGACAGGGTAGTGTGCCGGAGGACTGGAATTGTGCCTGTATAGTTCCACTTTACAAGGTTAAAGGTGACAAGTGTGATAAATACTTTCAGAGGGATCAGCTTTTTAAGTAGTTGGGATGGCTTATGGGAGGGTCTTGATTGAGAGGATTAGGAGAGGAACATAGGGAGTAACTGGTGAGGAACAGTGTGGGTTTAGGACAGGTAGGTGGTTGTGTAGATCAGATTTGTGGTAAGATGTGAGAAAGCTGTAGGAAAAGGTAAGGATGTTTTTATGGGGCTTATGGATTTGGAAAAGGCTTATGACAGGGTAGACAGGAAGGCACTGTAGGAGGTATTGCAGATTTATGGGATAGGAGGAAAGCTGTTAAGAGCAGTCAAGAGTTTTTTACAATAGTAGAGCTTGTGTTGGGATTAGAAATTGAGGGTGGTTTGAGGTAAAGGTGGGACTTCATCAGGGATGTGTTATGTTGCCCTGGCTCTCCAATTTATAACATGGATGGGGTGGTGCAAGAGGTGAATGCAAGGGTCATGGGTCAGGGAATGGAGATGGTTAAAGAAAATTGAGAAAAGTGGGAGATAAACCAGTTGTTTGCCAACGACTGCTTGTACCAAGATCAGAGGAGGTATTGAGGAAGTTAGTGACAGTTTGGGAAGGTGTGTGAAAGAAGTGCAAGAAAAAGTGGATAAAAGTAAGGTGATATGTACAAGGGGAGTGGCAGCAGACTGGGAGAGAGTACCGAGAAAGACTGGTGGAAATGGATAGTTTTAGATGCTTCAGTGCGAATGTGGCAGGAAAGTGAGAAGTGGAGGCATAATGTAGATTGAAAAAAGTGAGTAAATGCCTTGGGGGGATTAAAAAGTGTAACAAGAAATAGACATTTGGGAATGGATGCTAAGAGTTGTTTACAATGACTATGCCAACAGCACTGTATGGTACAAACTTGGAACATAAGAGGAAGAGGAGCTTGAATATGAGATGAAATGCCTGAGAAGTATGATGGGGGTTACTAAGCTAGATAGAGAAACGAGGCGAGGAGAACAGGGGTGGAAAGGGAGTTGAGAGATAGGGTTGATGGAAGAGTATTGGGATGGTTTGGAAACATGAAAAGCACGAGTGAAGGAAAGACTAGTAAAAGGTGTGGAAGGCAGAAGTTGAAGGAGTGATAAGGGGCTGACTTAGGATGAGATGGATGGATGGGGTAAAAGGGGCATTGAGAAAGGGTTATGTTGAAGACAGGAGAGGACATTAGATAGGGGTGAATGGAGAATGGTTGTGTGTGGATGATGCTCTGATGCATGAAGGGGAGTGTGGTGGGGGATGGGGGCGAGGGATTTGAGAAATAAATTGATGCAGGCCCAAAGGGATTTCTTCCAGTATTTTTTGCATGAGGGGATGAGGGGTTTGCCGATTTAATGAAGCGGCCTTGCTGTGGATGTGCTGCGTCTTGCGACACCGCTTCTGACCCAGGGCAGTGGACAAATGCAGGGATGACCCGTCATCCAGGAGGTGCCAAAATAAGAGGGAGGGAAGAGGGTAGAGGGGAGTGGAATATGTAGGGGTTGGAATGGGTGGGAGTGATTTCTATGCCTTCGTTTTCTGGCTACCTCCCATGTAAGGGGGGGGGGAGCCTTTGGTGTATGCAGAACCCTTACATGCCTAAGTGCCACCCCTGGGCAAAGTTTTCAGTGATTCCCCACCCCCCCTTCCCCATCCCTTACAGCCTGTTTCACCTATTGGCTTGCAAAATAATTATTATTTTTTTTTTTTTTCTAATTTAATGTCCCTACTGCAGAATGGGTAAGGGAAAAAATTGTTTCATATTCAGTTGATTCTAATGCAAAATTAGTATATTACGGTCAAATATTCAGGGCTCCTTTGACCTCGTTTTACTACAATTATTTTGTAAGCCTTGTAGTAGGCGGCATGTCCAGACTAAATTGCCGCCCCAGGGCATATGCTCCCCCACCATGTTAGGGCCCTGGGTGTATATAATATATGCAATATCCAACTTCTGTATTATTGGTAACCACATACTGTGCCAAGCAATGGATAGGGGCCCTAGGAGGTTATATTATATATATATATATATATATATTATATTTGCAGGCGAGCAAATACTCCTAAATTTTCTCCGTGACTGCTAGGCGATCACTTTTTTCATTGTTGGAATTGAATCACGACACTAATCCATTTACATGTGAATATTGAAAGAGACTTACCCGTCTCCTTAACAAGTGGGAGAAAAAATAGGTTCCGCCTTTTTATGCAGTTGCCCTGGAACGAGGTAGACTTGCTCCATGAATACCATGTTCCGCTTCAGTTTGTGGTTAACATCGTCACTGAGACGCGCGAAATTTGAACTTCGATTTTTCGTAGGAGTACGTTTTTAGCGATCCTCATTTCGAATTTAGGCTCATTTGCGAAAATGCACAACTTAAAAAACAAGCCCTAGCAGGTGAAGTTGAGGAGCCCATACTCCTATATAAGACTATAAATTTCGTATAAAAAATGAGCAATTTTGGGAGTGTCGAGGCCGCGAAGCGCATGCGCGCCCGTAGCGTCCACCAAACTCATCTCCGGCGTCCACGATCAAAACGTCGCCACGTGAACCCAGGACCATCTTTCGATTGTAACCATCATTAACAGCGTGGGAAATAATGGAGATACGACCAGAAACTATCACATCTAGATAGCTCGCCGAGTACTGCCGACCATTTGGAGTATACAGGTGGTAGGAAATATTCATTGGGTTACGGTCTTCACGGATCCTTCCCCTCACCGGCCGGAGGATAGAGGGGAGAGAGAGGACAGAGAGGAGAGGGGAGAGAGGACAGAAGAGAGGGGAGAAAGGACAGGATGAGAGAGAGGACAGAGGAGAAGAGAATTTATGTAACGTTAAGAGGCCATTTTTTTTTATTTTTTTTTTTATACCTTCTCCCTGGCCAGGCTGATGCGCACAAACATTTGTCCAGTTTATTTTGAAGTCATACCGGCGCTACCTGGGGTTTCTCGCTTCCCACTTCTTTCGAGATGAATGCAGACTTGGCCAAATCCTTCCCGACGAAGGCCCACCGGACGAACACCACCACAGCATATCGCCGCCTTGCGGAACCCTCACGCACTAAATAGCTCTCCCTCTCCCTCCTCACTACATCCAATCTCACTATTTCGTTAGTCTGCTGATGAACCTTGAAAGACAACCATGAAGAGTGTCAAAGACTACAACTGGAGAGAGCAAGGCGAGGGCAGGGCAGGGCGAGAGCAAGGGGAGGGGATGGCTGGGCAAGGCGAGAGCAAGGGTAGGGGAGGACAGGGCAGGGCGAGAGCAAGGGGAGGGGAGGGCAGGGCAGGGCGAGAGCAAGTGGAGGGCAGGGCAGGGCGAGAGCAAGTGGAGGGCAGGGCAGGGCAGGCCGAGAGCAAGTAGAGGGCAGGGCAGGGCAGGGCAGGCCGAGAGCAAGTAGAGGGCAGGGCAGGGCGAGAGCAAGGGGAGGGCAGGGCAGGGCGAGAGCTGTAAGGGCAGGCCGAGAGCAAGGGGAGGGCAGGGCAGGGAAGTGCGAGAGCAAGGGGAAGGGAGGGGAGGGGAGGGCGAGAGCAAGGGGAAGGGAGGGGAGGGCGAGAGCAAGGGGAAGGGAGGGGAGGGCAGGGCGAGAGCGAGGGTAAGGGAGAGGAGGGGAGGGCAGGGTGAGAGCAAGGGGTATGGAGGGGAGGGCAGGGTGACAGCAAGGGAGGGGAGGGGAGAGCAGGGCAGGGCGAGAGTAAGGGGAGGGGAGGGCGAGAGCAAGGGGAGAGGAGGGGAGGGCGAGAGCAAGGGGAAGGGAGGGGAGGGCGAGAGCAAGGGGAAGGGAGGGGAGGGCGAGAGCAAGGGGAAGGGAGGGGAGGGCGAGAGCAAGGGGAGGGAAGGGGAGGGCGAGATCAAGGGGAGGGGAGGGCGAGAGCAAGGGGAGGGGAGGGCGAGAGCAAGGGGAAGGGAGGGGAGGGCGAGAGCAAGGGGAGGGCGAGAACAAGGTGAGGAAAGGGGAGGGGAGGGAAGGGCGAGAGCAAGGGGAAGGGGAGGGCGAGAACGAGGGGAGGGGAGGGCGAGAGCAAGGAGAGGGGAGGGAAGAGGAGGGCGAGAGCAAGGGGAGGGGAGGGGAGGGCGAGAGCAAGGGGAGGGGAGGGCGAGAGCAAGGGGAGGGGAGGGAAGGGGAGGGCGAGAGCAAGGGGAGAGGAGGGAAGGGGAGGACGAGAGCAAGGGGAGAGGAGGGAAGGGGAGGACGAGAGCAAGGGGAGAGGAGGGAAGGGGAGGGCGAGAGCAAGGGGAGGGCGAGAGCAAGGGGAGGGCGAGAGCAAGGGGAGGGAGAGAGCAAAGGGAGGGGAGGGAGAGAGCAAGGGGAGGGGAGGGAAGAGGAGGGAGAGAGCAAGAGGAGGGGAGGGAAGGAGAGGGCGAGAGCGAGGGGAGGGAAGGGGAGGGCGAGAGCAAGGGGAGGGGAGGGAAGGGCGAGAGCAGGAGAGGAGAGCGAGCATACGGGGAGGGGAGGGCAGGGCGAGCGTAAGGGGAGGGCGAGAGCAAGGGGAGGGGAGGGCGAGTGCAAGGGAAGGGGAGGGCGAGAGCAAGGGGAGAGGAGGGAAGGGGAGGGGAGGGAAGGGGAGGGGAGGGAAGGGGAGGGGAGGGAAGAGGAGGGCGAGAGCAAGGGGAGGGGAGGGCAAGAGCTAGGGGAGAGGAGAGACGGGGAGGGGAGGGAAGGAGAGGGTGAGAGCAAGGGGAGGGGAGGGGAGGGAAGGAGAGGGTGAGAGTAAGGGGAGGGGAGGGAAGGGGAGGGCGAGAGCAAGGTGAGGGGAGGGCTGTAACCGTTATGATAGGTTGTGTAACCGTTGGATAGGTTGTGTAACCGTTAAATAGGTTTGTGTGGCGTAAGACGGCGCTTCTATTCAGGGCGTGGGAGCACCGCTCGCCACCAGTGTAACCGTTCTGTAGGTTATATGGTTACGTAGGGAGGTCTTAATGCGGCGAGATAGACTCCAAAGCGGGAGTTTACTTATATTTATTCAAACAAGGGATTCAGGTTAAACTACAAATGGAAATGGCCCTTTGGGCTAAATACAATAAGTGCCAGGCCTTGACCTAGGGCACAATAGCTCTGACCTCTGGCCGGTAGGGTCTAGACCTACCTAGCCTCTGGTGGTAGGTTCTTCACCTACCCCAGCTCTGGCTACGTGACATGGGTGTTAAACATTTTATAGGAGTGTTAGTGGTTTCAAGCAAGGGTGTTAGTCTTGTTATTCATTGCATGGGGTCTGTTCTATGTAAGAGGGTTAGTCCTATAATTGGTGGATATTGTTTGGTATATTATATATATATGTTAGTTTATGCTTAATATACTAGGGCAGTTATAATAAAAGGATTTATGATAGGTTAGTCTGGTGACACTAGGCATCTATATCTTGTTTGTCTTCAAATGTGCTGCGTTAGGTGCATGTCGTGGGAAACGCAAGGTAAGCAAGAGGAAGTCTCGCTCTGTTGCAAGCATGTGGATCACGTGCGTGGTGGGTGATGGATACAGGGCGAGAGCAAGGTGAGGGGAGGGAAAGGGAGGGCGAGAGCAAGGGGAGGGGAGTGAAGGGGAGGGGAGGGAAGGGGAGGGCAGGAGCAAGGGGAGGGCGAGAGCAAGGTGAGGGGAGGGAAGGAGAGGGCGAGAGCAAGGGGAGATGAGGGAAGGGGAGGGCGAGAGCAAGGGGAGGGGAGGGAAGGGGAGGGTGAGAGCAGGGGTAGGGAGAGAGCAAAGGGAGGGGAGGGAGTGAGCAAGGGGAAGGGAGGGAAGGGGAGGGAGAGAGGAAGTGGAAGGGAGGGTGAGAAGAGGGGGGAGGGCGAGAACAAGAGGAAAGGGGAGGGCGATAGCAAGGGGCGGGGAGGGAAGGAGGAGAGCAAGGGGAGGGGAGGGGAGGGAAGGAGGAGAGCAAGGGGAGGTGGGGAAGGGGAGGGGAGGGGAGGGCGAGAGCAAGGGGAGGGGAGGGAAGGGGAGGGCGAGAGCAAGGGGAGGGGAGGGAAGGGGAGGGAAGGGGAGGGCGAGAGCAAGGGGAGGGGAGGAAAGGGAAGGGAAGGGGAGGGGAGGGCGAGAGCAGGGGGAGAGGAGGGAAGGGGAGGGCGAGAGCAGGGGGAGAGGAGGGGAGAGGAGGGAAGGGGAGGGCGAGAGCAGGGGGAGAGGAGGGAAGGAGAGGGCGAGAGCAGGGGGAGAGGAGGGAAGGGGAGGACGAGAGGTAGGGGAGAGGAGGGAAGGGGAGGGGGAGAGCAAGGGTAGGTAAGGGGAGGGCAGAAGCAAGGGGAGGGCAGGAGCAAGGGGAGGGAAGGGGAGGGCAAGAGCAAGGGGAGGGAAGGGGAGGGCAAGAGCAATACCTGTTTGTTTGTTATTCAACTATACCTATGCATTTATTTATGTATTTTATTTGTTATTTTTACATTATTATAGTTTTAATTTATTATTAATATGATATATATGTATGTATGTATGTATATATATATATATATATATATATATATATATATATATATTTGTATGTATTTTTTTTTTTTTTTTTTTTTTTTTTTTTTTTTTTTTTTTTTTTTTTTTTTTTTTTTTTTTTTTTTTGCATCCGACCTAGATATGTCGGCATGCTCCGCCTTTGTAATCCTTTGTAAGAGCAAGGGAAGGGAAAAGGAGGGCAGGAGCAAGGGGAGGGAAGGGGAGGGCAAGAGCAAGGGGAGGGAAGGGGAGGGCGAGAGCAAGGGGAGGGGAGGGAAGGGGAGGGAGAGAGCAAGAGGAGGGGAGGGAAGGGGAGGTCGAGAGCAAGGGGAGGGGAAGGGAGGGCGAGAGCAAGGGGAGGGGAGGGGAGTCCGAGAGCAAGGGGAGGGGAGGGGAGGCCGGGAGCAAGGGGAGGGGAGGGGAGGGGAGGGGAAGGCGAGAGGAAGGGGAGGGGAGGGCGAGAGGAAGGGCAGGGGAGGGGAGGGCGAGAGGAAGGGCAGGGGAGGGGAGGGCAAGAGGAAGGGCAGGGGAGGGCAAGAGGAAGGGCAGGGGAGGGCGAGAGGAAGGGCAGGGGAGGGCGAGAGGAAGGGGAGGGGAGGGCGAGAGGAAGGGGAGGGGAGGGCGAGAGGAAGGGGAGGGGAGGGCGAGTGCAAGGGGAGGGGAGGGCGAGTGCAAGGGGAGGGGAGGGCGAGAGCAAGGGGAGGGGAGGGGAGGGCGAGAGCAAGGGGAGGGGAGGGGAGGGCGAGAGCAAGGGGAGGGGAGGGCGAGAGCAAGGGGAGGGGAGGGGAGGGGAGGGCGAGAGCAAGGGGAGGGCGAGAGCAAGGTGAGGGGAGGGAAGGGGAAGGAGTGGGAGAGCAGGGGGAAGGGAGGTAAGGGGATGGAGGGCAAGAGCAAGGGGAGGGGAGGGAAGGGGAAGGAGGGCGAGAGCAAGGGGAGGGGAGGGAAGGGGAAGGAGGGCGAGAGCAAGGGGAGGGGAGGGGAAGGAGGGCGAGAGCAAGGGGAGGGCGAGAGCAAGGGGAGGGGAGGGTAGGGGAAGGCGAGAGCAAGGGGAAGGGAGGGGAAGGCGAGAGCAAGGGGAAGGGAGGGGAGGGCGAGAGCAAGGGGAAGGGAGGAGAGAGGAGGGGGAGGGCGAGAGCAAGGGGAAGGAAGGAGAGAGGAGGGGGAGGGCGAGAGCAAGGGGAAGGGAGGAGAGAGGAGGGGGAGGGCGAGAGCAAGGGGAGGGGAGGGCGAGAGCGAGGGGAGGGGAGAGAAGGGCGAGAGCAAGGAGAGGGGAGGGTAGGGGAAGGAGGGTAGGGGAAGGAGGGCGAGAGCTAGGGGAGGGCGAGAGCAAGGGGAGGGGAGGGTAGGGGAGGGCGAGAGCAAGGGGAGGGTAGGGTAGGGGAGGGCGAGAGCAAGGGGAGGGGAGGGCAGGGCGAGAGCAAGGGGAAGTGAGGGGAAGGCGAGAGCAAGGGGAAGGGAGGGGAGGGCGAGAGCAAGGGGAAGGGAGGAGAGAGGAGGGGGAGGGCGAGAGCAAGGGGAAGGGAGGAGAGAGGAGGGGGAGGGCGAGAGCAAGGGGAAGGGAGGAGAGAGGAGGGGGAGGGCGAGAGCGAGGGAAGGGCGAGAACGAGGGGAGGGGAGGGAAGGGCGAGAGCAAGGAGAGGGGAGGGGAGGGAAGGGCGAGAGCAAGGGGAGGGGAGGGCGAGAGCAAGGGGAGGGGAGGGCGAGAGCAAGGGGAGGGGAAGGCGAGAGCGAGGGGAGGGGAGTGGAGGGCGATAGCAAGGTGAGGGGAGGGCGAGAGCAAGGTGAGGGGAAGGCGAGAGCAAGGAGAGGGGAGGGCGAGAGCAAGGGGAGGGGAGGGCGAGAGCAAGGGGAGGAGAGGGCGAGAGCAAGGGGAGAGGAGGGGAGGATAGGGGAGGAGAGGGAAGGGGAAGGAGGGTGAGAGCAAGGGGAGGGGAGAGGGAAGGGGAAGGAGGAGGGCGAGAGCAAGGGGAGGGGAGGGAAGGGGAAGGAGGGCGAGATCAAGGGGAGGGGAGGGAAGGGGAAGGAGGGCGAGAGCAAGGGGAGGGGAGGGAAGGGGAGGGGAGGGAAGGGGAAGGAGGGCGAGAGCAAGGGGAGGGGAGGGGAAGGAGGGCGAGAGCAAGTTGAGGGGAGGGGAAGGAGGGCGAGAGCAAGTTGAGGGGAGGGGAGGGCGAGAGCATGGGGAGGGGAGGGGAGGGCGAGAGCATGGGGAGGGGAGGGGAGGGCGAGAGCAAGGGGAGAGGAGGGGAGGCCGAGATCAAGGGGAGGGGAGTGCAGGGCGAGAGCAAGGGGGAGGGGAGTGCAGGGCGAGAGCAAGGGGGACGGGAGGGGAGGGGAGGGGAATGGAGGGGAGGGGAATGGAGGGGAGGGGAGTGGAGGGTAATGGAGGGGAGGGCAAGAGCAAGGGGAGGGAAGTGGAGGGGAGGGCGAGAGCAAGGGTAGGGGAGTGGAGGGAAGGGCGAGAGCAATGGGGAGGGGAGGGCGAGAGGAAGGGAGAGGGGACGGGAGGGCGAGAGCAAGGGAGAGGGGAGGGGAGGGCGAGAGCAAGGGGGAGGGGAGGGGAGGGCGAGAGCAAGGGGAAGGGGAGGGGAGGGCGAGAGCAAGGGGGAGGGGAGGGGAGGGGAGGGCGAGAGCAAGGGGGAGGGGAGGGGAGGGGAGGGCGAGAGCAAGGGGGAGGGGAGGGGAGGGCGAGAGATAGGGGGAGGGGAGGGGAGGGCGAGAGCAAGGGGTAGGGGAGGGGAGGGCGAGAGCGAGGGGGAAGGGAGGGGAGGGCGAGAGGAAGGGGGAAGGGGGCGAGAGCAGGGGAGGGAGGGGAAGGGAGAGGGGGAGGAGGGCGAGAGCAAGGGAGGGGAAGGGAGAGGGAGGGAAGGGGGAGGAGAAGGGAGAGCGAGGGGTGGAGGGCGAGGAGTGGAGGGGAGGGAGGGGAGAGGAGGGAGGAGGGGGGTGAGAGCAAGGGGATAGGGGGGGAGGAGAGGGGAGGGGTGGAGGGAGAGGGGTGGGGAGGGGGAGGAGGGAAGGGGAGAGCAAGGAGGGGAGGAGCAAGGGGAGAGGGGGTGGGGAGGGAGGGAGGGGAGCAAGGGGGAGGGGAGGGACGAGAAAGGGGGAGGGAAGGGAGGGGAGCAAGGGAGACGAGGGGAGGGGAGGCGAGGGGAGGAGACGAGGGGGAGGGAGGGAGGGAAGGAGGAGACGAGGGGAGTGTGAGAGCAAGGGGAGAGGAGGGGAGGGGAGGGCGCGAGCAAGGGGGAGGGGAGGGCGCGAGCAAGGGGGAGGGGAGGGAAGGGCGAGAGGAAGAGGGAGGGGAGGAGAGGGGAGGGCGAGAGTACGGGAGAGGGGACGGGAGGGCGAGAGCAAGGGGGAGGGGAGGGCGAGAGCAAGGGGTAGAGGAGGGCCATTGTAGATTACTTTTGCAAAATTTCATGCATATCCATCAATTATTAGTACTCTAAATATGCCTTTCTTTTACGTAAATTGCACAAGGGTTACATTAAAACTAAGCCTTTTTTTTTTTAGGATCATTGTAGATGACTTCTGGAAAATTTCATTCAGATCTAATAAATATTACTACTATCGATATAGCCTTCCTTTCACACCAAAAATTTTAGTGATTTTGTACATAAAAAAATTAACCGCTATTTTTTTTTGTCTTTGCAGATTTTGCAGTTTTGTTCCAATTAACAATGTTTTTACTTCAATCAACTCAGAAACTCTTCTACTTTCAAGAAAGCACTCGTTATTAGTGGAATTTGGTATTATAAAGTGCCTATTCTTTGACCAAATGTCTATTTTTACAATTTTTTTTGTAATCATGTAAGTAAAGTGTTATTTTTATATTCAGCGTTTTTTTCTCCTTCACCAGTAGAAAGTAGAGTCTTTATATTAGTAAACTATAAAAAAATAAATAAAGAAGGGCATAATGGTAACTGGGTATAAGCGCCCAAAGTGAAAGTAACAGATATGACACCACGCTACCTGTACCGGGAGAGTTTGTCCACGCTACCTGTCCAGGGTTAAGAAGTCTATTAGTAGATGTAAATTTTGCCCCGCTTCTGATCGTGCTAGTTCGAAGTGTACTTCATATAAATCCCTTGAGCACAGGAAAGCTAGAGCAGCTCAGTTAGGACTGTGCAATAGATGCCTAAATCATGGACATGGTTCTTTGGAATGCCTTGGGTTAAAGGCTGCTCTGCCTTACAAATGTTTTGTTTGCAACAAACCCGAGCACCATGGAGCCATGTCCCCTATGGCTTATAAGACACCACTTTCTGAAGGGAAAGTGTTTAATTTTCATAATTCAACAGATTCCATTGTTCCTTTGGTTTCCCTTCCTATTAGCAGAGGCAAGAGAACTGCCCAATGTCTCTTTTTACTGGACACTGGAGCCCAGTTTTCTATCATTAATAAGTAATTTGTAGAGGACAAAGTTGGACCTTGTTTAAGTCCTCCTATGGACAAGTTAGTTTCTTCCTTTGGTTTACCTCTAATGAATAAAAGAGGTTTTAACTACACTGCTAACTTAAAACTCCCTTCAGGGATGAATTTGTTTAGTTTGTTCTTTGCCACTGAAGGATTCAACTTGTCCTTACAAATTCCTTCCTTATCTTCTGTACTACTTAGTATGAATAATCACCAATTTCTTGTCTCACCAAGTTTTCCAAAAGTGAAGGGAGACCAACTGAACATCTTAGGGATCATAGGAAATTATATTCTTCAAAATTTCTCAAACTTTTCAATTGAAAGTGCCCCCTTGTATGGTAGCCCGTCATGCAAGGTTATCAAACTTGCTGATGGTTACATTCCATACGGGACTGGGGCTCAATATATCCCTCCTAGTGAGAAGCCTTTCTACTTAAAGAGAATGATAAGGGGGATTCCTGAAATGCCCTCTAATGAAATCCAAGACATTGATAGTTTCAAATGCAAGGAGAGGCCTTGGAGGATAAAACCAGACACTGACCTTGGAGTGGATTCTTTTAATTGCTTAGAGGAATATCATGGAGATTTACTTGTTTTCTATCATTCTTCTTTCAAGACCAATGGAGTTTCTCTAAAGAAAACTGAGAAAGGCACTTCCCTTACTCAGTCTAATAAGACTGTTAAATATTTTCCTCCCAAAAGGTTAGGCAAAGAAAAGTTTCTTGTCAACTTCTGTGTAGAACCTGTAAGTTCTCAATTTGATCCTTTCCAGGAAGTCTTTATTAATTCTAATGTTGAGTATGGTCTTGACAATTTCTATTCTTTAGAGTCCATTGGTATTAAAGAGGAACAGACCCCGGATATTAATAATTTACACATAGATGAATTTAAACAGTCCATTTCCTTCAAGAATGGACATTACTATGTGAAGATCCCGTGGAAAAAGGATTTGGTGGATCTTGTTCCCTCTAACCTTAAGATATCTCTAGCTGTGGCTCAAAGGGTTTATGACAAACTTGAGCAAAAAGGGCTTAGAGAGGATTATGAAGCTGTGTTTAACCAGCAAGAGGCCTTGGGTATTATAGAGCCAGTAACTAAATGAGTCCCTGGACAAATCTTTGTACCCCATAGACATGTGTTGAAGGATGATGATCTTGCCACTTCTAGAATAAGGCCAGTTTTCAATTGTTCTCTCAAAGTAGGAAAAGATCCTTCCTTAAATGAAGCTGCATTCCCGGGAGTTGACTTGATGAACAACATCCTCTCTCTCTTGTTGTATTTCAGGACCAATAATCATGTCATTTTGGCTGATGTTATGAAAGCCTTCTTGCAGATCCATTTGAAGGATGAGGCTGATCGTAACAGGTTCTGTTTCTTCAGGAGGATTAACGACCAGTATATACCCTTCAGGTATAATACTATCATTTTTGGCTTCATTTGATCTCCTTTCATTCTAAATTTCATTATCCAACACCATCTTTCTTTGCAGGCTGACTCTCTGCCTCCTTAATCAAAGATAAATTTTAGGTGATCTCCTTTCATTCTAAATTTCATTATCCAACACCATCTTTCTTTGCAGGCTGACTCTCTGCCTCCTTAATCAAAGATAAATTTTATGTAGACAATTTGGTCTACACAACCAATGAGCTTTGTTCTTTCCCTGCAATGGTCGAGAAGATTAATGAGATCATGCTCAATGGAGGTTTACCTCTCAGGGAGTGGACATGCAATTCGACTTCTGTTCTTTCTGTTCTTGATCAAGAAGTAGTTTGCAATAAAGAGGAGGTTAAAGTCTTGGGTTATATTTATAATAAGGATCATGATACTTTGAGAATCAAGGATGTTTCCCTTGACAAGAATGCCTCGACCAAAAGACAAGTTTTGTCTTCCTTGTCTTCTGTATTTGATCCTTTAGGGTTTTTCTCTCCTGTGCTCTTGCAGGGAAAAATCCTTATTAGAGAGATGTGCCAAAAGATGGTGGATTGGGATGGGAAATTGGATAGAGAGTTACTTGTTAGATGGAACAAGTTATGTGAAAATTTTAGGGAGGTTAATAACCTATCCTTTAAAAGGAAAACCTTTTTGTACAGAATTTCCCATTAAATTGTTTGTATTTGCTGATGCTTCCAAGGAAGCCTATGGATGTGCCATATATGTAGGGCAAGAAGGAAGAGAATTAAAGGAGTCTAATACCTCTCTTCTATTTGCCAAGGTCAAGATGGCTCCTATTAAACACAGAACTTTACCGTCTTTGGGGCTTATGGCAACTTTTCTATCTTTGAAATGCCTCAACACTATTTTTGAGGAAGGACTGGTGTCTGCCACACTGGTTGAATCTGTGGTTCTTTTTGTTGATAGTCAAGTTGCCCTTTCTTGGATCCTGACCAACAAGGCTAAGAAAAATATATTTGTCAATAATAGATTGAAGGAAATTTCCAATCTTTTGGAAATTTTCAAGGCCAAGTTCACACCCATTTCCTTTACTTATGTTCCTGCTGAACATAATATGGCTGATTTCCTAACTAAACCTTGTAGTGCTAAGGTGTTCGAGGAAAAATTTAATTGGTGGGTTTATGGACCTGTATGGTTGTTGTGGCCTACTCATACTTGGCCAATGGGTCACTTGGGATGTATTCCCTCCTGTTTCAAGGGAGACATTGTCAATGCTGCTGTTGTACAAGTTGACACTCCTCCTCTAATAGATGTCTCTAAGTTTTCTTCCTATAGTAAACTTCATCACACTTCTTTGATTTTTAAGGCTGTCTTTCTGTTCAAGAAGTCTAATGCTGACCCTGTTAAGGCAGCATCTAATTATTTGATGAGTATTATGCAAAGGGATTCCTTTCCTGCTGAATTGGCTTATTTGCAGAATTCCAACACTAATGACGTACCTCCTTTGGTAAGTCAAATGAACTTGTTCTTGGACAAGAATGGTTTGATTAGGTCCAAGGGCAGAATTGACAAGAACATTAACCTCAAATATGAGGTTGTCAATCCCCTTCTCTTGTCCAAATCTCATCATTTAACTAAGATCCTAATTATCTTTGCTCATTGTCATGTTATGCACATGGGACTACAAGCCACACTTAATTTCCTTCGTATGCACGGATTCTGGATACTTAAGGCCAGACAAGCTGTTTTAAGCATTTTGAAGGATTGTATAGTTTGTAGGAAATACAATTCCTGTGCAGTTAATTATCCTTCTCCTTCCTCTTTACCTGCCTCTAGGGTGAATCTAAGTGTGCCCTTTGCCCATACTGGTGTAGACTACACAGGACATTTATGGGTTAGAGACAGGAATGGAGAGAAGGTTAAAATATACATTCTTATCTTCACATGTTTCAATACTAGAGCAGTTCATTTAGAAGTTGTAAATACTATGTCCACTCCTGAGTTTATTTTGGCTTTTGTTAGGTTTGCTAACAGGTATGGAATTCCTTCTGCTGTTTATTCGGACAACGCTAAATCCTTTGTTCAAGCGGGAAATGTTATTGAACAACTTTTGTCTTCTGAATTTGAGGAGAAATTTAAAACAGCCCTGTTCAGCATAGAACCATTCCTGTCTATGCTGCTTGGTATGGTGCCACTTGGGAAAGGTTAATACAGACAGTGAAACAATGTTTGTATAAGGTATTGGGTAGGTCTGTTCCTTCCCTGGCAGAGATTACCACTCTTTTGTCCAATGTTCAAAAAATTTTGAACAATAGACCACTAACTTATCGTTCTTGTGAAAATGAGGTAGATGTTATTACCCCAAATCATTTCCTTATTGGAAGGACCATTCCTTCCTTGATGTTTGGAGACTTGGAACAAGTCCCTGAATGGGAATCAGGAGAAGACTACCCTTCTCTTCTCAACTTGGTTATGGACTGTAGGGATTATTTTTATGAAGAGTTCAAGAAACGATGGTTGACAGAGTACTTGGTCAGCTTAAGGGAAAGGGATAGAGCTGCATATCACAGTTCTAGAAGCTGGGAAAAGGGTGATATTGCCTTTTTGAAACTCCCCTTCAAGACCAGACCCTTCTGGCCCTTAGTTCGTATTGTGGAAACTTTTCCTGACCAAGACAAGGTGATACGTACAGTCTCTGTCGTTAAGCCTGATGGAAACTCTATTAAAGTCAACATCAAACTTTTAATCCCTCTAGAGCTCCATGCTGAGTTGAGTTCCAGTCTTGTGGATGAATCCCCTGGGGTTCCTAATGTTCAGGCTAGAGAGTCTGAACCCTTTGAAGAGATCTCAGACGCAGAGGAGGTTAACTCTTTACAAGACGATTGTGTCTCTCTGGAACCTACCTCTGTGAGGCCAACTCGTGGGACTGCACTCCTCTAGAGACCTAGTAAGGTCTCTAGCAACCAAAAACTTGTTATAAATTTTGTTCGAAAGTGTTATATTTTTTAAACACTTTCTTTTTGTTGTTGGGGAGGCTGTGGTAATTGTTGTTACGGGAATGGCATTGTTTACCTTGAGCTACGGCAATTTCCCGAAAGCTTGTTTGATTTTCGAATCGGGAATCTTTCCTGTAACTTTGTACCACACTATCGTAATTTCAATTAATATTATTAAACTCCCCTCCCTCTTTATTATTTATTTAAGCCTATGTTGTAATTTGATTAACAAATCGGGAACTTGAGAACTTACTTGAAGTATCAGTTGTCCCACGGCTTCGAGGCCGTTTTGAAGGCTCGTTAGAACTCCAGCCGAACGAGACTAAGTTTTAGTCACTGAACGCCAGACAAGCTTTAACCCTGTCACCAGAAGGACAATCAAACCTCGGCTAAGGATTTCTACAGACATCGAAGCCTCAAGAATTCTATTCATTTCCAACGATTAGTTAGAGAACTCAAACAGGTAAGTTCTCTAACGTTCTCAGTTTGGATCAATTAATTACTACAATAGCAAATTAGCTGAAGGTACTCGCAGAGTAGGAACACCCCGAAAAAGATATAAAGATCACATGAAAACTACTTTGAAAAAATGTGCTATCACTCCTTCAAATCTTGAAGACCTGGCCTCCAACAGACAAGGTTGGCGTAACATCTGCCACCAAGGAAGTGAACAACTGACCACCAATATAAACAGGACTGCAGAACAACGACGTCTTCGGCATCATGCTCCACAAAATGCAGAAGGACACTTCCCTTGTAACATTTGTGGTCGTACCTGCAAGTCCAAAATTGGACTAATTAGCCATCAAAAAGTCCACTGACCATAATAAGCCACAAACCAATTTCGAATGAAATCACAAAAACATTGACATATCTCTACTCATCTACCATCAATCAAGACATGGAGTGAGGTCATCGTCGTCTGTGATGGACTTCTATAAGCAAGCAAGCATGTTAAAATCTAGAACTCCATGTACACACGTACATGACAGTGTAGACAATAGTAAAACCACTATGTATACACTATGCACATACATCTTCATGTATGTAAAAGTCAATGGAAGTGTTTTTGTGTGGTTTACTGTTCTGTAAGAGCAGTACCTTTCTTCTGAAGGATCATCGCCTGCCAGTCTTCTGGAAACTACACAACCTCTCTCACCCTGGCATCCGAGTGACCCAAAAGATGACTTCACAATTCATCTGTCCTAACATCAATAAGGACGTCAGACAGTGGGCACACATGCATACAGTGTCAATGTTCAAAGGTACATCACAAGCCTTCTCCAGCTGCAACCTTCACTCCAGTCTCTTCAAGATTTGAAGATGTGCATACTGATCTTCTTGGTCCACTGCCCATCTCAAACGGTTATATAGAGCCCCAGCAGGCCGTAGCTAGCACGAGTGTAGGGCAGGAGCAAGTGATAGGAAATAGGATGTCTGAGCAGTTAGGATGCCTGCGCTTAGTTAGGAAGTATTTCCAGGAAAAGGTGAGAACTTGTAGGTTGTGCTACCATCATCTCAGAGGAAACTGAGGATAATGTTGGACCTCAAACAGTGCATGGGAGGACGTGGCATTAAGCGACTGTGACAAGCATGTAAAAGGACGAAGCCGTGTCCTTATGCAGGGAATTTGCCCACATTTTTAGCGACAAGTAGAGTTTTCATCAAGAAACTGAAGATTTCTACTTACTAATGTATAAAAGCTGACCAGTTGGCATGCCCCAAGGTCTAATGAAAAAGGAGGCTCTACAACCACATGGTACAAGGGGGCTTTTGTACGACTTTGTGATAAAACACAAATTGGTTTGAGTGCAAGTGGTCATTACAACGTACCAGTTATGAAACTAAAGTATAAAACCATGGTACCACAACATGGAGCACTCTCATTCTTCAACTCTATAAATTTAAGATCTATAAACTGAAGTTATAAATATTATAAATACTGACAAGCAAGACAGGATTTGGTCCACATAGGTGCCACAATGTGAAGTACTCTGGTTACAAGACTTTATACTTTTTCAACTAAACATTTAAGAGCAAGAAGGGCCTCAATTCTCTCCAAACTTTATCCATCAAGACTCATCACCCTGCCTATGATTTTACTTCATATCAGTCACTCAAAGTGATTATGTGAAACTAGGCCCAATGCACCTAGATACAAGGGCTTTTGTATGACCTTATGATAAAATGCATGAATTGGTTCGAGTGGGAATGATCATTACAATGTACCAGTTATGAAACTAAAGTATAAAACCTTTGTACCACAGCGTGGAGCACTCTCAGATTACGAGACTGCCTTCAACTCAAATTCAACATCTAGAAACTGAAGTTTCAAACTTATACTGACAAGAACATTGACCTCAAATACAAGGTTGTGAACCCCCTTTTGTCCAAATCCCATCACATGACTATATTTTTTGCTCATTGCCAAGTAATGTACATGGGACTGCAAGCTACTCTTAATTTCCTTTGCATGCATGGATTCTGGATCTTTAAGGCCAGGCAAGTAGTTTTAAACATCGAAGGATTGTGCTTTGTAAGAAATAATTCCTGTGCTGTTAACTATCCTTCTCCTTCCTCTTTACCTGCCTCGAGTAAATTTAAGTGTGCCTTTTGCCCATACTGTTGTCAATTATATGGGGCATTTATGGGTTAGAGACAGGAATGGAGATAAGGTCAAGGCTTACATTTAGATATTAACTCCTTTTAATACAAGCCGTCAATTTGGAGGTCGTGGACTCTATGTCCACTGTAGAGTTTATTTTTGCTTGTTCGATTTACTAGTAGATATGGAATTCCTACAGTGGTTTATTTGGATAATGCCAAATCATTTATACAAGCAGAAAGTATTATTGGACAGCTTCTACAATCTTCTGAATTTGATGACGACTATGTTGATTCAGAACCTCTTTGATACATTCTCTTAAGACTGCACTAGCCTCTAGAGACCAAGTTCGAGCCATCGGGCCGCTCACACCTACTCTTTAATAAATGCTTCCTACGTGTAACTAATAAAAGCACAATGGCCACCAGGAACAGCAACAAGAAACTGTTAGATATGGTGGAGACTTTACTCAAGGCCAAAGAAGAAAATTTCCAATGAGCAAGCCAGAAAAGACCAACAGTTCCCGAGATCGACTATCATCAAGTTAAAAGACTATCACCCAACAACAGGAGATATCGGACTTTAGATAGACAGTGGAAACCCTTCAAGCTTGAGTGGACAATTTGAACAATACATGAGAAAGAGGACATCATTATTAATAGATTAAAGGTTGTGAAGTCGTATTCAGATGGTGAAAGGTGATTCTGACTTTAGTGTGGACAACAGTGGATGAAATATTGTGGAGAATCAAGTGATTGAAACTGAGTAACAAAGGAATACAGATCAGACACATTTTGGCTTGTCACACACTAGGAAAACTACGACAGGACGGTACCCAGAATGCGATTGTCATTTTCATATAAAAGACTAAAGTACATGTACTGAAGAACGCCAAGAAACTGAAGAGGACGGGCATTTACGTGAACAAGCATTTGACCAAACTGAAAGGAGCTACTCAGAGCAACACGTGACCTGAGGAAGCAAGGGAAGCTACTATTGACCTGGACCAAGGACTGCAAAGTGTTTGTGAAGAGCAGTGACCAAAAGGTATTTCAGGTGAGTAACCTTGATCAGTTATCCGACTTTTAAATTGTAACTAGTTTTTTCAACATGATTATCTTCTTGATCTGCTAATTCTTCAAGTCTTACCATAACCATGATCACTTCTACATACATATACCAAGGCTTTTTTCCCCTTACAAGGGGGGTAGCCAAAAAGAAAAAGGCATAAAATCATTTCCACCCATTCCATCCCTGAATACACTCCACACCCCTCCACCCTCCCTCTTATCTTAGCACCTCCTGAATGACGGGTCATCCCTGCACCTTGTCCACTGCCCTGCGTTAGAAGCAGTGTCACAAGACACAGCACATCCACAGCAAGGCCGCTTCATTAAATTGGCGACCCCCCCTCTCCGTCCCCCCATTGCATAAAATGAGAGGACGGGGAAAAATCCCTTTGGCCTGCGTCAAATTTTGCTCACACATACTACCTCACCCCCCATCTACCCGCCCATTCCACCTCATGCTATCACATCATCCATATACAACCATTCTCCATTCACCCCTGTCTTCTGTCCTCTCCCGTCCTTCCTCAACAGACATTCCCCTCTTCCCCAAAGCCCCCTTCACCCCATCCATACATAATGTAGGATTAGAACAATCATCTTCATGTTTTTGTAATGAACAGGTTGCACATAGCTGATCTTTTGTGCATACTTTTGATGAGTGACCATAGCCAAAACACTTGAAGCATTGTAGTGGTCTATGCTTAAAAGTTCTGACATGAAATCTTTCTCTGTCAATGTATATATATTCTGGAATTTGATCATTTTTAAATGTAAAAATAATCATTTTTGACTTTGGTACCTTGAAAAATTTCCAAATTTTATCCTCACACATTTCAAGTAGTTCCTCATCAGACAGGTCATATAAATCTTGACTGAAAACTACTCCCTTGGCATAACTAAAATTATAGTGTGGTCTGACCTCTTTTATTATATCTGTGTTTTTAAGTTTAGAAATCATGTGCCCTTGTCTATAAGACCTTGTAGAAACCAAAAATCTGTTCTTTCCAAACCTGGTAATATCAGAGTTATTAATTGTTCCTACCATTGATCTCAAATGTTTTTTGAAATGGAAGATATTACAAAATTCTGAATTTGTTGAAATAATTAGCCACCTGGCAGGTAGAGGTGTCCTCTCAGCACTTCTTTATGTTGTTTCCTCATTAACTCTATCTGGATAAAATAAGTCCACATTAATATTGTGGGGAACTTTTTGAATTAAATTACATTTTAAGCTCTCCGAAGATGTATGCTTAAAAGCATTAACAGCATCCTTATGAGAAGCAAATTCTATCCATATTCTCCAAAATTCAAAATTTCTAGTTTCACAATACTTTATAAATTTAATTTCTCCGAACTTTCCAAACATCTCCAAAAATTTGGAACAATTCAAGTCTGAGGGGAGAGAATTAATATAAAGAATTCTCTCGTCTCCATTTGGTACAGTACATGGCAGGTTATCTTTGGGTTTTTTAGGAGCTCCTGCTCCTGGGGTGGCAATATTAGGAGAGGGATCGGGGGGTTTAGGAGGAGGATCAGGTAGTGGCGGGGGTTTAGAATGTGTAGCGTCAACAGCCGCCATGATCGTATATATTTATAAGCCACACCATATATTGAGAAGGAAGGATCAGTACATAGAAGAAGATACTGCAGTTGCCTGATGCCTCAAGCAATAAAAGAAAAGTCTCTGCAGAGTCGGGAAGTTCCAGAAACGACTATTTACACATGCAGGGTCTCGGAGGCGAGTTAGAGACTTTGTCAACCCGGAAGTTTGTCCTCTTTTGTTTTGTCCCATTTAGGATGGGTCCGGCGTAGTCACTCTGCATGTGTACTGGCTAGGAAGAAAGAAAGTCGGTAGCCTAGTACCTGCCTTGCAAACATGCATTCCCCAGTCGGTGAGCTTTCGGCCCTCGCAGGGAGTAGTGACCTCACGGTATACATCCCCACTTGACTGGGTTCAGACATGTAGCTTGGGAGGCACCAAGATACCAGAACCTTCCTTAACAAGTATTAGAGAAAGATGGTGAAAAAGGAGAGTAGGGTAGCAAATATGAAGGATAGGGATAGGGGAGTTCACAAAGGAAAAGGGGAAAAAAAAAAAAAAAATATTTTGGCTCAGTTTTTGTCTGGTAGCTCGGGGCTGACCTCTCCAGTATGGTTGCACCTGGCTGGCACAGCTCAGCCCATCCTTACTACACACAAGCCCCCCCCCCCACTACATCAAAGTACTGGGCCTCAGGGGGGGGGGAGATATTCTTTGGGGCACATTCTATTCTGTCCAAGCATTATTTCTTGTAACAAGATGCAGTTGGGAAAAATTTCCTTTATTAATATTTTTAAAGATTTGTATTTAGCTCTCAAGCCTTGACAATTCCATTGTAGTAGGGTGAGTTTGTTATTCATGGTGGTTGTTTATGTTTTATCTTTTTATCTTGGTTACATTTCTATTTGTAGTTAAAGTTGAGTTTTTGTTAGCTACATTATTGGATTTTTTAAGAATTCTTTCATTAGAATTTTGTTCTGGAGTTCTCTCTCTCTTTTTAGTTTTAATTTCATTATTCATTTCAGATCTTGTTTTCTCTTTTTGGTGGGTGGATTCCTTGGTGATCTGTTTCAAGTTTTCCATTCCATTTCTTGAATGATGGGCAGTGACTTTATTTTGTTCTTTGCTCTCTTGCTTTTCTGGTATTTTTACATCTGAAGTTGTGCTCTTTTGTTCATTTGGTTTTACTGTTTTCACAGATTTTTCTGGTTTGGTGTTAGAAATTTTTTCATTTGCTGAATTTGGTTGATTTCTTTTCAGAATCGTTGAAAATAGTTCCCCTGGTCTAATTTGTTTATTCAAGGCCTTATTCCTAGCTTCTTTAAAGGTAATTTTCTCGAGGGTTCGGATGGCTTGAACTTCCTTTTCAAAGATAAATTTAACACAGCTCTTGGAGGATGAAGGATGTTGTTCTCCGCAGTTAACACATGATGGAGCTTCATTGCAACTGCCATGCGTTTCTTTACCACAGTTTAAGCATACTGCAGGTTTTTCATTAATTCTACTTCTGCATTTTTGTTTTGAGTGTCCAAACATTTGACAATGGTAACATCTTAATGAGGATGGTATATATGGCTTTACTTTAAGAGACAACCAACCAGCTGATATAAAATTTGGTAATCTACATTGATTGAAGGTTAAAATTATTGTTCCTAGGGGTACAAGCTGTTCGCCAATCTTCTTTCGCATTCTTACAATTTTATTACTCCTTGATTTTTTAACTCTTTTTCTATTTCATTTTCTTCAATGTGTAATAATTCTGGTGCATATACTACACCTCTGCTTTGGTTAAAAACTGGGTAAGAGAAGCATTTAACATTAAGACCATCTAAACTTGAGATAGTTTTGAGTTTTTCACTTTGCTCAGGCAATGAGATTTCGATCAACAGACTTCCATTTCCTTGTGGGCGAATTTTGGGCCGACTGCCACAGATATTAACAATTTCTCTATTTGCTCTGAAAACATTTAGACTCATATTTTCCTTCTTCAAATTCAAGTATTAAGTACTTTTCATAATTTACTGTTTCGTATACTCCTGGTATTATTTCCATCCTTCTAAAATTTTCATTTCTAACATTTGTTTCTCTTTCTTTCTGTCCTGATGATTTTTAGCTATATTATCAGGAAAAGAATAAGGTTCTAGGGTTATTATAATTGGACCCAATGTGCCGGTATCACTGTCCACTTCCATGTCAGTAGAGTCGTCAACAGGAGGTCTTTAGAGGGGGTGCAGAGAACTGGCCAGACTGCGGTGCGGCCACCACCCAGCACTTCTAAGCTACCAGAAGAGGCTGGATGACTGCATTGTGAACAGCTGCCCAGGATGTAACACTTCACCCCATCCCATACAACACATAATGGAAGACTGCATTATACACAATCATGCACGCAAACAACACAACATACACTCTATAAAGGATTTGTGGGAAAACACAGTTTTGGCTGTGGCATTCCTTGGGGAGACGGGACTGCTCGGACAGACAGTCTAGGGAACGACAACAACAACAACAGGAGGTCTAGGGTTGTTTTGTAATGAAGTTGCGAGTCTTAGGAAATCCACCCCTTATCGGAGGATGTTAGTCCTCCTATCCCATGCAGCTCAATATGGGAAGAGGCTTTAGTGGGGGCCAGTCTTCTACTGAAGAGGGGCTGCCTCTCTTAAGGCGGGCACTCACTGGTCACTGGGGGTAAAAACCCCTCCCACTGTTGTCTCCATCGCCTGGCACCCCCCATTACCCGCAAATATAAGGGGTTTATAACCAGATCGATGGAGACCGACTCTTAACAGACAGTGTCTGCACCCAATGGGGTCTGCCAGAGGGTGATGGCGTCAATTCCAATCATTATTCAAAACTTGATCATATTTCCTGCAGTAGTTATCACCGATGTTCCTGATAGCCCAAGGAGAGAAGAAATAAAATGAGCAGGAGGGTAAATAGTGGTTCAGTTTTGGTCTGGAAGCTCAGACCTGGCCTTGGCAGTATGGTTGGACCTGCTGGGATGTACATCATCCCACCGCCATCACCCAGCTCGTCCTTCCAACACTCGAGCCCCACCACCACAACAAGGTACTGAGGTGTTGGTGGGGTATAAGGAAGAAATTGATAATTATGTACCAAAGAAGAAACAAAAAGAGATTTATATAAAGCATTGGTATAACAAAAGGTGCAGTGAGGCTAAAGACAGAAGAGAGAGCCTGGAAAAAATGGAAAAAAGAAAAAAACATCCAAATGGCAAACATATATAAAACTTAGGAACGAGTATATGAATATACGCAGGAAAGAAAAAAGAAATTATGGAAAATATATTATAGACAAATGTAAGGATCAACCAAAACTCTTTTACAGACATATAAATGAAAAAATAAAAGAAAAACATGAAATAGCAAAACTGCGTGGAGATAAAAAATATATATATGACACAGAAATGGCAGAAGTTATGATCAGACATTTCAGGTCTGTTTTTACAAGTGAGAGCTCACAATTTTGGGAAGATGGACAACTAGAAAGATCCCCCAAAATGAAAGAAATAAAGGTAACACAGAAATAAGAGACTAAATAAAAACCTAGATGTTAGGAAATCACATGAACTGGATGGAATTGCTAATTGGATACTGAAAGAGTGTATAGGCAAACTGACAGACAAATTGTACAAGATAATAGACTCCTCACTCAAAGAAGGAAAGGTACTGCAAGATTGGAAAGATGCAAACATAGTACCAATATATAAAGGAGGAAACAAAGAAGCTCCTACAAACTTCAGACCGGTATCCCTTACAAGCACAGTAGCAAAAATATGCAAAAAAGTCATAAGAAATAAATGGACCAACCACTTGTAAGAAAATAAAATAGTAAACCCTAAACAATTTGGCTTTGGAAGTGGAAGATTGTGTACCACAAATTTAATATGCTTTTACTCGAGATTAATTGACACCCTCCGCTCAGCGCTCCCGACTAGAAAGTAATTCAACATGGCACATACCAGAAACAGCAACAGCTCCAAGAAACTTGAAGATATGGTGGAGAGTCTTGTGAAAGCAAGAGAAGAGGACAGACAGTTCCTGTTGCAAGCAAGGAAAGAAGACCAACAGTTCCTAAGCGAGTTGAAAGAGATAGTTAAACAACAAAGGCAGGAGATACAATATCTCAAATCGACTGTAGCTAATCTCCAAGCTAGAGTGGAAGACCTAGAGCAGTACACGAGGAGAGAAGATATAATCATCAGTGGTTTAAAGATTGTGAAAACGTATTCGGAAGCTGTGAAAGGTGACTCCGACTATAGTGCAGATAACAGTGGTCAGAACATTGTAGAAAATCAAGTGATCCATTCTCTAAGTAACAAGGGAATACAGATCAGAGACACAGAGATATCAGCTTGCCATACACTGGGAAAAAGAAAACAGGACGGTACCCAAAATGTGATCGTGAGATTCGTTTCAAGAAAGTCGAAGGTGAACGTGCTGAAAAACGCCAAGAAATTGAAGGGGACGGGCGTCTACGTGAATGAACACCTGACAAAACGAACCGGAGAGATTGCCAAAACAGCACGCGACATGAGGAAACAAGGGAAGATCATCTCGACATGGACAAGAGACTGCAAGGTGTATATCAAGTGCAAGGATGAAAAAGTACATCAAGTAAGTAATCTTGAACAATTAGTTGAATTTCAATAGTTCACATTCCTTAATCGTCGAACACAAACATAACCATGAACACTACAACTAACACAAAAACTAAAACAAACATATCAAAAAACTGTTCTTCATGCCATACCCTTGTCCCTACCAATCACCTCAAATGTACATTATGCAAACATTTATATCATCTTATGTGTGCAAATATACCCGTAAATACTGCCAAAAATAACCCCAATATTTTCAATAACTGGTTCTGCCTAGACTGCTCAAAAACATTTCCCTATCATGCCATCTCAAACACAGAAATTAATATTTTTGTATTCCGCGCCAAATCTCGCATCAAAAAACCCAATGTATATACCGCCATTAAGAAGTATAAAGAAATAGACAAAATATCAGAAAAGGAATTTTCGATATTTAATCACAATAATACCCAAATTGACCCCGAATTAAATTTTTACTCAAAATTAACAAAAGACAGCGATTACTATAGTGATACACAATTTGACACGGTATTTCGTGATATTGATGGTTTCACACTAATTCACATCAATGCAAGGAGCCTAAACGCCAATTATCAGAAAATTGACTGTTATCTCAAGTTACTCAATAAAAGCTTTGACGTTATAGTGATAAGCGAAACATGGATTGACCCAGGATGTCTAGTAAACTTCTTACAAGACTATACTCCTTACAGTGCTAATAGACAGATCCAAAAAGGCGGCGGAGTCTCTATCTTCATAAAAAAATCAATTTCATGCAAACTAATAAATCAATCCACTAATTCGTATGAAAACCTATTTGATTGCGTAGCTGTTGAGATTTTCAGTAAAACTAAAAAGAATACCGTCATAACAAGTATTTACAGAAAGCCAGGCACAAACATCAATGAGTTCACAAATATGCTTGAAGAAATCATAACTCCATTTAGAAATAAAAATCTATATCTCTGTGGTGACTTCAACATAGATTTACTTAAGTATGAGACTCATGAACAAACAAGACACTTTACAGATATGATTTTCTCTTTAGGTATATATCCTTTGATAAATAAACCAACCCGAATAACAAATACAAGTGAAACATTGATAGATAACATTTTCACCAATATTGTAAACTCCGAGATTCATAGTGGTATCTTAATAAGTGATATAAGTGACCATCTACCGGTATTCACTATCAGTCCAAAAGAAATGCATTGCATAACAAAACCCAGAATTGTACTTAAACGTAAAATTGACGAAAAAGATATTGCAAAATTAAATCAATGCTTAAAAGAAGAAAATTGGGATCAGGTTTACGAGTCAGAAAATGCCAATCTATCATATAACGAATTTGTAAGCATTATCATGAGTAATGTAAACAAATGCTGCCCAGAGAGAGAAGTAGAAATAAAACCACGTAACGTAAACTCAAAACCATGGTTTACAAACGGTCTTAAGAACGCGTGTCGAAAGAAAAACCAACTTTACAAGAAATCAATTCAAAGCAAGTCCTTGACAGATGAAAACAAATACAAAGTGTACAAAAACAAACTTACAACAATTTTATGCAACTGTGAAAAAAAATACTATGACACACTGCTTGAAGGTTAATAAAGGTAATATAAAAAAGACATGGGAAGTAATAAACAACTTAACTAGGCACAAAATTAATAACACCAATGAATTCATAGACATTATTAAAAAAGGAAAAACTAAAAAAGAAGTGGCAAACGAATTTAATGAATTTTTCTCCCATGTAGGACTTAACCTCGCGAAACAAATAAAGACAACACATCAAACTTACGAGACATTTTTGAAACACCGAATAAATAACACTATGTTTTTAAAACCCGTCACGGAAAACGAACTTATGAACACAGTAAAATCAATGCAGAACAAGAAATCACTCGATTGCACAGGAATCAATATGAACCTCATAAAACAAATTATGCCTATCATCAAAGATCATTTTCTGACAATATGCAATAAATCATTTGAACAAGGGATATTTCCAGATGCAATGAAAATAGCAAAAGTAATACCGATATTCAAATCAGCCGACAAATCAAGTTATAATAACTATAGACCAATTTCACTATTACCACAGTTTTCCAAAATTCTTGAAAAGTTATTCACAATTCGCCTTGACTCATTTCTAAAAAAAAATGACATCATTTACCATAGTCAATATGGATTTCAACGAAATCTTTCAACGTCTACAGCAGTAATGGAATTAATTGAAGAGATAACTAACAATATAGAACAAAAGAAAAAGACAGCCGGCATATTTATTGATCTTAAAAAGGCATTTGACACAGTAAATCATGAAATCCTAATTCGAAAGGCCGAATACTATGGGCTAAGAGGTAAAGTTAATGACTGGTTAAAAAGTTATCTAAAAAACAGGAAACAATATGTGGCCATTGAGGAAGAAAGATCACACATTCTACCAGTTACATGCGGAGTACCTCAAGGTTCAGTTCTAGGACCCAAACTATTCTTACTATACATTAATGACATTACAAATGTATCCAACCTTATGAAATTTATACTGTTCGCCGACGATACCACCATTCTATGCTCCGATACAAATTCCGATAAACTGATCAAGACAATTAATGAAGGATTATGTCAACTATCCAACTGGTTTTCAGCCAATAAGCTATCCTTAAACGTATAAAAAACTAACTACCTGCTTTTCTACAAAAATAATGAAAGTACTAAGCCGATCAAAATAAACAACGAAATTATTGAAAAAGCGTCCGTCAGTAAATTCCTAGGCGTGTATTTAGACGATCAACTTAATTGGAAACATCATATAAATCACGTGATAAATAAGATATCCAAAACTTTAGGAATTATGCATAAAATGAGAAATATCCTCAATGAAAATACCCTACGTACCATTTATTGTAGTCTACTACTACCATACTTAAACTATTGTTCAGAAATTTGGGGTAATACTTATCAAACTAATCTTCAACGCATAATTACCTCTCAAAAAAGGGCACTGCGTATAATCTGCAATGTAGGTCGTTTGGAACACACAAATAATTTATTTAAAAAACTAAATCTACTCAAATTCAATGACTTAATAAAGTACAAAACTGCCATTGTTATGCACCAAATCTACATTAAACACATGAATCAAAACATATTGAAATTTTACTCAACTTACGAAACTCGCTATGCGACTAGGCAAACAAACGACTTCTTTAAAACTCAATACAGAACAACTAAAAAAAGCCAATGCTTATCTATTATAGGTGTTAACACATGGAATAAACTGGAAAAGGATTTACCTAAGACAAAATGTTTATCATCATTCAAACGATACTTAAAAAAGTCTTTAATCTATAAGTATTAGTATATTGAACACTTCAGGTCCATTTCATGGTTGTATTCATGGAGAAACTGTCATGCACTGCCCAAGTCTGCTGCTCTTTTTTTTCTATTCCAGCAGGTCACGGTGACCCAGATCTGCGCATTAAGCAATTATCGTCCTGTCAACAATCGACCTGACCTCTCACCTCTCACCTGACCCCCACAAGTTGCGATGCTTGCTCGTGCCCCCGATTTCTACGTGAGGTCGGAGTTAGCAGACGTCGTGACGCATGTCATTGTGTGTGTGTATATATGTGTATGCATGTATGTGTGTATATGTGTGTAGATGTGTATGTACCATACTAACATGTAACAAAAATAAATAAATAAAAATAATTTTTTCCTTAAGGGAGAGCAACTCCCCATAAGCTTTGCTTCTTGCTCTCCCTTTTCAACTACCAATTTTGTAAAAAAAAAAATGTATATATGTATGTCTAATTGTATTTAATATTGTTGAATAAACCTATAATAATAATAAAAAATAATAGATAATACAAGAAAGAGATGGCTGGGCAGATTGCACCTTTTTGGACTTGCAGAAGGCATTTGACAAAGTACCACATCATAAATTATTAAGAAAAATTGAAATAATAGGAGGAATACAAGGTAAGCTATAGGAATGGATGAAGGATTTCTTAATTGGGAGAAAAATGAGAGTGGTACATGGAGACAAATATTCGAACTGGGAAGATGTGAAGAGTGATGTCCCGCAAGGCTCTGTATTGGCTCCTTAAATGTTTGCCATATATATATATAAATGATATGGATGAGGGAGTAAATTGTTACATGAACCTCTTTTCTGACGATGCCAAATTACTCAAGATTTGATTGATTTATGAAATTTTTGGCTTGAAGGCCAAGTGCCAGAGCTGGTAGGCCATTCAGCGCATATTTATCTTATATAGATAAAAAAATCAAGTAAAACAGTAAAAACAATAAGCACTCACAAAAACACATCAGAACAAGATACTCTCACAAGCAATCATATACACAATTTTAAATTTCATATAATAAATAGATGTCTTTTAAAAACTTTATAACATTCTTCACATGACCTTCCTCCCCTAAAATTTCTTTAAAAAGATAAAAATTTTAAAAAGTTTGCCCTGCGCTTATTAGAATATACTGAATTAAAATGTGTTTAATTGTAAAAACAACTTGGCAAGTGGGGCACTGGGGGGCCAGCCTTTCTGCTCCACTTGCCATAAAAAATTTATGGGTAATGTAGGAATGGCCAATTCTTAATCTTGTTAAAACAATACTTGATCTTCTGTCCAAAGAATGAGACTTCCAAGGGTTCACCAAGGGGTGAATCTCTTTTAACTTATAACTACTATCCAGCCTTCTCCATTGTTCTTGCCACTTCTCCATTGCATAACAATGAATTACTTGTTTGAAGTCTGTATATGGGATTTTTGTGTCTGTTATATGGCTGAGCCTAGTAGCGGCTTTGGCTGCAACATTGGCCTGTTCATTTCCAGTGATACCCACATGGGACGGCACCCAGCAAAAGTTTACTTTTATTTTCTTTCGGTTGTTAATAAGAATCAACCAGTCATGTATTTCTGTGACTAAAAAGTGAAGAGACAATAATTTATTTAGAGAGGATAGAATGCTCATGGAGTCTGTAAAAATAACAACGTTCTTATTAGATGGAACAGACTTAAAAATAAATTTGAGGGCATTGTTGACTGCCAGCAGTTCAGCAGTAAAAACAGAGCTAAAATGAGGCAACTTCCTCTTTAAAACTGTGCTATCAGATACTAGGGGTGATCAGAAAGTAATGACAGTCGGACTCGTAGCTGAGAGACTATAAGTGTTGGGGGGGCGGGGAGCAAGGGGCAGCAAGTGTTGCCTGTTGTTACATGTTTGAGCTTGTCGCTGTTTGTCTAGCTTACATTTTATCATTGCGCTGTGCGATTGCGTCATTGTTGGTTTGCCTCTCTAACCGGAAACATGGATTTTTCGAAAGAAGACTGCAGATTCTACACCTTCACAAGGTGGAAACTCGGGAAAAAAGCAACGGAGATCAGAGAGGAATTGTTGCAAGTTTTTCCCGAGTCTACTCCATCACTGGAAACTGTTTCCCGCTGGATTCGAGCTTTCGCAGCCGGAAAATTGCAGCTAAAAGATGATCATCGTCCTGGCCGGCCTCGGACATCCATGACTGAAGCAACGACGGTCCGTGCGCGGGCCATCATTGACGAAGATCCAACTGTTACTCTTCGATTCTTATCCTTGGAGCTCGGTGTCAGTTATGGGAGCGCACATGACATCGTGCATGAACACTTAGGGCTGAGGAAGAAGTGTGCTCGATGGATACCTCATTTGCTTACGGAAGAGCAGAAGAGCGAACGGGTGCGGATTTGTCGTCTACGGCTGGCTGAATTTGAGCCAAATGGTCCGAAACGGTTCTCAGATGTAGCTACCGGAGATGAGTGTTGGATTTCTTTCTTCACCACCAGAGACAAGCAGTCTAACATGGTGTGGTTGAGTGATGAAGAACCTCGACCTCAGATTCTGAAGGAAGGATTTCGCAGCAGGAAGCGCCTTTTCACCATCTTCTTCAATTCACAAGGACCAATGTGTGTGGATGTAATGCCTCAACAGTGTACTATCACAGCCCAGTACTACACTGATCACGTCCTTCCTCGAGTCCTGGAATATCAGACCAAGTCTGCACCAACCCGTCGCCGATCGCGCCTTTTGCTGCACCATGACAATGCTGCCCCCCACAAAGCTCGCCTCACTGTGCAGTTCCTGGAGCAGCAGGGGATCACACTTCTCCCCCACCCACCCTACTCGCCTGACCTTGCTCCCTGTGATTTTTTGTTGTTTCCAAAGATCAAGGGTGCGATCGCAGGGAAGCTGTTTCATCGCATCCAAGATCTGGCGCGAGCAGTCAATTCAGAGCTATGAAGTATATCGGCTTCTGAGTACCGTGAGTGCTTCATGAAGTGGCGAAAGAGGATGGAACGTTGCATAGAGGCAGGAGGGGAGTACTTTGAAGGAATGTAGGCCACTATTTGGATTTACCTCTGTACCGTGAAAATGGTTGGATGGGGTGATGGATGGATGGGGTGAAGGGGGCTTTGGGGAAGAGGGGAATGTCTGTTGAGGAAGGAAGGGAGAGGACGGAAGACAGAGGTGAGTGGAGAATGGTTGTATATGGATGATGATGTGATTGCATGAGGAGAAATGGGCGGGGGGTGGGGGGTGGGGAAGTATGTGTGGGTAAATTTTGACGCAGCCCGAAGGGATTTCTCCCCGTCCTCTCCTTATATGCAAGGGGGGACGGAGAGGGGGGGGTCGCCGATTAAATGAAGCGGCCTTGCTGTGGATGTGCTCTGTCTTGCGACACTGCTTCTGACCCAGGGCGGTGGGCAAGGTGCAGGGACGACCTGTCATCCAGGAGGTGCTCAGATGAGAGGGAGGGTGGGAGGGGTGTGGAGTGTATTTAGGGATGAAATGGGTGGGAGTGTTTTTATGCCTTTCCCTTTTTGGCTACCTCCCTTGAAAGGGGGAAAAAGCCTTGGTATATGTATGTATGTATGTACCGTGAAAATATATGGTATCACTGTCATTACTTTTTGATCACCCTCGTACAACAGCACAATCAACACCATCTTGGGATTTTGATCCATCTGTATAAATAAAAACTGAATCAGCGTGTACTGATAAGTGTTCGAAAAATTCACTTTTTAGCTCTGCAGCAGTTTTATTTTTCTTGTTTTTAATAGGACAAATTACAGTGGGACATCGGTTCCAAGGAGGGAATTTGGGAGGCGTAATCTCATTAATTGTATTAGGAACAAGTCCTACCTCCTCTCCCCCAACTTCACATCACACTTCTAAAGGTTTCGGCAGAGTACTTTTTCTTGGAGCTCTGTCTACCGGCTGCTTTACATATTTGAAGTTTGGATTCTGTTTGGATGTCAAGGCATGAGATATATATCTAAGGCTTAATTCCTCCCTGCGAATATAGAGAGGAGGAATTCCTGCGTCCACATACAAGCTATCCACTAGAGATGTTCTATAAGCTCCCATACAGATCCACAAAGGCATATTGTGGACTACATCAAGCTTCTTTAATAAAGTTTTACATGCCAATTCATAAATTTGACATCCATAATTGATTTTGCTAAGGTACAATGTTTGGTAAAGCCTTATTAGAGTTATACGACCTGCTCCCCAGTTGAAGCAAGACACTACCTTTGGTATACTAAGTCGCTGTTTAACAGTGCATATAACCTTGTTTATGTGATGAGTGAATGTCAACCTTTTGTCCAAAACCAGACCCAAGTATTTTACTTCATCTTCATATGGTAATATGACACCCTCTAAGAATAATGTTGGTATCTCTTCCTTGCGTTTTAGTCTAGAGAACCTAATGGCTTTTGTTTTTTCAGCAGAGAATCTGAAGCCCCTGCAATTAGCCCATGCTGTTGGTAAGTTAATAACCTCTTGAATTTTTTGGCCTGTTTCCAATTTTGTCGATCTGCTGCACGCAATAGCAAAGTCGTTAGCATAAGCCAATCCATGAACTTGTTCTAACACTCTTTTAATGGCTATGCTGAAGAGCTCAAGTACACATGGGAGAGGGTGGTGGAGGGAAGGGTGGTAGATAGAGCGCTAATGGATTATGTAGTGGTAAATAGGATTATGATAGGAAGAGTTAAGGATGTACATGTGCTAAGGGGAGAGGGTGGGGGAATATCAGATCATTTTTGGTGGAAGGTAAGTTGAGAGTGGAGGATAGATGGAGAAAGAGGAAAGAGACAAAAGGTAGGGAGGTGCTTAGAGTGAACTCTTAAAATGAAAAGGAAAAGGAGAAGGAGTAAAAGAAGAGGCTCAAGGAGAAGTGGGAGGGAGTGAAGGATAGAGTAGAGCTAGGTGTGGAGGAGGAATGGGGATGGTTCAAGGAGGGAGTCACAAAGTGTGCAAAGATGATGTGTGGAACAAGAAAGACAGGAGGAAATGGAAGGGAGGGTAGTGAATGGTGGGATGAGGAAACAAAGAAGGTTGTAGAAGAGAAGAAGCGAGTTTTCGCAGATTGGTTACAAAATAGGACGAGGGAGTCATATGAGAGGTACAAAGAAAAGAAAAGAAAAGTAAAGCACAAGGTAAAGGAAGCAAAGAGGAGGACAGATGTGAAATGGGGTAAGAGTATGACAGAAAATTTTGAAAGTAATAAAAAGATGTTTTGGAAAGAAATTAAGAGAGGAAGAGGAGGAGAATCAAGTAGAGAAGAAAAGGTAAAAGGTGCAGATGGAGAGATGATAATGGAAGAGAAGGAAGTAAGGGGAAGATGGGCAGAATATTTTAGGGAGTTGCTAAATGTGAAGGAGGATAGGGAGGGAAAGATAGCTGCAGTGGGAAATGCTAAGAAAATGACCATGATGAGTGAGGAAAATGGAGGAGAAATAAGGAAGGATGAAGTGAAGGCAGTTGTTAAGATGATGAAAGCAGGTAAGGCACCTGGTCTGGATGGATGCCATGCAGAAGGTCTAAAAAAAAGGGAGGTACAGTGATGGAGGACTGGCTGGTGAGGTTATTTAATGTTTGCTGGAGAGAGGGAAGAGTGCCGGAGGACTGGAGGAGTGCCTATATAGTTCCACTTTACAAGGGAAAGGGGGACAACTGTGAATGTAGTAGTTTCAGAGGGATTAGCTTGTTAAGTGTAGTTGGAAAGGCTTATTGGAGGATCTTGATTAAGAGGATTAGGAGAGGAACAGAGGGAGTAATTGGTGGGAACAGTGTGGATTTAGGGCAGGTAGAGGTTGTGTAGATCAGATCTTAGTGGTAAGACAGATATGTGAGAAAGCTATAGGAAAGGGGAAGGATGTTTTTTTGGCTTTTATGGATCTGGAAAAGGCTTAGGATAGGGTAGACAGAAAGGCACTGGGGGAGGTTATGCAGATATATAGGATAGGAGGAAAGCTTCTAGGAGCTGTCAAGAGTTTTTATGAGAGTAGTAGAGCTTGTGTCAGGATTAGAAATGGAGAGAGTGAGTGGTTCAAGGTAAAGGTGGGACTTCGTCAATGATGCGTTATGTCACCCTGGCTGTTCAACTTATACATGGATGGGGTAGTGCGAGAAGTAAATGCATGGGTAGTGGGTCAGGGATTGGAAATAGTTAAAGAAAATGTAGAAAAGTGGGAGGTGAGCCAGCTGTTGTTTGCGGACGACACTGCGCTTGTGGCAGGATCAGAGGAGGGATTGAGGAAGTTGGTGACAGAGTTTGGGTGAGTGTGTGATAGAAGAAAGCTCAAGATAAATGTGGGTAAAAGTAAGGAGATGAGATGTACAAGGGGTGAAAGTGGCAGTAGACTGGAAGTGAGCATTAAGGGAGAGCGACTGGAGGAAGTGGATAGTTTTAGATACTTGGGTGCAAATGTGGCAGGAAAAGGTGGAGTGAAGGTGGAGGTAGAATGTAGATTGAGAGAAGCGAGTAAATGCCTTGGTGAATTAAAAAGTGTAATGAGGAATAGACATTTGGGAATGGATGCTAAGAGGAGACTGTATGGAGTGATTGTGCCAACAGCACTGTATGGGGCAGAAACATGGAACATATGAGAGGAAGAGAGGAGTTTGAATGTGTTTGAGATGAGGTGTCTGAGAAGTATGATAGGGGTTACTAGACTAGATAGAGTGAGAAGTGAGGAGGTGAGGAGGAGAACGGGGGTGGAAAGGGAGTTGGGAGATAGGGTTGATGAAAGAGTATTAGGATGGTTTGGACACATGGAAAGAATGAGTGAAGAAAGAATAGTAAAAGAGGTATGGAAGGCAGATGTGGAGGGAGTGAACATGAGGGGACGTCCTAGGATGAGGTGGATGGATGGGGTGAAGGGGGCTTTGGGGAAGAGGGGAATGTCTATTGAGGAAGGATGGGAGAGGACAGTAGACAGGGATGAATGGAGAATGGTTGTATATGGATGATGTTGTGATGCATGAGGTGGAATGGGTGGGGGGATGGGGGGTGAGGTAGTATGTGTGAAGCAGCCTCTCCATCCCCCCTTTTATGCAAGGGGGGATGGAGAGGGGGGGTCTTGCTGTGGATGTGCTGTGTCTTGCGACACTGCTTCTGACCCAGGGCAGTGGACAAGGTGCAGGGATGACCTGTCATACAGGAGGTGCTAAGATAAGAGGGAGGGTGGAGGGGTGTGGAATGTATTTAGGGATGGAATGGGTGGGAATGATTTTATGCCTTTTCCTTTTTGGCTACCTCCCTTGTAAGGGGGAAAAAGCCTTGGTATATGTATGTATGTATAATGGAGAGTTGATGTTGATATGTCTTCAGAGTTGATGATAGTAAATACAGTGTTTAGGAAGAAAGTCAAGCAGAAGTACACATGGGAAAGGGTGGTGGATGGAAGGGTGGTAGATAGAGCGTTAATGGACTATATAGTGGTTACCAGGAGTACAGTAGGAAAAGTTAAGGATGTACATGTTCTAAGGGGAGAGAGTGGGGGAATATCAGATCATTTTTTGGTGGAAGATAAATTGAGAGTGGAGGGCAGATGGAGAAAGAGGAAAAGTACAAAAGTTAGGGAAGTGCTTAGAGTGAACTGCTTAAATGAGGAAGAAAAGGAGTACAAGAAGCTGAGAGAGGAGTGGGAGTGAAGGATAGAGTAGAACTAGGAGAGCAGAAGGAATGGGGATGGTTCAAGGAGGGAGTCACAAGGTGTGCAAAGATGGTGTGTGGAACAAGGAAGATGGGAGGAAATAGAAGGACAGGTAGCAGGTGGTGGGATGAGGAAGCAAAGAAGGTTGTAGAAGATAAGAAATGAGCTTTCACAGATTGGTTTCAAAATAGGATGAAGGCATCATATGAGAGGTACAAGGAAAAGAGTAGTAAAGCATAAGTTAAAGGAGGCAAAGAGGAGAGCAGATGTGAAATGGGGTAAGTGTATGACAAAAATTTTGAAAGTAATAAAAAGATGTTTTGGAAAGAAATTAAGAGAGGAAGAGGAGGAGAATCAAGTAGAGAAGAAAAGGTAAAAGGTGCAGATGGAGAGATGATAATGGAAGAGAAGGCAGTAAGAGGAAGATAGGCAGAGTATTTTAAGGAGTTGCTAAATGTGAAGGAGGATAGGGAGGGAAAGGTAGTTGCAGTGGGAAGTGCTAAAAAAATTACCATGATGAGTGAGGAAAATGAAGGAGAAATAAGGAAGGATGAAGTGAAGGCAGTTGTTAAGATGATGAGCGCAGGTAAGGCACCTGGTCTGAATGGATGCTATGCAGAATGTTTGAAAAAAGGAGGTACAGTGATGGTGGACTGAATGGTGAGGTTATTTAATGTTTGTTTGAGACAGGGTAGAGTGCCGGAGGATTGGAGGGGGATAAGTGTGTGTAGTAGTTTTAGAGGGATTAGCTTGTGGAGTGTAGTTGGGAAGGCTTATGGGAGGATCTTGATTGAGAGGATTAGGAAAGGAACAGAGGGAGTAATTGGTGAGTAACAGTTTGGATTTAGGACAGAGGTTGCGTAGATCAGATTTGTGTGGTAAGACATATGTGAGAAAGCTATAGGAAAAGGTAAGGATGTTTTGGGGGCTTTTATGGATAGGAGGAAAGCTTTTAGGAGCAGTCACAAATTTTTATGAGAGTAGTAGAGTGTGTGTCAGGATTAGAAATGGAGAGAGTGAGTGGTTTGAGGTAAAGGTGGGACTTTGTCAGGGATGTGTTATGTTGCCCTGGCTGTTCAACTTATACATGGATGGGGTGGTGCAAGAGGTAAATGCAAGGGTAGTGGGTCAGGGATTGGAGATGGTTAAAGAAAATGGAGAAAAGTGGGAGGTGAGCCAGCTGTTGTTTGCAGACGACACTGCACTTGCAGCAGGATCAGAGGGATTGAGAGAGCTAGTGACAGAGTTTGGGAGAGTGTGTGAAAGAAGGAAGTTGAAGATAAATGTGGGTAAAAATAAGGTGATGAGATGTACTAAGGGTGAAAGTGGCAGCAGACTGAAAGTGAGCATTAAGGGAGAGAGACTGGAGGAAGTGGATAGCAGGAACTTGGGTGCGACAAAAGTGTAATGAGGAATAGACATTTGGGAATGGATACTAAGAGGAGATTGTATGGAGTGATTGTGCTGACAGCATTGTATGGGGCAGAAACATGGAACATAAGAGAGGAAGAGAGGAGTTTGGATGTGTTTGAGATGAGGTGTCTGAGAAGTATGATAGGGGTTACTGGGCTGGATAGAGTGAGAAATGAGGAGGTGAGGAGAGCAGGGGTGATAAGGGAGTTGGGAGATAGGGTGGATGAGTGTTGGGATGGTTTAGACACATGGAAAGAATGTGTGAAGGAAGAAGTAAGAAGTAGAGAGAGTGAACATGAGGGGGCGACCTAGGATGAGATGGATGGATGGGTTAAAAGGGGCTTTAGGGAAGAGGGCAATGTCTGTGGAAGAAAGGACAGAAGAGGACAGAAGACAGGGGTGAATGAAGAATGGTTGTATATGGATGAGGTTGTGATGCATGAGGTAAAATGGGTGGGGGATGGGGGGTGAGGTAGTATGTGTGAGAAAAATTTGATGCAGCCTGAAAGGATTTCTCCCCATCTTCTCCTTTTCTGCATGAGAGGGCGGAGAGGGGGGGGGTCACAGATTTTATGAAGAGGCCTTGCTGTGGATGTGCTGTGTCTTGCGACACTGCCTCTGACCAAGGGCAGTGGACAAGATGCAGGGATAACCCATCATCCAGGAGGTGCCAAGATAAGAGGGAGGGTAGAGGGTGGAGGAAAGTGGAGTGTAATAGGGATGGAATGGGTGGGAATGGTTTTTATGCCTTTGTTTTTTTTTTTTTGGCTACCTACCTTGTAAGGGGGAAAAAAGCCTTTGGTATACGTATGTATGCATACTTTTCCAAACTCTTTTACTAACTTCGTTAATCCCTACTCCGATTTTGCAAGAAGTGCAGTGTTGTCTGCAAACAACTAGCTTACCTCACACAAGAATTTAATTTACATACGAACAGAAAATGGACTACAATTAGAAACTTTACCAGCTAGACATGTCCAAGCTATTTGAAAAATTAAATACACACATTATTACAGGATAAGCATAAAAAGCATACAGTATGAAATTAATAAAATGCCAATTTACTTTCTTTACTTCACCTCTTTACCACTTAAAAAATTCAGTCCAGCACTAATTTACCTTATTCATACATATACCAAGGCTTTTTCCCCCTTACAAGGGAGGTAGCTAAAAAGAAAAAGGCATAAAATCATTCCAACCCATTCCATTCCTGAATACACTCCACACCCCTCCACCCTCCCTCTTATCTTAGCACCTCCTGGATGACAGGTCGTCCCTGCACCTTGTCAAAAAGAAGGACCATTCAGATTAAAAGCAGGAGAGATAAAATAGAAAGAGTAGAACTAAACAAGCTTATCAACAAAAGGTAGATATTAGAGAAAAGAAAGAGAAACATGGATGAAATAGAGGAAACTACTCGGAAAGGTAAAAGTATTAAAGTGACCAAGCACAGACATGCTTTAGGAAGACAGCAAATGATATGTTTGAAAGATAGAAATGGAGAAATAATTAAATGTAGAGACAAAATGGTAAAAATAGAAGAATTTTACCAAGAGCTTTATTCGTCGAAGACCGTAGTTCAGTCAGTAAATTCAGGTGTAGACAGTAGTGTACCATGTGGGTTATTGATATCCCCGTCTGGCGACATGTGGCAACTCACATGCCCGGAGTAGGCATGCATAGGTGCTTAGCAACAGTGCTTGAGTGAGAGACTAGAGGGGACGCAGAGTCACGCATGGGCGCTAGCTTTGACTCTGTTATTATATTGTATCTTCTTGTAACTGTGTTAGTGTTTAAGGCTGAATGTACTTAAGAACCTACAGTGTGTATTATTAGCCCTCGACCAACACACACATGGCGCAGTGAGATATACAACATTGACAGTGCATACAGGGCAGTGCAACGCAATGAACTCAGCCTATACCTGCATTATTTTGGTGTACCGTGACCCACATATCGTAATTGTGTGCGACAAGGGCTCACGAATGTGTGCAGTCCCAGTGACAGAGTTACACGCTCGTACGTACAACATAAGTGTTTCAAACGACGGCATCGTATGCACGTGTTCGTTAGTGACTGGCAGTGCTACGCCGCCATATTGCGCTCATCTACTTCACGCATTCTGCGTATATGCTTGGAGCCTCTTCGTATGGTGTCTAGTGCTTACACGTGTGGTTTATAGTGCCTCCCCGTATAGTGTATAGTGTCGCAGTGCATTGTGAGTGGTGTTTGTGAAAATCTTGCTGCCTCTTTGTCGAAGAGACGCTTGTATTTGAACATTGGCAGGACGTGTGCGCGATACTTCCCCTCGCTTACCGCCAGCTTACGTACTCACCCGCTCATTACGGGTACTATTAGCTTTATTCTAGCGAAATGCCTAATACTCGTTCAGGAGCAATCGAGCAAGAGGAGGAAGAGATGCAGCCAGATCTTTCCGATGAGCAACAGGCCGCATCCTTCCCACCGACCACACCGACAGACATGCTTTCCCTCGTGAAATGGATTGAAGAGACGAGGTTAGCAGAAGACGAACGCAGACGACGAGAAGACCAGGCTAGATTTGACGCCCTGCTCAAATTGATAAACCCGGAACGGCAACCCGCTCACTCTCCCCCAGAGCACCATGCGGCCTCCGATGACAGCCGTCATCGTCAGGCCCCGCTTCCTCCACCCACTCAAAAGGCCACTGCTCAGACGCCACCTCCACTTAAACCAGATGCCACCTACCAATTGTTCCGCGAATGGAAGCGACGTTGGCAAGATTACGCTACCATGGTCGACCTGTATAGCTTACCCCATGAGAAGCAGCTCATACAATTACGTATGTGTCTCACCCTTGAAACACAACGTGTCCTAGAGCATACCCTGCAAATACCTCCCTCTACAGACAAGACCGTCGATGAGGTGGTCGCTGCTCTGGAAGTACACATCAAGGGCTTGCGGAACGAGGCAATACGCAGGAGGGGATTGCTTAGCTGCAGGCAGATGGAAGGCGAAACATTTGCAGATTTCTACGTAAGGTTGCGTCGCAGTGCCGAGGAGATCGACATATGCCCTGGTAAATCGCCAATTTGCGAAGAGAGTCAGTTGAAGTCGGTGATTATTATGGGCGTTCGGGATGATGAGTTGATTCAGCGACTCATATCCCTGGACGACAAGTGCTCACTGCAGGACATGGTCAATACAAGCCGCTCCTATGAAGCAGCCAGGTGTGCTACGTCTGATATTCGTGCCCAACCTGCACAAGTAAGAGCATTGACCCACCACCAAAGAAGGAAGAAGCAGAAAAGTTTCATCAGGCAAACCCCTAAGCAACCGACATCGAAGGCAACGGACCCATGCCAGTGCTGTGCTAGGTACCATGAGCCAGGAGCATGCCGTGGGGCTCAGACTACCTGCCGCAACTGTGGTCGGCAGGGACACTTTCCTTCCACGATCAAATGTCCCGCTAGCAAGACCCAGTGCCGCCTCTGTTCCCGTATCGGTCACTTCGACACTTATTGCAAGCAGGAGACTCGTCAGAAACACAAGCGAGGTGTTTCAGTCTCTGGCGGTGGACATGTTTCGCAACACCCGCCAACCCCACAGCCGTCCTGCCGTCGAGTGATGTCTCCTAGCCCCAGCCCTGCGGTGCCTCAACACGTCAGCGTCCTTATCACACACGGTGGTAAATCGTCATACTTGCAGATGATCCCAGACACCGGTGCGGATATCACTGTGATAGGACCACAGCACTTGAGAAACCTTTCCATTTCAACAAGGACACTACACGCTTGCCCGCAAACCACCACACTCACAGCCGACGGATCTGAAATGACTCCTGCCCTTGGCACGCTCACGGCTACCCTTACTTTAGGTAAGCGGTCGTGCTCTGCTCAGATCCGAGTACACAAGGACATCCAGACCCCACTCCTCTCCTTCAGCCACTGCAAGGCATTGGCCATCATTCCCAAGGAATTCCCTAAGCCAATATTGGAGGTGAAGCACGTTAAGAAGTGTGTGGAGCTCCCATTCTCTGCCTCCACACCACCCTCAGACGTGAAGGAGTACTTCTTAAAGGAGTTTAAGGACGTTCTGGTGGCTAAAGCAGCTCTTCAGTCCACACCACTTAAGCCCATGGTGGGATCACCAATGCGAATCCACCTGAAGGATAATGCTGTGCCTTTTGCAATCCATACACCCCGGCAAATTCCCCTTTCTTTCAGAGACCACGTCAAGGACGAGCTCGAGTCCATGGTCTCTCAAGGGATTATTCGACCGGCTGGCGACGAACCTTCAGAATGGTGCCACCCACTTGTCGCCGTAGCTAAACCAAATGGAGGTGTAAGGATCACGACGGATCTGTCCAAACTTAACGCCCAGGTGGCTCGCCCACCCCATCCGTCGCCCACACCCTTTGATGCTGTACGTAGCGTACCGACCTCAGCTCGTTACTTCACGACCATGGACGCTCTCTGCGGCTACTGGCAGATCGAACTCGCCGAAGAGGATAGACACCTTACCACCTTTATAACTCCACATGGTAGATTCCAATATTGCAGAGGACCAATGGGATTTGCAGCAACAGGCGATGCCTATTGCCTACGAGGTGACATTGCACTGCAAGGTGTCAAGAATTGCGTCAAAGTGGTGGACGACATCCTCCTTTACGATGCCGACTACACCACTCACCTTACCCGCATCCACCAAGTCCTCACCAGATGTCGTGAATTTGGCATCACCATTAATAAGGAAAAATTTGAGGTCGCCGCGCCTAAGGTGGATTTCTGCGGATTCACATTGTCAGTGGCAGGTATCGCTGCTGACCAAGACAAAGTGATTGCTATCAGGGACTTTCCAACTCCTGCAAATTTAACAGACCTTAGGTCCTTTATGGGTCTCGTTAACCAGTTGGCTGAATTCACCCCGGAGATATCCGCAGCTGCCCAACCTCTCCGGCCCCTGATGAGCCCTAAGAGACAATTTCTCTGGACACCGGATCATGACGAGGCATTCCGAAGGGTGAAAGCCGCCCTCATCGACCCCCCAGTTCTCGCCTCATTTGATCCAACCCTGCCAACCATCCTCCAGACGGATGCATCTCGGCTTAACGGCATTGGTTTTGCATTACTACAGGACCACGGCAGCGGACGCCTACGCCTAATCCAATGCGGTTCCCGTTTCTTGACGGAGGCGGAGACTAGATATGCCACCATCGAGTTAGAATTACTCGCCGTCGTCTGGGCGATGTTCAAATGCAAATATTACTTGATGGGACTTCAGAATTTTACGTTGATGACCGACCATCGCCCCCTGGTTCCCATCCTGAACAGCTACACTTTGGACGCAGGGGAGAACCCACGTCTCCAGCGCCTGAAGGAGAAGGTGTCCCCATACATCTTCACAGCAGTATGGCGTGCCGGAAAGGATCTTCGCATCCCGGACGCCCTATCCCGTGCCCCAGTGAGCTACCCAGCGCCGGAAGACCACACACTCTGCACCGACTCCATTGCATCTCTACATACGATAGCCACGGTGAGAGCTGTGACAGAGTCCCACGTAGATGAAGATAGGACTCTGGAGGAGTTACGTGACTCAGCTAGGACCGACCCAGACTACGTCCAATTGCATCGCTGTGTGACGTCCGGATTCCCCTCGGACCGCTATGCCCTTCCTAGGCCCTTGCTCCCATACTGGAAAATTCGGGATAACCTCCATGCCGATGGTGACCTCGTCCTCTACGGCATGAGAATTGTGGTTCCTAACGCCCTTCGCCGCCGCATCCTGGCCCGTCTTCATGATAGCCACAGGGGCGTGGAGGCGACAAAACGCCGGGCAGGTCAAACTGTCTTCTGGTCAGGCATCAATTCGGACATTGCAAACACGGTCCAGTCGTGTGAACCCTGCCAGTATCTCCAACCTAGCCAGCAGAAGGAACCCATACTCAGCGACGACCACCCAACAAGGCCCTTTGAGTCGGTCTCAGCGGACTTCTTCTCCGTTGCAGGCAAGTCATTCCTTGTCATCGCTGACAGACTCTCCGGCTGGCCTGTGGTCGTCCCTTGCAAAGGCGATACGACGTCGTCCAACACCATCCGCATGTTCTGCAACTACTTCCGGGAAGTTGGTGTTCCCCTTCGCTTGCGAACAGACGGAGGCCCCCAGTTCACCAGCCAGGAGTTCAGGAGCTTTGCAGCACGATGGGGTGTGCGACACATTGTCACATCACCTCACTATCCGCAATCCAATGGCCATGCCGAGGCCGCCGTGAAGGCCATCAAGCACCTCATCCTCAAGGTGGCCCCTTCAGGCAACATAGATTGCGAGGAATTCGACCGAGGCCTCCTGGAACTTCGGAACACTCCCAACTTCACTGGTCGTTCCCCAGCTCAGGTGTTATATGGCCACCCCCTCCGCTCCTGCGTTCCGGCCCACCCAGATGCTTTCTCCACGGAGTGGCAAACCAAAGCGGAGGAATGAGACCGCCGCGCAGCAACCCAGGCCAAGGATGCTGCAGCTCGGTATGACAGCCATGCACGTGAACTCTCCAGGCTACACGTCGGCCAGCACGTTCGGATCCAGAATCCGAAGACCCAACGCTGGGACAAGGTCGGCATTGTCATGCGCGTTGGCAAAGCCAGGACCTATGAAATACGCACCACAAGTGGCCGCGTGTTGCAGCGTAACCGCCACTTCTTGCGCCCTGTCACCTGCACCCCTTCCTATCCACACGAGGCCCATAGCGAGGACCCACCTGCTGATTTGCGTCGCTCCAAGAGACTCCAGCGCAGATTGTCCGCCCGTGACTAAAGTCTGCGGGCGCGAAAGGGGGAAGGGAGGTGTGGGTTATTGATATCCCCGTCTGGCGACATGTGGCAACTCACATGCCCGGGGTAGGCATGCATAGGTGCTTAGCAACAGTGCTTGAGTGAGAGACTAGAGGGGACGCGGAGTCACGCATGGGCGCTAGCTTTGACTCTGTTATTATATTGTATCTTCTTGTAACTGTGTTAGTGTTTAAGGCTGAATGTACTTAAGAACCTACAGTGTGTATTATTAGCCCTCGACCAACACACACATACCAGAGATTACAAAGGAAGAAGTAGACTTTGCTCTAAAAACTATGAAACGAGGGAAAGTACCAGGGGAAGATGGTATATCAATAGATCTGTTGAAAGATTCAGGGAAATTAGTTCATATTAAATTAGCTGAGTTGTACACCCAGTGCTTACATAAAGAAAGTGTCCCTGATGCATGGTCCAATGTTATAGTGATTTTACTTCATAAAAAAGGATACCAGAAGTACCTTAGTAACTATTGACTGATTACCTTGCTATCAAACATATATAAAATATTCTCGAAGATCCTTACAAACAGACGAAGTCAAGTTTTAGATGGAAACCAAGAGAACAGGCAGGCTTTAGGAGTGGATATTCGACTCTAGACCATTTGCAGGTGATAAACCAACTAATTGAGAAAACAACAGAATACAATATACCTCTGTGTCTAGCTTTTGTAGATTATGAGAAGGCCTTTGACTCGGTAGAACAAATAGCAATACTAAACTCGCTACGCAAACAGGGTACAAACAAACAGATCGTAAGGGTTTTAGAAAAGATTTATGCTAAAGGTACCGCTATAATGTGACTACATAAAAATACAGAAAAGATCAAGATCGAGAAAGGAGTACGACAAATTTCACCCAAATTATTTACAGCTTGTTTGGAAGATACTTTCAGAAGGTTGAGTTGGGAAAAGAAAGGTTTGAATATTAATGGCAAATATTTGAACCACCTAAGGTTTGCGGATGAATTATTCTTATTTCAGAAAGAGCAGAATACTTGCAAGATATGCTGAGCGATCTAAACAAAGAAAGTCTCAAAGTAGGTTTAAAAATGAATAAGAATTAAACCAAAATAATGTTCAACACAAAGTTCAAAGTAAAGAGAGAGTAATTGACGGTGAGAGTCTTGAGGAAGTTGAAGTGTATAATTATTTAGGCCAGATGGTGAAGGTGACAAAAGATCATGATGATAAAATAAAAAGACGCATTACAATTGGTTGGAAAGTGTTTGGTAAGTATAATAAAATCCTGAGAGGCTCTACCTTTATGTTTGAAATGTAAAGTTTACAATCAATGCATTCTACCAGCAATAATCTATGGGTGTGAGACTTGGAAGCTGACGAGGGCGATGGAAACAAAGCCAAGGACTGCAAAGAGGAGAATGGAGAGATCAATGATGGGAATAACACTGAGAGACCAAAAGTGAACAAGTTGGGTGAGAGAGCAGACTAGAGTGAAAGATATTGTGGAGGCAGTAAAAGAGAGGAAGTGGAATTGGGCAGGTAAGTTCGTGCGAATGACTGATGAGCGATGGAGCAAGTATTTAACTGAATGGATGCTGCGAGATGGGAAGCGTGGAAGAGGGAGACCAGACAGAAGTTGGAGAGATGAGATTAAGAAGTTTGCAGGAGTGATGTGGCCGAGGATGGCATGGTCATTTGATTCATGGAATGCCTTTGTTCAGTAGTGGACTCAGGATGGCTGATTTGATTGATTGAAATAATGTCTACTAGATTGAGATCTTAAAATACTGTAGTAATATAAGCTATTTTGTGTAAGTCTGAATAAAAATATATTAAGTCTTCATCATACGGTACATATGCATTCCTGAAAACCTTACCGCAAACTGAAATTACCATATACCGAACCCATTACAACATGTGATAATAGGATGTTGTTCCAGCACGTCGAGAGTCACCCCTACAGACATGAAAATACGTGAAAATAGTCACATAAGAAAATGTAAAGTACTGCGCAAAAGAAATAAACAGAAAATGTTTTTATTTTACTTTCACTCGCCACATATTCTATCAGATGATGTCCCTTCCGAGGCTAAGGGACAGTAGGGACCTCAGCCCTTACTCATCTTTTGCTGAGTGGGCAGACGAAGATGAGGGTGAGGCAGGAGCTGAAAACCCTCAAACACTTTGTCGTCTGCACTGTCGGAAGCAGATGTGGAAGGGCCAGCTGTAGCAGGGTCGGCACATTTGACTGGTTTGAAGAAAGAAGATATGGAGGAAGGACCAGCTGTAGAACCGTCGGCAGCGGCATGGTGGCGCTACGGACGGTGTAAACATGACCGGATAACATATCTGTGAATTTTTCTTACCGTAAATAGAATCCAGGGTAGTAATTACCTAATACCGTAACTGTGAATTTATTGGATAAAGAATTATCGTATAAGGAGGACTCACTGTACAAAGAATTTTTTGTAATTACTTCTGCATATGAATTGCTGACAAAGACAAAAAACAAACAATTCTTCACAGACATATTGTATTATTTTTCATCAGAACCATCTTGACAGTCGGGGACTGAGTCACAGTGCCAAGTTTTCTCGATACAAACACCATTATTGCAGTGCCACTTATCAGCTGTACAGTGCTGTGTTGCTGAACAGCCAATCAAGAAGGGATGCAAGACGAGACATAAGAAAAAATTATGAGCATAATGTATTTCATCATGGGAAAAAGATCCTGCTAACAGACAACATATAAACATGTAGTACCTCGTACCTGAGAGATAATAATTATAATAATAATAATAATAAAAAAAGTGTTAATCTCAACATAATTTCAATTTCTTAACACATAAACATGTGTAAGAGGCTGGTAGAAAAGGGTTGGTCTGGACAACCAAGTGGTAGCTGCCAAGCCCTGTAAGAGGCTGGTAGAAAAAAGGGTGGAAAGAGGGGTAGAAGACGGGTTGTTACATTATATATGGTGGTGGTGGTAGTAGTTGTGGCAATGGTAAAAATGATGGCAATGGTAAGAGCGGTGGTAACAATATTGCTTTTACCAGTAGTTGGAGTAGTTACAACTTCAGGTAGGTAGTTAACGATACTGCTGGACTTGATTACCCTCTACTGTACTGCCTTTAACAACTTTAGTATGGTCCTGTTCACACTAGCGATTTGAACCATGTCAGTACCACATACTCAAAGAAAAACTGCGCAGTTGTGTGTGAACGCCGCCGTTGACTTATACCATAATTGAACTGCCGTGGTTGAAATTGCTCGTGTGAACAGGTCCTTAGTCTAGCTGCCATGAGATGATTTTATTCATATGGGACATGGAACGATACCTAATGGTACCTGCTGGTATGCATCTGGTTGTCTGGTCCTCAATGGACTGGTTGTTGACCGATGATTTAAGGAGCTGACCTGTAGTGTGTACTCTGCCGCCAGGTGATTTCATTCAACTGAGGGATGAAGGGAACACCAAGAAGCCAAAGGCTTAATACCTCCATGGAGATGGAAAAAGAAGTGGAGGTGGATGTGGAGGTAGAGGTGAAGTGGGTACATATGGACAGAGGTGAACTTAGACATGGATGTGGAGGTAGAGGTGAAGTGGGTAGAGGTGGAGTGGATAGAGGTAAAGGGGGTAGAGGTGGAGGGGGTAGAGGTGGAGTGGATAGAGGTGGAGTGGTAGAGGTGGAAAGAGATGGGGGGTAGAGGCAGGGGTGGAGATAGGGCTGTGGGTGGAGATAGGGCTGTAGGTGGAGGTGGAGGTAGAGGTTGAAGTGGTAGAGGCAGAGGTGAGGTAGAGGAGGTAGAGATGAAGGCATAGGGGGAATGTAGAGTTAGAGGGTGGGGGCAGAGGTGAGGTAGAGGAGGTAGAGATGAAGGCATAGGGGAATGTAGAGTTAGAGGGTTGGGCAGAGGTTGATGAGGAAGTAGAGGTAGGAATAGAGGTGGAGAAAATGGAGGTGGAGGTGTAGGAAGTGGAGGTGAGGAAGAGGAAGTGGGGTGAAGGAAGTGGAGGTGGAGGAAGAGGAAGTGGGGGTGGAGGAGATCCCCTAGTATCCCACAATAGGGGTGGGGGGAGGGGTAGGCAAACCTGAGCAGGACTTGCTTGGCACTGAACATCTGCTGACCTTTCAAGGCTGCTCCTACTGCTGCTGCTGTTGTTGCTGCCTCTGCCTTCTCCTTCTCTTCCTCCTCCCCCTGCACCTCTTCCTCCTCAGCCTCTATCTCCACTTCCTCCTCCTTCTCCACCTCCATTTCCACTTCTTTCTCCTCCTCCTTTGCCTCTATCTCCACTTCTTCTTCCTCCTCCTCCTCCTCCTCTGCCCCCCCCCTCCATACCAAACATAACACTTGCATTTGAACTATGCAGTCGAGGCCCACTGGCCTGAGTGATGTTTCATAGGGTCAGGACCCCCTTGTATGTTATGACTGCCACTGGTGAACTTTGGTAGATAAGAGGTATTTCGTGAGAGGCCTTCCCCAGGAGGTGCTGAGTAGTTGCAGCTGAAGCCATCACCTTTGCCCTATGTGCTTTAGGGATTGGATGACAGGTCATAAGCTGTCAATGCTGAAAACTGGAGAGGAATACAAGATTCAAACCTGCGACCAGGAAAATGTGACTTGCACTCTTGTGATTGTGCTATTGTAACGTAATATTAGATATTACGTCATATATGTAATTATGTTATAGAATTGTGTTCCTTTGTATTACATAACTATGTTCATATTTCTTGTCTATGTATGTATTGTAACAATGTTAAGCAGTAACGCCCGTCCACTATATGTAATCTTGTCTACGTGCGGAGAGAGGTGCGCACTCTTGTAGAACAAACAGACAAGCGAAATCCTGAATAGTTCGGAGCGCACAGATTTGACAGTTACTAAATAAATAGATTGTTCAAGCGAGTCGAGGGTCCTAAAACTACCCATGTTGACGTGTTAACTTACCCTCCTCCTCACCCGCACCCTTAACCGGAAGTATCCGGCTTCCGGTCCAATGGTATATAAGCGGTTGAATTCGCTGAATCCTTGTCATATTCCCACATATTGATCTCTTGATAAAAACTAGAAGGTTTAGATTCATGAGACGATTGGTGTGAAGTGATCACCCTTTTTGCCTACATTACGTGTCTGATATACATTGCATTACTTTACTTATATTTGTACTTATTACTTATTTTGATGCATGTTCCTGATCTCTTTGTACTTAGATAGTACCATATTGTATACTTATCTTGTTTCTTATTTGAACGATAATTTCCATATTCTCATAATCATGTAACGGTCCCATTGACCCTACTGCCCATTCTCTTTTGTGTTGATTGCCTGTAAATATTTTCCATTAATAATTTCGTTTACTAGTTTTATCGCTAGTTTAATATTCCTTTCCTGGAATCTTCTTTGTTACCTTTACTTCTAGTCTTACGAATTATCTAGGCCCTGACCAGATAGTTCAGTCCTACAGTGGCTTCTAGAAGTGCGCTGGTTCTTAAGCACTTAGACGTTATACGTAACGTCTCTTCACATACCAAGAGCCCGTAACAAAGTGGCGACCCTTGCCAAGGATATTGGATCAGGTATTTAACACATTCTTATAGAGATGGATGATATAATTCAAAATCCCAAGGTAAGTTTCTTAAAGAAACAAACTAAAGACACTTTGATAGAAATAGGCAAGCACTTTGGAGTAGACATTGATACAAGTTTGCGAAAGAAAAAAATACTTCAGGAACTCGTTGAAAATCTGATCGAAGATGAGATCTTATCTCCAGAAGAGATTACAGCTATACAAATTCCTTCAAATAGGTTAGAAATAGAGGCACGACTAACCGAACTTAAGATTAAGGAGATTGAATTAAAGGTCAGGAGAGTAGAAATTGAGGAGGAAGCTAAACTGAAACAAATGCAAATTGAGGCAGAATTTAGAGCTAGAGAAGAGGAAGCTAAAGCGAAACAAGTAGCTAAAGAGGAGGAAACTAAACTGAAACAAATGCAAATTGAGGCAGAATTTAGAGCTAGAGAAGAGGAAGCTAAAGTGAAACAAATAGAAAGAGAGAACGAAACTAAAGTCAAATTGGCAGAGTTAGAATTAAAGAAGGCGGAAGTAGAAGCTAGGATTGTTGATAGACAACCCGTAGTTCAGGAAGGTCATATAGATATTTCCAAGTATGTAAAACTTCTACCCCAATTTTCAGAAGGAGAGCCAGAAATTTTCTTTCTTCAGTGGGAAAAATTGGCGCAACAGTTACAAATCCCTAAAGAAAATTGGCCATTAATCATTCAAACACAATTTAAGGGTAAGGCTCAGCAAATTTATACTTCTCTTTCAGAAGCAGAAAGCGAGTATGATAATATGAAAGCTTGTATTTTAAAAGCTTATGAACTAATACCAGAGGCCTATAGACAGAAATTCCGTAATTATAGGAAGACACCTCAGTTAACATACGTAGAATATGCGGCTCAACAAGAGAGGTTATTCAATAGGTGGTGTTTGGCTAGTGAAACGGACACCTTAGATAGACTTAAACAGTTGATTTTATTGGAGCAGTTTAAGAATACCTTAGAGACGGATCTTAGGATTTTTATAGATGATCATGTTCCCGAAACTTTAACTAAAGCTGCTGTATTGGCTGATGAGTTCACACTAAATCATAAACCTAAGTCAAGACAAATGGAATCCCAAAAGTCAAAGTCATATATTCCAGATTCAACAAAATACTCTGATCCTTGGTCCCCAAAGAAACACTTTGAAAATCAGTCTAGCCCATCACATTTCAGTTACAGGTCTGATTTCAATCAATATCCTCCAAACCAACCTTGGCAAAGAATGGAAAGGTTTAAGACTAATCCCCCTGTAACTTGTTCATATTGTAAACAGGTTGGCCATCACATTTCTAATTGCAGAAAGAGACTGACACCCTCATTCTCCAATAAGACACCAACTCTTGTAAGTAATATAAAATCAGATGATTCAAAATCCTCTATTCAGGATACACTACCAAAGAAGCCGGTATTGTCAAGTAATGTAGAACCCCCCTCATCGGATCATGATCCTTGTTTCAAACCATTTGTATCTTCAGGAACTATATCTCATAGTAGTAGTTCACAACAATATCCTATTTCCATACTCCGAGACACAGGAGCAAAGCAAAGTCTGATTTTAAATTCTGTCTTGCAGAATCTGGGTGAGTCATATACAGGTTATGATATATTGATAGAAGGAGTTGGAGGAATTATAAAATGTCCATTACATAATGTTTTCTTGCGGTCTGATTTAACAACCGGAATGGTTAAAGTAGCAGTAGTAGATTCTCTTCCCATAGTAGGAATATCCTTATTGTTGGCCAATGACATCGCTGGAAGCAAAGTCATTTCTCCCTTAATAACAAATAACCCTAAGACCTCAGTAGAACCTTCAGATAACTTACAGTTGTTTCCCGCTTGTGCTGTAACCAGATCTCAGTACAAGAAATCTGAAGAGGAGACCTATAATTTAGAATCCCTATTCTCCCAAACTGACCCATCTTCTTCTTCACCAGTTTCTCTATCTAGAGCAGAATTAATCAAAGAACAGAAGTCAGATCATTCTCTTAAAAATTTGTACGAGATTGTTTCATCTCCAGAAGAAGTTGAAAATATGTCACGAGGTTTCTATATAGAAAACGGAGTCCTAATGCGAAAATGGAGAGCATCCACCGCAACCGCTGACCAGCCATGGCAAGTAAGGAATCAAATAGTCCTCCCACTTGGTTTCAGGAATAATGTTCTAAGATTGGCTCATGATACTCCCTTAGCAGGTCACTTAGGGGTAAGAAAGACCTTGTTCAACATAACCCAACATTTCCATTGGCCCACGGTTGTCAAAGATGTTGCCCAATATTGTAAAACATGTCATACATGTCAACTTGTAGGTAAGCCCAACCAGAAAATTGTAGAAGCTCCACTCCATCCCATTCCTGTAATGGAAGAGCCATTTAAAAAAGTTCTTATTGATTGTGTAGGACCTTTACCTCCTTCAAGTAAAGGAAATCAGTACATTCTCACAATCATGTGTATGAGCACTCGTTTTCCAGAAGCAATTCCTTTGAAAAATATTAAAGCTCAAAACATAATCAGAGAAATGTTGAAATATTTCACTATGGTAGGATTTCCTAAGAACATTCAAAGTGATCAAGGAAGTAATTTTCTTTCCAACAAGTTTAGAGAAACTCTTGTAACACTAGGTATAAATCATGTAACTTCCTCCGCTTATCATCCTCAATCACAAGGTGCTCTAGAGCGCTTTCACCAAACGCTCAAGACAATGTTAAGAATCTTCTGTGCTGAGAACACTCGAAATTGGGAAGACGGACTCCCCTTTTTGTTGTTCGCCACCCGAACAACAATTCAAGAAAGCCTTGGATTCAGCCCGTCAGAATTAGTCTTCGGTCATGAAGTCCGTGGTCCCCTAAAGATACTTCATGAACAATGGATGAAAGAAGAACCACCTGTTCCTTCTTTGAAATACGTGTCCCAGGTCACCGAGAAGTTGTTAGAAGCTTGGAAGTTGGCAAGAGAGAACTTGACGAATGCTCAACGAGTAATGAAAGGTCGGTATGATAAAAATTCTAAACTTAGAACTTTCTCTCCAGGAGATCAAGTGTTACTTTATCTTCCCATACCAGGAGATCCATTGCAGGCTAAATACAAAGGACCCTATGAAGTCTTGTCCAGAGCCAGTGATTTCAACTACATAATCAAAACTCCAGACAGAAGAAAGAGTTCCCGTCTCTGTCACATAAATACCTTAAAACCTTATCATTCCCGAGATCCAATTCCAGCTTGCAGCTCTACCACAATAGAATCGGAAGAGCCTCCTGATAACCTGCCTAATCCTCCTGAGATTCCCTTGGAAAACTCTCAGATACTACAAAATCTTCAGATAAAAGTAGGACACTTATCGGAGAAACAAGGTAAAGACATTCTTTCTCTCTTAAGAAGTTTTCCAAAATTATTTCTAGATTCCCCAAGATTCACTTCTTTGATAGAACATGAAATAATTCTAGACTCGCCAAGGGCTATCAAACAAGCCCCTTATAGAGTCAATCCAAAAAAGAAGGAGTTCATAAAAGCAGAAATAAACACTCTGCTTCAACAGGGAATAATTGAACCCTCCAGTAGTCCTTGGGCATCTCCTTGCATTCTTGTCCCTAAATCTGACAATTCTTATCGCCTGTGCATTGACTACAGGAAAATCAATGCCCATACTAAGGCCGATGCTTTTCCTATCCCTAGGATAGATGATATCATAGACAGTCTAGGAACTGCCAAGTATGTATCCAAGTTGGATATGTTAAGGGGATACTATCAAATCCCTGTACACCCTCGCTCAAGAGAAGTTACCGCTTTCATTACGGAAGAGGGATTGTTCCAATTCAGAGCAATGCCATTTGGGCTTAAAAATGCCCCTGCCACTTACCAAAGAATGATAAGTAATCTTGTTGCAGGATTGCCAGGAGTAAAAACTTATCTAGATGATGTGATAATATTTAGTCAGTCTTGGACAGAACACATTGAACACCTAAATAATTTCTTTTATAGAGCAGACCAAGCAAACCTTACCATCAATTTGTCCAAATGTGATTTCGGACATACACAGGTCCCCTATTTGGGATTTAAAGTTGGAAATTCCCAAGTGTTTCCAATAGACGCCAAGATAAAAGCCATCAATGATGTACCAACACCCACTAATCGTAGAGAGGTACGTCGATTCCTCGGAATGAGTGGCTATTATCGCCGTTTTTGTCCAAATTTTTCAGATGTAGCAGAACCATTGACTGACCTGTTGAGAAAAGACCACGACTTCGTGTGGACACCTACCTGTGAGACGGCCTTCAAAAACCTGAAGTCCCTTCTCACTAACGCACCAGTTCTAAGGGCACCCGATTTCCAACGACCCTTTCTTCTGCAAGTCGACGCCAGCGACACCGGTATCGGTGCCGCCCTCTTGCAAGAACACAATGAAGTTCTTCACGCTATCGCCTACTACAGCAAGAAGCTGTCCCCTGCGCAGAAGAACTACTCAACAATTGAGAAGGAGACGCTCGCTTTGGTCCAGGCCCTTATCCACTTCGAAGTCTACCTGGGTTCCTCAACTACCATTCAAGTATATTCGGATCACAACCCCTTAAAGTTCCTACAGACTATGAAAAACAAGAATCCGAGACTTACACGTTGGAGTTTATTTCTCCAACCCTTTAATCTAACAATTCATCATATAAAAGGCGTCTTTAATGTTTTAGCCGACGTCCTTTCTAGAACATAGCTTTTCAACGGAAAGTGAAAAGCTTTCCCAAACGGTGGAGGTGTAACGTAATATTAGATATTACGTCATATATGTAATTATGTTATAGAATTGTGTTCCTTTGTATTACATAACTATGTTCATATTTCTTGTCTATGTATGTATTGTAACAATGTTAAGCAGTAACGCCCGTCCACTATATGTAATCTTGTCTACGTGCGGAGAGAGGTGCGCACTCTTGTAGAACAAACAGACAAGCGAAATCCTGAATAGTTCGGAGCGCACAGATTTGACAGTTACTAAATAAATAGATTGTTCAAGCGAGTCGAGGGTCCTAAAACTACCCATGTTGACGTGTTAACTTACCCTCCTCCTCACCCGCACCCTTAACCGGAAGTATCCGGCTTCCGGTCCAATGGTATATAAGCGGTTGAATTCGCTGAATCCTTGTCATATTCCCACATATTGATCTCTTGATAAAAACTAGAAGGTTTAGATTCATGAGACGATTGGTGTGAAGTGATCACCCTTTTTGCCTACATTACGTGTCTGATATACATTGCATTACTTTACTTATATTTGTACTTATTACTTATTTTGATGCATGTTCCTGATCTCTTTGTACTTAGATAGTACCATATTGTATACTTATCTTGTTTCTTATTTGAACGATAATTTCCATATTCTCATAATCATGTAACGGTCCCATTGACCCTACTGCCCATTCTCTTTTGTGTTGATTGCCTGTAAATATTTTCCATTAATAATTTCGTTTACTAGTTTTATCGCTAGTTTAATATTCCTTTCCTGGAATCTTCTTTGTTACCTTTACTTCTAGTCTTACGAATTATCTAGGCCCTGACCAGATAGTTCAGTCCTACAGTGGCTTCTAGAAGTGCGCTGGTTCTTAAGCACTTAGACGTTATACGTAACGTCTCTTCACATACAAGCGCCCGTAACACTATCAGTTTATAACAGTCGGAGGATTCCTTTCAGAGTTGTGACACTTGAGTTCTGCCCAGGTCATCCTCCATTAAGGACAACCTTGTCCTTGCTTGTCTCTGGGAGGGTGGATCCACGTGCAGGGAGTGTATGTGTGTGATTATATATACAGACGCTCCTCTACTTACGTTCATTCGTTTTACGTTTTTTCGATTTTACGTTTGAACTGACTAAAAAAAATTGAAAAAAAAAACTGAGTGAATTTTTTAGTTTAGCGCGCTCTCCGTAGTTCAAACAATACTTGCGCATGACGCTGCGTCCATTGTTTACATTGCACAAATGACAAACTGAACATGCCTTGCCTCATCCTCCTCCCCTTCCTCCTCCACCATCTCAATTTCTGTTGCTTGAATTTAATTTATTTGAAATTAATGTTATTATTTTACAATGATATGTGTATAATTAATGATTTAGGGGTGTTTTATAAGATACGGTCATAGAATTTACGGATGTATAGCACAGTAACAACTTACGTTCATTTTCAACTTACGTTCAGCCGTTCGGAACGTAACTAAAACGTAAGTTGAGGAGCGTCTGTACACACACACATCAATAAATTAGTTGGAGAGACTTTTAACTTACTAAGATCAATGAAAGTGACCTTTGACTACATAGATGAGGAGATGGTTAAAAAAAAATAGTGATTACACTGATAAGACCTAAACTAGAATATGCCGCAACATTGTGGGCACCCAGCACAAAGAAGATCATAAGAAAATTAGAATGAATCCAAAGAGCAGCGACAAAAATGACACCTACACTGTCAAATCTGACATACGAACAAAGATTGGAGAAATTACATCTGTCAACACTGGAACAACCCCGTCTGGGGTATTGGCTGCATGTTATTATGGCAAAGTAGCATGCAGTTAATACTTTAGGGTCTATATGGGGGCCCCCCTACAGACCAGAGCCACATATCATTTTGTCTGTGCTAGAGGAGGACTCTGTTCACAGAGAAATGATGAAACTTTTATTATACTGCTACTGTCCCTCCGTTATGCTGTCCCCTAAACCCTTGTTGCTGTCCTGTACCATTTCTCTGAATTTCATTTTCTTGTTTTGCCTACCCTGTGGTGGGGGGAAAAGAATACTGCCACCAAGTATTTCCACTTGGATCATAAGAGGCAAGAAAAACAGGATAGGGATTGGGACCAGGCATCCTTCTCCCTGTAGCCCCACAAGGGACATTCCTAAAAAGGTAAAGGCATAAGAGGGTCTAGGAGTTTTCCAACCAGCACCCTAAGGTTTGGGTCTTTTAATGTGTGTGGTTGTGGTATAGATGAAAGTAAAAGGGAAGAGATAGGTAGTATGTTTGTGAGAAGAAAGATGGATGTGTTGGCTTTGAGTGAAACTAAGTTGAGAGGGAAGGGCGAGTGTAAGTTTGGGAGTGTAAGTGGGAGGTTTTCAGGAGTGAAGAGAGGGAGAGGGAGAGAAGGGGTGGCTATACTAGTAAGTGAAGAGAGAGGTAAATGTGTAGTGGAGTGGAATGAGGTTTCCTCAAGGATAATAAAGATGAAGGTGAAACTGGGAAAAGAGATGTGGGTTTTTGTAAGTGCATATGGGCCTGGTAGTGAGAAGAGTGTAGAGGAAAGGGAGGCTTTTTGGATAGATTTAAATGAGTGCACAGAGGGATTAGGGAGAAATGTCAATGTAGTAGTATTAGGAGACCTTAAGGCTAGGATAGGAAATTAACCAATTGATGTAGTGGTTGGGAAATGTGGAGTTCCAGGAAAGAATTGTAGTGGAGAGTTGATAGTGGAGATGTGTCTCGAGAGTTGATGATAGCAAATACAGTGTTTCGAAAGAAAGTCAAGCATTAAGTACACATGGGAGAGGATGGTGGATGGAAGGGTAGTAGATAGAGCATTAATGGACTAGTGGTAGATAGCAGTATAATAGGAAGAGTTAGGGATGTACTTGTGGTAAGGGGAGAGAATGGGGGAAATCAGATCATTTTTTGGTGGAAGGTAAGTTGAGAGTGGAGGATAGATGGAGAAAGAGGAAAAGGACAAAAGGTAGGGAGGTGTTTAGAGTGAACTCTTTAAATGAAAAGGAAAAGGAGAAGGAGTACAAGAAGAAGCTGAGGGAGGAGTGGGAGGGAGGGAAGGATAGAGTAGAGCTAGGGGTGGAGGAGGAATGGGGATGGTCAAGGAGGTAGTCACAAAGTGTGCAAAGATGGTGTGTGGAACAAGAAGGACAGGAGGAAATAGAAGGAAGGGTAGTGAATGGTGGGATGAGGAAACAAAGAAGGTTGTAGAAGAGAAGAAGCGACTTTCACAGATTGGTTACAAATAGGACGAGGGAGTCATATGAGAGGTACAAAGAAGAGAAGTAAAGCACAAGGTAAAGGAGGCAAAGAGGAGAGCAGATGTGAAATGGGGTAAGAGTATGACAGAAAATTTTGAAAGTAATAAAAAGATGTTTTGGAAAGAAATTAAGAGAGGAAGAGGAGGCGAATCAAGTAGAGAAGAAAAGGTAAAAGATGCAGATGGAGAGATGATAATGGAAGAGAAGGCAGTAAGGGGAAGATGGGCAGAGTATTTTTGGGAGTTGCTAAATGTGAAGGAGGAATGGGAGGGAAAGATAGTTGCAGTGGAAAGTGCTAAGAAAATGACCGCAATGAGTGAGGAAAATAGAGGAGAAATTAGGAAGGATGAAGTGAAGGCAATTGTTAAGATGATGAGAGCAGGTAAGGTACTTGGTCCGGATGGATGCCATGCAGAATGTCAAAAAAAATGTGGACTGACTGGTGAGGTTATTTAATGTTTGCTGGAGCGAGGGAAGAGTGCCGGAGGACTGGAGGAGTGCCTGTATAGTTCCACTTTACAAGGGAAAAGAGGACAAGTGTGAGTGTAGTAGTTTCAGAGGGATTAGCTTGTTAAGTGTAGTTGGGAAGGCTTATGGGAGGATCTTGATTGAGAGGATTAGGAGAGGAACAGAGGGAGGAATTGGTGTGGAACAGTGTGGATTTAGGACAGGTAGAGGTTGTGTAGATCAGATTTTTGTGGGAAGACATATGTGAGAAAGCTATAGGAAAAGGTAAGGATGTTTTTTTGGCTTTTATGGATCTGGAAAAGGCTTATGACAGGGTAGACAGGGAGGCATTGTGGGAGGTTTTGCAGATATATGGGATAGGAGGAAAGCTTCTAGGAACCGTCAAGAGTTTTTACAAGTGATAGAGCATGTGTCAGGATTAGAAATGGAGAGAGTGATTGGTTCGAGATAAAGGTGGTACTTCGTCAGGGATGTGTTATGTCGCCCTGGCTGTTCAAATTATACATGGATGGGGTGGTGCAAGAGGTAAATGCAAAGGTGGTGGGTCAGGGATTGGAGATGGTTAAAGAAAATGGAGAAAAATGGGAGGTGACCCAGCTGTTGTTTGTGGACTACACTGCACTTGTAGCAGGTTCTGAGGAGGGATTGAGGAAGTTGGTGACAGACTTTGGAAAAGTGTGTGAAACAAGAAAATTTAAGATAAATGTGGGTAAAAATAAGGTGATGAGATGTACAAGGGGTGAAAATGGCAGTAGACTAGAAGTGAGCATTAAGGGAGTTTTAGATAATTGGGTGCGATATGGCAGGAAAGGGTGAAGGTGGAGGTAGAATGTAGATTGAGAGAAGCGAGTAAGTGCCTTGGTGGATTAAAAAGTGTAATGAGGAATAGACATTTGGGAATGGATGCTAAGAGGAGATTGTATGAAGGAGTGATTGTGCCAACAACACTGAATGGGGCAGAAACATGGAACATAAGAGAAGAAGAGAGAAGGAGTTTGAATGTGTTTGAGATGAGGTATCTGAGAAGTATGATAGGGGTTACTAGGCTAAATAGAGTGAGAGGTGAGGAGGTGAGGAGAACAGGGGAGGTTAGGGAGTTGTTGTTGTTGTTGTCGTTCCCTAGACTGTCTGTCCGAGCAGTCCCGTCTCCCCAAGGAAGGCCACAGCCGAAACTGGGTTTTCCCACAAATCCTTTATAGAGTGTATGTTGTGTTGTTTGCGTGCATGATTGTGTATAATGCAGTCTTCCATTATGTGTTGTATGGTATGGGGTGAAGTGTTACATCCTGGGCAGCTGTTCACAACACGGTCGTCCAGCCTCTTCTGGTAGCTTAGAAGTGCTGGGTGGTGACCGCATCGCAGTCTGGCCAAGTGGACTCTGTCCTTTCGTGGGAGAGAGGATTCAGAAGGGTGGATATCAGGGGGTCTGGCATGCAGCAGTGTGTTGTCTTTCAGTGTGTTAATGGAGCGGTGAGTGATATGATTATGAATATGTTTCCGGAGGCTGGTATTTGGTGGTTGTGGAGGAAGAGAAGAGAGTATCTGTGCGTAATAAAGGTCTTTGGGTGTAGTTTTAATGTTTCTTGGTGTGTGTGGGTGTTCTGCTATGTAGTGTAGCGGGTGTGATGTGTTTGTGGTGGCTGCGGCAAGTGTTTGTGTGCCTCTCATGTCGAGGTGGTCCTTGACTTTGAGGATTTTTGTTTCATGGTGTAAATGGTCTGTAGGTGTTGTATTTGTGCAGCCTGTAATTGTTTTTAGGGCTTTGTTTTGTATGATTTGAAGGGTGTTGTGGTGTGTCTCACTGAGATTAGGAGCCCATGCAGGACTTGCATAATTCATCACTGAGCGTATGCATTGTTTGTATATTGTTATATTAGTTTCTTTGTTTTGTCCAAATGTTGTTCCAGTGATTGACTTAAGTGCGTTAAGTCTAGGTGTGCATTTGTTTTTTATGTTTGTGAGGTGTTGTTTGAAAGACATGGATGTATCGTATGTTACACCAAGAATTTTCGGTGTGTTTGTGGGTGGTATTAGAGTGTTGTTGATGTAGAGATGAGGTATGTATTTGTGTTCTTTTGTCCAGTTGGTGAGAAGTGTTGCTGTAGATTTGGTTGGAGCTATTTTGAGTCTGTTTGTGATGAACCATGTGTTGAGTGTGTCAAGGTAAGGCTGGATTATTTCTGCAGCTTTGTCTGTGTTACGATGTGTGCATGTGATTGTTATGTTGTCTGCGTAGGAAGAGATTTGTATTTCTGAGGTGTCTGGTGTGGGTAAGTCATGCATGTATAGATTAAATAGTGTGGGGGATAGAACTGAGCCCTGTGGTACTCCGTTCTTAATGTTTCTGATGTGCGATGATTGGCCATTATATGACACATGAGCATTCCTGCCTGCCAGATAATTGGCCAGCCATCTTTTGGTGTTATTGTGCATGTCTGTGTTATATATTTTATTTGTTAGGTTGTGGCGGGGGATAGCATCAAAAGCTTTACTAATGTCCAATGTTATAAGAACTGTTCTGTGGTGGGGCCTATCTGAATTGATGCCATCTAAAATTCTTTGTGTGAGGTTTGTCAGAAGAGTGTTTGTGGAGTGTAGTGGCCTAAAACCGTGTTGTGAGTCAGCAAGGGGAATATATGGTGTGACAAGTTTAAGTATTAGGCGTTCAATGACTTTAGAGGGGGTCCAGAGAAGTGTGATTGGGCGGTGCGATGTTGGGATTGTTGGGTCTTTGTTCGGTTTTGGAATGGGGATTATTTTACCATGCTTCCAGATGTCGGGTATAGTGTTGTGTGAATAGCTGTAGTTTGCAATGTTTGTGAGTGCGTGTATACCTTGTGGTCCAATGTGTTTTAGGTGGATGTTGCTTATGTTATCAGGGCCACAGGCAGATGAGTGCTTGAGATTATGCATTATGAGTTTTGTCTGACTGTCTATGAAGGGTGTATAGTCTGAGTCTGTGGGGAAGTCTTTCTTACGTCGAATGGTGCGTCGGTCGTCAGGGTGAGAAGTAAGATGGCTCGTCTGTGCAAAATGACGTATGAGTGCGTTTGCTTGTTGTCTGTTTGAGGGTAGATTATCTGTTGTTGTGATTATTGCTGCATGAGAGCGTGTAGTGTTAGTGTTGGATAGTGTAATGCTGTTGAGTGTTTTGTACAATTTGCTGGTGTTTGTTTTGTGATCAAGTGTATTGATAAAGTTTTGCCAATTTTGTGTTTATTGTTCATGTATTTTATTGGCAATCACAGTGTTTAGTGTTTGTATTTGGTCTGCTATGTTTTGAGGGATAGGTGTGGGGGTATCGTGTTTAAGTGTGTCACGTTGTCTGATGAGGCCTTGGATTTCTGGTGTGAAGTTGGGGTTGTGTGATTTTCTGTTGCCTCTAGGGATGTATCTCTTGTCTGCGTTTTGTATGATTGTATTAAAAGCGTGCACAGCATTGTTTATGTTTGTGATTGGTGTACTGTTAAGTGTTTCAAAATGTTGTTCTGTCTCTTCAGTAAAAGCTTCCCAGTTAGCTCTCTTGTAATTGGTGTAAGTGTGTCTGTGGCCAGCTGGGGTGCATCTTGTTGTGGTGGTGATGTTGATTGGAAGGTGGTCAGAGCCAAGGGCTCCGACCACTCTCCATGATGTTGTTGGGGTTAGGCAGGGGGAGCAAAAGGTGATATCAGGAGAGGAGGGAGTGTAGAGGGCTTGGTGTGGGATATGTGTATGATTATGCGTATTGTTCATGACAGTCAATGAGTCGAACTGAGTCTGTATATCAAGCCCTCTGTCTGTGTCAGGGTTGTCGACATACCAGGCAGACGACTTGGCGTTGAAGTCACCACCCATGATCAGGTTGGGGATTGAGGTTAGTTGGCTAAGTTGAGGTCTGAAGGTGTTTGGAACTGTGGGGGATGATTGGGGGGGAATGTACATGTTAACTATTGTCAGTGTTGATTTGTTGCCTGTGCGGATTCGAATGGATTGGGTTTCTGTTGTGTTATCTGTGGTAGGGAGGAGAATTTTGGTTGTGGCACTTGTGTCCACAAAACAGATGGAGTGGTGGATCAGGGTGATGAGTCCACCGCCATTGCCGTCAGTCCGGTCTTGTCTGATGGTGGTGTAATTATGAAATGATGGTGTTTTGTGTGAGTGTCTTAGTTTTGTTTCTTGTAAAATCGCAATGTGTATGTTGTGATGTTTAAGAAAGTGTTCAAGTTCATGTTTTTTAGTGTTAATACCGTCAATGTTGTGTTGTAATATGTTGATGTTGTGTGTTTTGTATGTGTTGTATGTTGCCGTTTGGGGTTGAGGTTGGGGTGGTAGTGGGGAAGGTGTAGGATCTGGGTCAGAGGGGGGGAAAGGAGAGATCGGGGACAAAGGAAGGGGAGTACTAATCGGGGGTAAGGGCAAAGGGAAATTGGGAGTGGGTAAGGGTGTTGGCTGTGGTTGGGGAGGTGGGAGTGGGGTTACTGGAGGGCAGGTAGAACATGTCCAAGTGTTTGTGTATTGGTTTGTGTCAGCAAGTGTTGTACAAGTGAGGTGGGCCCAGTTTTTGCACATATTGCACTGAACTGAGCCCTTTGTCTGTCTGCTCGAAGTAATGGGTTTAGAGCATGTTGGGCATGTGTATTTTGTGGTGGGCCCAGGATTGCTCTCTACATCTCCGGCTAAAAGTAGAAGAAGAGGGGTGATCGCCGGAAAATCACCCCTCAGTGCAGAAAAAACGTAACATTGTATGTTGGAAAAAAGGATTGTGGTACTCCCCCAGGTAGGCGTAGCTCCTCTTTGGGGATCGGTGCCATCTGCGTAGAGCTGATGGCCAGGGGTGGTTGCTGCTGATTGGCCCCCAACTCTTGGGGTTGGGGGGTGGTCCCACGATGTAGACGCTGCAGCTCCAGGACCTGGCAAGGGAGTTGGGAGATAGGGTTGATGAAAGAGTATTAGGATGGTTTGGACACATGGAAAGAATGAGTGAAGAAAGACTAGTAAAAGAGGTATGGAAGGCAGATGTGGGGGGAGTGAACATGAGGGGGTGTCCTAGGATGAGATGGATGGATGGGGTAAAAGGGGCTTTGGGGAAGAGGGGAATGTCTGTTGAGGAAGGATGGGATAGGACAGAAGATGGGTGAATGGAGAATGGTTGTATATGGATGATGTTGTGATGCATGAGGTGGAATGGGTGGGGGGATGGGGGGTGAGGTAGTATGTGAGAGAAAAATTTGATGCTCCCCGTCTTCTCCTTTTCTGCATGAGGGGACGGAGAGGGGGGTCACCAATTTAATGAAGCGGCCTTACTGTGGATGTGCTGTGTCTTGGGTCAGTGCCTCTGACCCAGGGCAGTGGACAAGATGCAGGGATGACCCGTCATCCAGGAGGTGCCAAGATAAGAGGGAGGGTAGAGGGTGGAGGGGAGTGGTGTGTATTTAGGGATGGAATGGTTTTTATGCCTTTTTCTTTTTGACTACCTCCCTTGTAAGGAGGAAAAATCCTTTGGTGTATGTATGTAACACTGGAACAGAGAAGAGAAAGAGGTGGTTTATTATCCATTTACAGAATTATGAAAGGAATGGAAATTCTCAATAGAGACTTATTAAAGTGGGACAAAAGAGAAACAAAAGGACCTGAAAGGAAACTAAAGAAGGACATTTATAGAAGAGATTTGAAAAAATATAGCTTCCCACATAAAGTGATTGATGTCTGGAACAAACTAAATGGAGAAACAGTGAGTGCCAAAACTATACAAGGTTTTAAGAATAAACTGGATGTGGAGAGATATGGAAACGGGTCACTGCGAGCATAGTTCTCATCCCGTAAAATACAACTAGGTAAATACACACACACAACAAAAAGAGGACTAGATGATTCCAGGATATGAGTCCCGGGGGTTTTACGAAGAAGAAAAGAAAAGAAAAAGTCTGAACGACAGCCCCAAAGCGACCAGCAGGTACGTAAGTGATGAATATTTCTCGGGATTTGGGAGGAAAGAGGAAACATTGGAGAAACCTTGGACACTGAGAGAGATTTCAGAATTACCAGAGTAATACGAAAGAGAAATTAACAACTTAGCAGACGAAGTGATTGATTTAAGATTAGACTATAAAGCTCTGCAACTAGAAGTAACCAACCTACGAACAATGAACGAGGTAATACCTGGTGTGAATGTAATGACGCTAGCTTTCTAGAGTGTCTGGATGTAATTGTGAGTGAAGGCAAAATTTTGCACCGAGGGAGACTACGTTATCCAAAGAAATTGTGTTGTTTGAGACTCAGTCTGAGTTTTTGAGACTCTGAGATCACTCTCAAATGCTGAAACTATTTTGACTGCCTTTTCTTTAGTGGGCCATTATTGTATGATTTGCAAGCGAGTATTGGGGTGAAAGTGCTCTAAGTGGTTCAAAAGCCGCAAATGACTTTTTAAATTGTTCTACTAATGTATCAAATAACGAGTTTCCTCAAACAAGTCAGATTGAATGATATCACCAGCTAAAGTGTCATGCTTATCTATTTTGGATCTTAAGATGGATAGCTTTGTTTTGTCATCTGTGACATTCTTACATAGTATTTCTGAGTGAACTTCAGTCAGGAAGGTGTGTACAGGAATGTTCCTGCCGTTAAGAGTGGTAAACTTGTCTCGTCCTTAATGACTGATGAGGTTTTCCATTGTCATGGTCCAAAAGCGTAGACTCAGAGGTGACTTGATACAGGTCTTTAAAATTTCAAAGGGAATTGACAACATCAAAAGTGACCAAATTTTCACATTGAATGAGAATCAAAGAAACAATGGTCTCAAACTGTCCGGAAATAGATTTCAATTTGGAAGTATGTAGAAACAACTTCACCAACCATGTAGTTAATGAATGGAATAAACTTCCTGCACAGGTAGTGCAATGTAGTTCAGTTCAAAGCTTTAAGAATCATTTAGATAAACACCTAAGTAAGATGCTCTAATGATTATAATTTACTTTATGTTATTTGTTTTTGTTTTGTTATCATTTGTCTGTTTGATTTTCATTTATTTTTTGTTTTGTTATCATTTGCCTGTTTGATTTTCATTTATTATTAGTTATATGTCAATTTACTACTATTTACTATTTTCCCGTATGTTCATTATTTAACTATACCTATGCATTTATTTGTGTTTTTATTTATTTACATTAATATAGTTTTTTTTTTTTAATTTACTATATTATTATGATTTTTTTTGCATCTGACCTAGATATAGACCAAAAGGTCTCCTGTTGGTATGCTCCTCCTTTGTAATCCTTTGAATAGGAGTTGAATTGTCTGAAGATGGGGTGGGGGGTGGGGGGGACATGGTTGGTAGAGACGTAGCTTGGCTTCGTGTATAGGGTCAGTTTGTCGAGTCAGAGAGGGTTTTGGACACATGCATGTACTGTATTAATAAAAAATGTGTGTGGAGACTGTGTTGCTCCTGGGTGGCACTGAGAATGGAAAAATAGCTACTTACCCATTGCGATGTTTGAGTATGGTGGTGACGGGGCTGCAGTTGGCAGGAGGAGATGGAAGGATACATTGCTGGAAACAGGGGGATCAATTAGTATGTTATTGGTGGTGAGAAAATATGTATCCAAGATGTATATTAACAAAAAAAAAATTTTTGGTTGGAAATATATATATATTTTTTCTTTCAAGAATCAGCATGTGACACCATGAGGGATGTGGAGACGTCATGCACCACTCTGCCAGACGCTAGACATGGTGGTAGTGGTGGTTGTAGTGATGTTGATATGGACTGTGATGGTTGTTGTTGTTGTTGTCGTTCCCTAGACTGTCTGTCCGAGCAGTCCCGTCTCCCCAAGGAAGGCCACAGCCGAAACTGGGTTTTCCCACAAATCCTTTATAGAGTGTATGTTGTGTTGTTTGCATGCATGATTGTGTATAATGCAGTCTTCCATTATGTGTTGTATGGTATGGGGTGAAGTGTTACATCCTGGGCAGCTGTTCACAACACGGTCGTCCAGCCTCTTCTGGTAGCTTAGAAGTGCTGGGTGGTGACCGCATCGCAGTCTGGCCAAGTGGACTCTGTCCTTTCGTGGGAGAGAGGATTCAGAAGGGTGGATATCAGGGGGTCTGGCATGCAGCAGTGTGTTGTCTTTCAGTGTGTTAATGGAGCGGTGAGTGATATGATTATGAATATGTTTCCGGAGGCTGGTATTTGGTGGTTGTGGAGGAAGAGAAGAGAGTATCTGTGCGTAATAAAGGTCTTTGGGTGTAGTTTTAATGTTTCTTGGTGTGTGTGGGTGTTCTGCTATGTAGTGTAGCGGGTGTGATGTGTTTGTGGTGGCTGCGGCAAGTGTTTGTGTGCCTCTCATGTCGAGGTGGTTCCTTGACTTTGAGGATTTTTGTTTCATGGTGTAAATGGTCTGTAGGTGTTGTATTTGTGCAGCCTGTAATTGTTTTTAGGGCTTTGTTTTGTATGATTTGAAGGGTGTTGTGGTGTGTCTCACTGAGATTAGGAGCCCATGCAGGACTTGCATAATTCATCACTGAGCGTATGCATTGTTTGTATATTGTTATATTAGTTTCTTTGTTTTGTCCAAATGTTGTTCCAGTGATTGACTTAAGTGCGTTAAGTCTAGGTGTGCATTTGTTTTTTATGTTTGTGAGGTGTTGTTTGAAAGACATGGATGTATCGTATGTTACACCAAGAATTTTCGGTGTGTTTGTGGGTGGTATTAGAGTGTTGTTGATGTAGAGATGAGGTATGTATTTGTGTTCTTTTGTCCAGTTGGTGAGAAGTGTTGCTGTAGATTTGGTTGGAGCTATTTTGAGTCTGTTTGTGATGAACCATGTGTTGAGTGTATCAAGGTAAGGCTGGATTATTTCTGCAGCTTTGTCTGTGTTACGATGTGTGCATGTGATTGTTATGTCATCTGCGTAGGAAGAGATTTGTATTTCTGAGGTGTCTGGTGTGGGTAAGTCATGCATGTATAGATTAAATAGTGTGGGGGATAGAACTGAGCCCTGTGGTACTCCGTTCTTAATGTTTCTGATGTGCGATGATTGGCCATTATATGACACATGAGCATTCCTGCCTGCCAGATAATTGGCCAGCCATCTTTTGGTGTTATTGTGCATGTCTGTGTTATATATTTTATTTGTTAGGTTGTGGCGGGGGATAGCATCAAAAGCTTTACTAATGTCCAATGTTATAAGAAGTGTTCTGTGGTAGGGCCTATCTGAATTGATGCCATCTAAAATTCCTTGTGTGAGGTTTGTCAGAAGCGTGTTTGTGGAGTGTAGTGGCCTAAAACCGTGTTGTGAGTCAGCAAGGGGAATATATGGTGTGACAAGTTTAAGTATTAGGCGTTCAATGACTTTAGAGGGGTGCAGAGAAGTGTGATTGGGCGGTGCGATGTTGGGATTGTTGGGTCTTTGTTCGGTTTTGGAATGGTGATTATTTTACCATGCTTCCAGATGTCGGGTATAGTGTTGTGTGAATAGCTGTAGTTTGCAATGTTTGTGAGTGCGTGTATACCTTGTGGTCCAATGTGTTTTAGGTGGATGTTGCTTATGTTATCAGGGCCACAGGCAGATGAGTGCTTGAGATTATGCATTATGAGTTTTGTCTGACTGTCTATGAAGGGTGTATAGTCTGAGTCTGTGGGGAAGTCTTTCTTACGTCGAATGGTGCGTCGGTCGTCAGGGTGAGAAGTAAGATGGCTCGTCTGTGCAAAATGACGTATGAGTGCGTTTGCTTGTTGTCTGTTTGAGGGTAGATTATCTGTTGTTGTGATTATTGCTGCGTGAGAGCGTGTAGTGTTAATGTTGGATAGTGTAATGCTGTTGAGTGTTTTGTACAATTTGCTGGTGTTTGTTTTGTGATCAAGTGTATTGATAAAGTTTTGCAAATTTTGTGTTTTTTGTTCATGTATTTTATTGGCAATCACAGTGTTTAGTGTTTGTATTTGGTCTGCTATGTTTTGAGGGATAGGTGTGGGGGGTATCGTGTTTAAGTGTGTCACGTTGTCTGATGAGGCCTTGGATTTCTGGTGTGAAGTTGGGGTTGTGTGATTTTCTGTTGCCTCTAGGGATGTATCTCTTGTCTGCATTTTGTATGATTGTATTAAAAGCGTGCACAGCATTGTTTATGTTTGTGATTGGTGTACTGTTAAGTGTTTCAAAATGTTGTTCTGTCTCTTCAGTAAAAGCTTCCCAGTTAGCTCTCTTGTAATTGGTGTAAGTGTGTCTGTGGCCAGCTGGGGTGCATCTTGTTTTGGTGGTGATGATGATTGGAAGGTGGTCAGAGCCAAGGGCTCCGACCACTCTCCATGATGTTGTTGGGGTTAGGCAGGGGGAGCAAAAGGTGATATCAGGAGAGGAGGGAGTGTAGAGGGCTTGGTGTGGGATATGTGTATGATTATGCGTGTTGTTCATGACAGTCAATGAGTCGAACTGAGTCTGTATATCAAGCCCTCTGTCTGTGTCAGGGTTGTCGACATACCAGGCAGACGACTTGGCGTTGAAGTCACCACCCATGATCAGGTTGGGGATTGAGGTTAGTTGGCTAAGTTGAGGTCTGAAGGTGTTTGGAACTGTGGGGGATGATTGGGGGGGAATGTACATGTTAACTATTGTCAGTGTTGATTTGTTGCCTGTGCGGATTCGAATGGATTGGGTTTCTGTTGTGTTATCTGTGGTAGGGAGGAGAATTTTGGTTGTGGCACTTGTGTCCACAAAACAGATGGAGTGGTGGATCAGGGTGATGAGTCCACCGCCATTGCCGTCAGTCCGGTCTTGTCTGATGGTGGTGTAATTATGAAATGATGGTGTTTTGTGTGAGTGTCTTAGTTTTGTTTCTTGTAAAATCGCAATGTGTATGTTGTGTTGTTTAAGAAAGTGTTCAAGTTCATGTTTTTTAGTGTTAATACCGTCAATGTTGTGTTGTAATATGTTGATGTTGTGTGTTTTGTATGTGTTGTATGTTGCCGTTTGGGGTTGAGGTTGGGGTGGTAGTGGGGAAGTTGTAGGATCTGGGTCAGAGGGGGGGAAAGGAGAGATCGGGGACAAAGGAAGGGGAATACTAATCGGGGGTAAGGGCAAAGGGAAATTGGGAGTAAGGGCAAGGGGAAATTGGGAGTGGGTAAGGGTGTTGGCTGTGGTTGGGGAGGTGGGAGTGGGGTTACTGGAGGGCAGGTAGAACATGTCCAAGTGTTTGTGTATTGGTTTGTGTCAGCAAGTGTTGTACAAGTGAGGTGGGCCCAGTTTTTGCACATATTGCACTGAACTGAGCCCTTTGTCTGTCTGCTCGAAGTAATGGGTTTAGAGCATGTTGGGCATGTGTATTTTGTGGTGGGCCCAGGATTGCTCTCTACATCTCCGGCTAAAAGTAGAAGAAGAGGGGTGATCGCCGGAAAATCACCCCTCAGTGCAGAAAAAACGTAACATTGTATGTTGGAAAAAAGGATTGTGGTACTCCCCCAGGTAGGCGTAGCTCCTCTTTGGGGATCGGTGCCATCTGCGTAGAGCTGATGGCCAGGGGTGGTTGCTGCTGATTGGCCCCCAACTCTTGGGGTTGGGGGGTGGTCCCACGACGTAGACGCTGCAGCTCCAGGATCTGTGATGGTTGTAGGGATGGTGGCTGTAGTGATGATGCTTGTAGGGATGGCGGCTATAGTGATGGTGCTTGTAGGGATAGTGGCTGTAGTGATGGTGGTTGTAGTGTTGGTTATAATGGTTGTGATGACATTGGTTGTAGTAATAGTGGTGGTTGTAATGTTTTAGGGATGTTGTAGTGATGATGGTATTGATTATTGGTGGTTGTAGTGGAGGTTGTAGTGTAGTGATTGTTGGTTGTAGTGATGGCAGTTGTAATGGTGGTTCTAGTGATGTTGATATTGATTGTAGATTGTTGGTTGTAGTGATGGTGGTTGTAATGGTTCTAGTGTCATGGTGGTTGTAGTGATTGTGATGATAATGATGGTTGTGTTGGATGGAGTGTTCCAACATATGAGTGAATAGCGTGCGAGTAGAGCGGCTTCTCTGGAGGCGTGGAGATAAATAGCTGAGGTGTTCTTGTTCGAGTGAATATCCCCTCTCTGAAGAGGAATGGTTCATTATATACATCAATCTGGCAAGGCTGCCAGCAAGGAAAAAATATTTACATGGTCGCTGTTTCCAGCGAGACTAGACATCGAAATATCTAATTTACATATACAGACGCTCCTCAACTTACGTTTTAGTTACGTTCCGAACGGCCGAACGTAAGTTGAAAATGAACGTAAGTTGTTACTGTACTATACATCTGTAAATTCTATTACCGTATCTTATAAAACACCCCTAAATAATTAATTATACACATAACATTGTAAAATAATAACATTAATTTCAAATAAATTTAATTCAAGCAACAGAAATTGAGATGGTGGAGGAGGGGGAGGATGAGGATGAGGCAGGCATGTTCAGTTTGTCGTTTGTGCAATGTAAACAGTGGACGCAGCGTCATGCGCAAGTATCGTTTGAACTACGGAGAGCGCGCTAAACTAAAAAAAAAAATCACTCAATTTTTTTTACCATTTTTTTTTACAGTCAGTTCAAACGTAAAATCGAAAAAAAAACGTAAAACGAATGAACGTAAGTAGAGGAGCGTCTGTAGTGCAACTAGAAGTGATACCTCACTTCGTATCATTTATACATATACAGTATGTCCGAATGTGGACTCGTTGTATACGCCACCATATACATGATGAGTAATATCACTCACTCACTCACTCACTCACCCCACTCACTCACTCGCTGGTCCACCCGACTGTCCGGCACCAAGCGCATCCTCCCAATCTTGCTGACTGGGCGGTTGCCGACTCAGTACTTCGTGCCCGTGGGACCAGCACTGCCAAGAAGCAACCAACACACACACACACGAACATACTCATAAGTGCAGTCAACCTCTAACTCACAAAACACACGACAACCAAATAATAATGAACCCTTCCCCCCTGGAAATATTATATACTGTAAATAACATATAGCTAGTAATTAAGAACATGATAGTTTATTTGCGGGAAACCAAACATTCCTATTAAAAAATCTTGTTAAAACATCTACCAGCACCTCCTATTTTGCTGTGTCAGCACTTCCGACGAACAAAAAGTCGATGCTCTAGACCCGGAGCGGTCGGTCCGATGATACGTACAGAGACATTAAAATAGTGCACTGTGGTTTACAGAGTGATATTCAGATAGCTTGGAACTAATATCTCGACAGATAGACACAAACAAAATGATAGTGTTTAAGTTATTAAAGGTCAGATATCAACAGATATACCATTCGCTAAAAATCATCGTATTGCTCGAAAAAGTACTTTTTAAAAGCATACAAATAAAGTTTTTACCTATTACAGAATTTATTCAGAAAATTCACTTTTAATTGTGCCTCGCATACCACTTTTCCGAAGTCTAGTTATTCAGAATAACAATATTGTTTGTTTGGCAACTGTGACGTCACGAACGCGGAATTCCCCGAACCTTTCCCGAAGCGCACGGGCGGAATGTTTCGAATAGCAGACGACGCAGTGAAATGAAGACAAAACTGTTTTTTGCCAAATTTGATAAGATGTAGATGGTGGAATTATATAGAATACTGTCAGTATGTTTTTTTATGTACATTAAACTGTAAATACAAAAAGTTATTGAAGTCTTGATTTCTGACCTTTAAAGGAGGTTGTAATAAAGTGATTGTTGGTTGTAGTGATGGCAGTTGTAATGTTTCTGGAGGCTGGTATTTGGTGGTTGTGGAGGAAGAGAAGAGAGTATCTGTGCGTGATAAAGGTCTTTGGGTGTAGTTTTAATGTTTCTTGGTGTGTGTGGGTGTTCTGCTATGTAGTGTAGCGGGTGTAATGTGTTTGTGGTGGCTGCGGCAAGTGTTTGTGTGCCTCTCATGTCGAGGTGGTCCTTGACTTTGAGGACTTTTGTTTCATGGTGTAAATGGTCTGTAGGTGTTGTATTTGTGCAGCCTGTAATTGTTTTTAGGGCTTTGTTTTGTATGATTTGAAGGGTGTTGTGGTGTGTCTCACTGAGATTAGGAGCCCATGCAGGACTCGCATAATTCAACACTGAGCGTATGCATTGTTTGTATATTGTTATATTAGTTTCTTTGTTTTGTCCAAATGTTGTTCCAGTGATTGACTTAAGTGCTTTAAGTCTGGGTGTGCATTTGTTTTTTTATGTTTGTGATGTGTTGTTTGAAAGACATGGATGTATCGTAGTGTTACACCAAGAATTTTCGGTGTGTTTGTGTGTGGTATTAGAGTGTTGTTGATGTAGAGATGAGGTATGTAGTGTTCTTTTGTCCAGTTGGTGAGAAGTGTTGCTGTAGATTTGGTTGGAGCTATTTTGAGTCTGTTTGTGATGAACCATGTGTTGAGTGTGTCAAGGTATGGCTGGATTATTTCTGTAGCTTTGTCTGTGTTACGATGTGTGCATGTGATTGTTATGTCGTCTGCGTAGGAAGTGATTTGTATTTCTGAGGTGTCTGGTGTGGGTAAGTCATGCATGTATAGATTAAATAGTGTGGGGGATAGAACTGAGCCCTGTGGTACTCCGTTCTTAATGTTTCTGATGTGCGATGATTGGCCATTATATGACACATGAGCATTCCTGCCTGCCAGATAATTGGCCAGCCATCTTTTGGTGTTATTGTGCATGTCTGTGTTATATATTTTATTTGTTAGGTTGTGGCGGGGGATAGCATCAAAAGCTTTACTAATGTCTAATGTTATAAGAAGTGTTCTTTGGTGGGGCCTATCTGAATTGATGCCATCTAAAATTCTTTGTGTGAGGTTTGTCAGAAGAGTGTTTGTGGAGTGTAGTGGCCTAAAACCGTGTTGTGAGTCAGCAAGGGGAATATGTGGTGTGACAAGTTTAAGTATTAGGAGTTCAATGACTTTAGAGGGGGTGCAGAGAAGTGTGATTGGACGGTGCGATGTTAGGATTGTTGGGTCTTTGTTCGATTTTAGAACGGTGATTATTTTACCATGCTTCCAGATGTCGGGTATAGTGTTGTGTGAATAGCTGTAGTTTGCAATGTTTGTGAGTGCGTGTATACTAAGACACTCACACAAAACACCATCATATCATAATTACACCACCATCAGACAAGACCGGACTGACGGCAATGGCGGTGGACTCATCACCCTGATCCACCACTCCATCTGTTTTGTGGACACAAGTGCCACAACCAAAATTCTCCTCCCTACCACAGATAACACAACAGAAATCCAATCCATTCGAATCCGCACAGGCAACAAATCAACACTGACAATAGTTAACATGTACATTCCCCCCCAATCATCCCCCACAGTTCCAGACACCTTCAGGCCTCATTTTAGCCAACTAGCCTCAATCCCCAACCTGATCATGGGTGGTGACTTCAACGCCAAGTCGTCTGCCTGGTATGTCGACAAGCCTGTCACAGAGGGCTTGATATACAGACTCATTTTGACACATTGACTATCATGAACAACACACATAATCATACACATATCCCACACCAAGCCCTCTACACTCCCTCCTCTCCTGATATCACCTTCTGCTCCCCCTGCCTAACCCCAACAACATCATAGAGAGTGGTCGGAGCCCTTGGCTCTGACCACCTTCCAATCATCATCACCACCAAAACAAGATGCACCCCAGTCGGCCACAGACACACTTACACCAATTACAAGAGAGCTAACTGGGAAGCTTTTACTGAAGAGACAGAACAACATTTTGAAACACTTAACAGTACACCAATCACAAACATAAACAATGCTGTGCACGCTTTTAATACAATCATACAAAATGCAGACAAGAGATACATCCCTAGAGGCAACAGAAAATCACACAACCCCAACTTCACACCAGAAATCCAAAGCCTCATCAGACAACGTGACACACTTAAACACGGTACCCCCACACCTATCCCTCAAAACACTAAACACTGTGATTGCCAATAAAATACATGAACAAAAAACACAAAATTGGCAAAACTTTATCAATACACTTGATCACAAAACAAACACCAGCAAATTGTACAAAACACTCAACAGCATTACACTATCCAACACTAACACTACACGCTCTCACGCAGCAATAATCACAACAACAGATTATCTACCCTCAAACAGACAACAAGCAAACGCACTCATACGTCATTTTGCACAGACAAGCCATCTCACTTCTCACCCTGACGACCGACGCACCATTCGACGTAAGAGAGACTTTCCCACAGACTCAGACTATATACCCTTCATAGACAGTCAGACAAAACTCATAATACATAGTCTCAAGCACTCATCTGCCTGTGGCCCTGATAACATAAGCAACATCCACCTAAAACACATTGGACCACAAGGTATACACGCAATGGTAGTGTTGGTTGTAGTGACTGAAATTATGTGTGGTTGTACAGTAGTAATGCTGTGTTGGTTGTAGTGATGGTGATTGCAGTGATTGTTGGTGGTGGTTGTAGTGCTGGTAATGGTGGTTGTGCTGATGGTGGTTCTAGATGGTTGTAGTAGTTTTAGTGATGGTTGTACTGTTTTTGGTTGTAGTGGTGGCTGTAGTAATGGTGATGTTGGCTGTAGTGGTGTTGGTAAAGGCGGCTGTAGTGATTGAAGTTATGGGTGGTTGTAGTGATGCTGGTGATGTTGGTTGTAGTGATGGTGACTGTAGTGGTGCTTATAATGGTTGTAGTGATTGTTGGTGGTGGTTGTAGTGCTGGTGCTGGTAATGGTGGTTGTGTCTGTGGTGGTTCTTGGTGGTTGTAGTGGTTTTAGTTATGTTTGTATTGTTATTGGTTGTAGTGGTGGTTGTAGTAATGTTGATGTTGGCTATAGTGATGGTGGTTGTAGTGGTGTTGGTAATGGCGGTTGTAGTGATTGTTGGTGGTTGTAGTGGTGTTGGTAATGGCGGTTGTAGTGATTGTTGGTGCTTGTAGCGATACTGTTGGTTAGTGTGAGTGTTGGTGGTTGAAGTAATGGGTGGTTGTAGTGGTGCTGGTAATGGTTGTAGTGATGGTGGTTGTAGTAATGTTGATATTGGCTGTAGTGATGGTGGCGATTGTACTGGTGCTGGTAATGGCAGTTGTAGTGGAGGTTGTAGTGATGGTATTGGTGGTTTTCGTGATTGTGCTGGTAATGGTGGTGGTTTTTCGTGATTGTAGTGCTGGTAATGATCGTGGTTGTAGTGATTGTAGTGGTTTTCGTGATTGTACTGTTTTTGGCTGTAGTGGTGGTTGTAGTAATGTTGATGTTGGCTGTAGTGGTGCTGGTAATGGCGGCTGTAGTGATGGTAGTGTTGGTTGTAGTGATTGAAGTTATGGGTGGTTGTAGTGATGCTGGTGATGTTGGTTGTAGTGGTGCTTGTAATGGTTGTAGTGATTGTTGGTGGTGGTTGTAGTGCTGGTAATGGTGGTTGTGTTTGTGGTGGTTCTTGGTGGTTGTAGTGGTTTTAGTGATGTTTGTACTGTTATTGTTTGTAGTGGTGGTTGTAGTAATGTTGATGTTGGTTATAGTGATGTTGGTGGTTGTAGTGGTGCTGGTAATGGCGGTTGTAGTAATTGTTGGTGCTTGTAGTGATAGTGTTGGTTGTAGCAATTGTTGGTGGTTGAAGTAATGGGTGGTTGTAGTGGCGCTGGTAATGGTTGTAGTGATGGTGGTTGTAGTAACGTTGATATTGGCTGTAGTGATGGTGGCGGTTGTACTAGTGCTGGTAATGGCAGTTGTAGTGATGGTAGTAACTGGTGGTTGTAGTGATGGTATTGGTGGTTGTAGTGATTGTGCTGGTAATGGTGGTGGTTTTCGTGATTGTAGTGCTGGTAATGATTGTGGTTGTAGTGCTGGTAATGGTGTTTGTAGTGTTGATATTGGTTGTAGTGCTGGTAATGGAGGTTGTAGTGATTGTTGGTGGTTGTAGCGGTTGTAGTGATGTTATATTGGTTGTGATTGTTGATGGTTGTAGTGGTTTTAGTGGGGGTTGTACTGTTGATATTGGTTGTAGTGATGTTTGTAGTGATTGTGCTGGTAATGGTGGTGGCTGTAGTGATTGCTAGTTGTAATGGTTCTAGTGATGTTGACATTGGTTGCCGTGATGGCAGTGGTGGTTGTACTGATGATGGTGGTTGTAATGATTGTGCTGGTAATTGTGATGTAGTGGTGTTGGTAATGGTCGTGGTTGTAGTGATGGTAGTGGTGCTGGTAATGGTGGTTGTAGTGTTCATAATGGTTGTAGTGGTGCTGGTAATGGCAGTTGTAGTGATTGTTGATGGTAGAGTTGGTTTTAGTGATTGTTGGTGGTTGAAGTAATGTTGGTTGTAGTGATGGCTGTTGTGATGGTGGTTGTAGTGGTGCTGGTAAGGGTGTTTGTAGTGATTGTTGATGGTTGTAGTGGTTTTGGTGATGGCAATTGTACTGATGATATTGGTTGTAGTGGTGGTCCTGGCAGCTGTAGTGATGTTAGGTGGTTGTGATGGTTGTAGTGATTGTGCTGGTACTGGTGGTGGTTGTAGTGGTGTATTGTTGGTTGTAATGATCTCGGTGGCTGTAGTAACGGTGGTTGTAATGATTCTAGTGATGTTGATTTTGGTTGTAGTGATGGTAGTTGTATTGATGATAGTTGTAGTAATTGTGCTGTAACGGTGGTTATTGTGATGTGGTTGTAGTTATTGTAGTGGTGCTGGTAATGGTTGTGGTTGTTGTAGTGATGGTGCTAGTAATGATGGTTGTATTGATGGTAGTGTTGGTTGAAGTAATGGGTGGTTGTGGTGATGCTGGTAATGGTTGTAGGGATTGGGATTGTAGTGGTGCTGGTAATGGTTGTAGGGATGGTGACTGTAGTGGTGCAGGTTATAGTTGTAGTGATGTTGGCTGTTTTGATGGTTGTAGGGATGGTGATTGTAGTGGTGCTGGTTATAGTTGTAGTGATGGTGGCTGTTTTGATGGTAATGGTGGTTGTAGTGATGGTGGTAGTGGAAGTTGCGTTTGTAGTGATTGTTGGTGGTTGTGGTGGTTTTAGTGATGGTTGTACTGATGTTGATATTGGTTGTAGTGATGGTTGTACTGATGTTGATATTGGTTGTAGTGACGGTGGTTGTAGTAATGTTGATATTGGCTGTGATGGTGATTGTAGTGGTGCTGGTAATGGCAACTGTAGTGATGGTAGTAGTAATTGGTGGTTGTAGTGATGGTTGTAATGGTGACAGTTGTAGTGATGGTAGCTATGGTAGTTGTAATGATTGGTTGTAGTGGTGCTTCTAATGTTATTGGTTGTGGTGGTTGTAGTTATGTTGACATGTGTTGTAGTGAGTTCAGGGATGTAGTGATGATTGGTTGTAGGGACGCTGGTAATGGCAGTTGTAGTGATGATGGTTGTGATGGTAGTGGTTCTTGTAATGGTGCTGGTTGTAGTGATGATATAGGTTGTAATGTTGATATTGGTTGTGATGGTTGTAGGGATGGTGGCTGTAGTAATGGTTGTAGTGTTTACATTATTAGTAGTGTAATGCTAGTTGTAGTGATTGGTGTTTGTAATGGTACTTGCAGTGATGGGGATACTTGTAGTGATTGGTTGTGGGTGTAGTGATGGTAGTGGTTGTAATGGTGCTGGTAATGGTGGTTGTAGTGATTGTAGTGATGTGGTTGTAATGATAGGGCTGTAGTGGTGGTTGTAGTGATAGCTGTAACGATTCTAATGATACCGATATTGATTGTAGTGGTGCTGGTAATTGTAGTGATGGGTTGTAGTGGTGGTTGTAGGGATTATGCTAGTAATGGTGGATATGATGGTTGTAATGGTTCTAGTGTTTATATTGGTTGTAGGGATGGTGGTAATGGCAGTTGTAGTGATGGTTGTAATGATTCGTGTTGATATTGGTTGCAGTGGTTGTGATGGTGGTTGTAGTGATGGTAGTGGTGGTTGTATTGATGGTGGTGGTTGTAGCGATTATGCTGGTAATGGTGGTGGTTATATTGATGTACTGATGGTATGATGGTTGTTGTAGTGATGGTATGATGGTTGTTGTAGTGATGGTGGTTATTGTAATAATGGTGGTGGTGGTAGTTGCAGCAATTGTTGGTGGTTGTAGTGATGTTAGTGATTGTTGGTGGTTGTAGAGATAATGTTTGCAGTGGTGCTGGTAATGGTGGTTGTAGTGATGGTAGTGGTGGTTGTAGTGATTGTTAGTTGTAGAGGTTATAATGTTGATATTGGTTGTAGTGGTGCTGGTAATGGTGGTTGTAGAGGTGTTGGTGGTTGTCGTGATTGTAGGTGGTTGTAGCGTTGATATTGTAGTGGTGGCGGCTGTAATGGTGGTTGTAGTGATGGTAGTGAAGGTTGTATTGATGGTAGTGGTGGTTGTAGTGTTTTTTGGTGGTATTGATGGTAATGGTGGTTGTAGTAGTGGTTGTACCGGTGTTGATCTTGGTTGTAGTGATTGTGCACTGGTGTTGATATTGGCTGGAGTGGTGTACTGGTGTTGATATTGGTTGTAAGGATGGTTGTAATATTGATATTGGATACAGTGGGCTGGGGTTGGCGGTTGTAGTGATGGTAGTGGTGGTTGTAGTAATTGTTGGTTGTAGTGATGGTAGTGGCGCTTGCGGTGGGGTGCTGGTAATGTTGGTGGTTGGAGTGATTATTGGTAGCTGTAGTGGTGCTGGTAATGTTGGTGGTTGGAGTGATTATTGGTAGCTGTATGGTGCTGGTGGTTGTAGTGATGGTTGTAATGGTGGTGGTTGTAGTAATGTTGATATTGCTTGTAGTGATGGTGCTGGTAATAGCAGTTGTAGTGGTAGCTGTTATAGGGTTGGTTGTAGTAATGGTAGTGGTGGTTGCAGTGGTCGTAGTGATTGCTGGTTGTAGTGGTGATTGCAGTGATTGTTGGATGTAATGATGGTTGTAGTAGTGCTGGTTTTGGCGATTGTAGTGAGTTGGTTGTAGTGATGTTGATATGGGTTGTAGTGGTGCTGGTAATGGTGTTGGTTGTTGTAGTGATGGTGGCTGTAGTTATATTGATTGTGATGGTTTTAATGGTGGTTTAGGGATGTTGGTTGTGATGGCTGTAGTGGTTGTAACGGTGGTTTAGGGATGTTGGTTGTAATGATAGTGCTGGTAATGGCGGTTGTAGTGATTGTTGGTGGATGTAGTGATGGAAGTGGCGGTTGTAGTGTTGGTGATTGTGGTGAATGGTTGTAAGGATGGTGCTGGTAATGAATATTGGTAGGCGGTTGTAGTGATGGTAATGGTGCTGGTTGTAGCAATTGTTATAGTGATGTTGAATTTCGTTGTATTGACGATGCTGGTAATTGTGGTGGCTGTAGTGATGATAGTGTTTGTAGTGATTGTTGGTGGATGTATTTGTGGTTAATGGTGGTTGTAGTGATGGCGGTTATAGTTGCGATTGTAGTGATGGTTGTAGTGATGGTGGTTGTAATGATGGTGGTGGTTGTAGTGATGGTGGTGGCTGTAGTGATGGGTGGCTCTAGTGGTGGTTGTGGTTGTAGTGGTGGCGGTTGTAGTAATTGTGGTGGCTGTAGAGGGGGTGGTTGTAGTGATGGTGGTAGCTGTAGAGGGGGTGGCTGTGGTGATGGTGGTGGCTGTGGTGATAGTGGTGGCTGTAGTGATGGTGGTGGCTGTAGTGGTGGTGGCGGCTGTAGTGATGGTGGCTGTAGTGGTGGTGGTGGCTGTAGTGGTGGTGGTGGCTGTAGTGGTGGTGGTGGCTGTAGTGATGGTGGTGGCTGTAGTGGTGGTTATAGTGGTGGTGGTGGTTGTAGTGGTGGTGGTGGCTGTAGTGATGGTGGTGGATGAAGTGATGGTGGTGGATGTAGTGGTGGTGGTGGCTGCAGTGGTGGTGGTGGCTGTAGTGGTGGTGGTGGCTGTAGTGGTGGTGGTGGCTGTAGTGGTGGTGGTGGTGGCTGTAGTGGTGGTGGTGGTTGTAGTGATGGTGGTGGCTATAGTGGTGGTGGATGTAGTGATGTTGGCGGATATAGTGATGGTGGTGGCTGTAGTGATGGTGGTGGATGTAATGATGGTGGTGGCTGTATGGTGGTGGTGGCTGTAGTGGTGGTGGTGGCTGTAGTGATGGCGGTGGTTGTAGTGATGGCGGTGGTTGTAGTGATGGTGGTGGCTGTAGTGGTGGTGGTTGTAGTGATAGTGGTGGCTGTAGTGATGTTGGGATGGTGGTGGCTGTATTGGTGGTGATTGTAGTGGTGGTTGTAGTGATGGTGGTGGAGGATGTAGTGATGGTGGTGGATGTAGTGATCGTGGTGGATGTAGTGATGGTGGTGACTGTAGTGATGGTGGTGGCTGTAGTGATGGTGGTGGCTGTAGTGATGGTGGTGGCTGTAGTGGTGGTAGTGGCTGTAGTGGTGGTGGCCGTGGTGGTGGTTGTAGTGGTGGTGGTGGATGTAGTGGTGGTGGTGGATGTAGTGATGGTGGTGGATGTAGTGATGGTGGTGGCTGTAGTGGTGATGGTGGCTGTAGTGGTGGCGGTTGAAGTGATGGCGGTGGTTGTAGTGATGGTGGTGGCTGTAGTGGTAGTGGTGGCTGTAGTGGTGGTGGTGGCTGTAGTGGTGGTGGTGGCTGTAGTGGTGGTGGTGGCTGTAGTGGTGGTGGTGGTGGCTGTAGTGGTGGTGGTGGCTGTAGTGGTGGTGGTGGCTGTAGTGGTGGTGGTGGCTGTAGTGGTGGTGGTGGCTGTAGTGGTGGTGGTGGTGGCTGTAGTGGTGGTGCATGTAGTGGTGGTGGTGGCTGTAGTAGTGGTGGTGGCTGTAGTAGTGGTGGTGGCTGTAGCGGTGGTGGTGGTTGTAGTGGTGGTGATGGCTGTAGTGGTGGTGGTGGCTGTAGTGGTGGTGGTGCCTGTAGTAGTGGTGGTGGCTGTAGTGGTGGTGGTGCCTGTAGTGGTGGTGGTGCCTGTAGTGGTGGTGGTGCCTGTAGTGGTGGTGGTGCCTGTAGTGGTGGTGGTGGCTGTAGTGGTGGCGGTTGTAGTGATGGCGGTGGTTGTAGTGATGGTGGTGGCTGTAGTGGTGGTGGCTGTAGTGATGGTGGTAGCTGTAGTGATGGTGGTGACTGTAGTGATGGTGGTGGCTGTAGTGATGGTGGTGGCTGTAGTGATGTTGGTGGCTGTAGTGGTGGTGGCTGTAGTGGTGGTGGTGGCTGTAGTGGTGGTGGTGGCTGTAGTGGTGGTGGTGGCTGTAGTGGTGGTGGTGGTGGCTGTAGTGGTGGTGGTGGCTGTAGTGGTGGTGGTGGCTGTAGTGGTGGTGGTGGCTGTAGTGGTGGTGGTGCCTGTAGTAGTGGTGGTGCTTGTAGTGGTGGTGGTGCCTGTAGTGGTGGTGGTGGCTGTAGTGGTGGCGGTTGTAGTGATGGCGGTGGTTGTAGTGATGGTGGTGGCTGTAGTGGTGGTGGTGGCTGTAGTGATGGTGGTAGCTGTAGTGATGGTGGTGGCTGTAGTGATGGTGGTGGCTGTAGTGACGGTGGTGGCTGTAGTGATGGTGGTGGCTGTAGTGATGGTGGTGGCTGTAGTGGTGGTGGTGGCTGTAGTGGTGGTGGTGGCTCTAGTGGTGGCTGTAGTAGTGGTGGTGGCTGTAGTAGTGGTGGTGGTGGCTGTAGTAGTGGTGGTGGTGGCTGTAGTAGTGGTGGTGGTGGCTGTAGTAGTGGTGGCTGTATTAGTGGTGGTGGTGGCTGTAGTAGTGGTGGTGGTGGCGGCTGTAGTAGTGGTGGTGGTGGCGGCTGTAGTGTAGTAGTGGTGGTGGTGGCGGCTGTAGTGTAGTGGTGGTGGTGGCGGCTGTAGTGTAGTAGTGGTGGTGGTGGCGGCTGTAGTGTAGTGGTGGTGGCTGTAGCGGTGGTGCTTAGTTATGGTGGTGCTGTTGATAACAATGTTGGAGGACTGGCGAAGGCTGGAAGGGCAGCAGCAGCAGGAGGAAAGGAAATTAGAGGAAAACTAATAATAACAACAACAACAAAAAGAGGCCGGGGGGGGAGGGGGAAATGCGAACCCGGAAGAAGAAGAGGAAGAAAGTCAATAGAGAGCCGTAGCAGCAAAAAACGAAGAAATGGGAGAGGAATCTCTGCAGGAAATGAAGGAAAACGAGACAACAACACAAGAATGGAGGGAGATCGAAGGAGGAGGCGGATGGAGCTGTGGAGAGAGAGGGGGAATAGGTGGATGGAGCGATGGAGGAAGAGGTGGAGGGAATGGTGGGGAGAGAGGTGTATTAGGAGGAGTTGAGAAGGGGAAGGAGGTTGAAGGGAGTGGAGGGACGCGAGAATGGGGAGGATGACAAGGAGGAGGAGGAGGAAGATGAGAAGGGGGAAATAAAAAGGAAGAAGAAGGGAAGGGAAAGAAGACGAGGAGGAAGGGAAGGGAAGGGAGAGGAGGAGGAGGAAGGGAAGGGAAGGGAGAGGAGGAGGAGGAGGAAGGGAGAGGAGAAGGAGGGAGACGGTGACCGAGGAATGGATCAAGCCCACTTGACGACATTCCGTGTTGTGCTGCTGCATTACAACTTACCTTTCCTGACGTAAGCGTGACAGGGAGCTGCCGCGAGACGGAGGGTGGGTTCTCTCCAGCTCTAGGGTGATGGACGAGACTCGGGGGGGGGGGGCAATTCGCCTGCAGCAGAAGGGAGAAGCGTCAATGAAATTCCAGAATCACGCAAGCGCGGATATGTAACATAAAAATTGCGCTGTCCAATAACTCCTAACCTTCCCTAGTCTAATTTAATCTAACATAACCCAACTCCCCGCCCACGAGATTTGGAATAACGACTCGCAGCGCAGCGATACTGAAATTATTTCAGCCCTGGGCGGGATTCGAATCCGTACCGGCGTATCGGCTATTGGGAACTCTACCTACTGTGCCATCGAGTCGCAAGTGTTTCGAGAAAAATCATACGGCCCTCAGTTTTACGTTGTCACGCTTCTCATGCAAATCAAATCACACCCGTCAGAGTTCCTGCGCGCATTCACCACGATGGCGACCAATACTCATTTCATGCTGGCGAACGCCAGTTAAGTCTACTCCACTGCAGACCAGAGTCGAGCCAATATGGCGCCCGGCTTCCTGGGACCATATTTTAATACGTTCCTCTCCCCAGCCCTAATCTGATTGCATAGCTCGACATTAACTATAGTAATAATTATAAAGACGATGTCTTATGGTTACTGGTGGCTTCTGTTCACCAACAAATATATTAAATTCATATAGCCATAGGATAGAAAAGCTGATTACCATGGTCACTACTCACTGGTGTCATTTTAAAATCAAAAATCATTTATCGTGTTCTCATCAATAATTCAAACTTCAAATAAGATGTTTATGTTACAGGCACGAATGTAATAATTTATAATAATGGTTAAACATAGAATATTTTCACATACTACATTATACATAGCATACATTTAACATTTACATTAACTTGAACAAATTCAAACTACAATTATTGTACTTTTACTTTACCCTAGACCTACTGCGCTGTTGGTGAGAATTGAAGGTTCCGTGTTTTCACACAGATTCACCGATATAATTTTCTTCACGTCAATTTCCATCACTATCAACGCAAGACATGTATACATCTTGTCACTGTAACTGTTACTATACGAATTAAGTTTCAACGTTTTTCTTAGATATTTCTCAAGACATGCAAATTAGCGAGTTTTATAAACTGTAACAATAAATTCCCAGAATGATGATATAAGGTGCGACTCCCAGAGCGTAGGAAAGACGGCGCGGGAGTCGAGAATAATCAAATGAAAATAAATTAAATTGATAGAACTCACCAATGTGTTATTCTCCTACGTACTGCTTTGCCGTTATGACGTCATATCGCTTTCCTGATATTGTCGACATTCATTTCTTTCTAACCGTCAATACATATACAATTAATATTTTCTATCATTGTAAATAATTATCTATGTTCATTTACAGAAACATTATTTATTTCATTTATATGAGTGCGTTATGATGAAAAAATAAAGGTGGTTTGTCAAGGGGAAACCATGACTATGAAATATGACAAATCGCGAAATTATGCATTTGCTTTTACGCATACAACATAATATCTGGAAATGTTAAGTGCATGGTAATTTTTCAAATATTTTAGAATAGATATAGTCATTATCAGTAACTATGGAAACATTATTTTTATTCGTAAAGTGTCAATTTGATCATAACTGTTCCACAGTTTTACACTTGCTGATTCGTTTGTGTAGGAATCTTCATCACAACGTATCAGGTGCTTATTTTCTATATCAACAGCTCCCAATCGATGCCAGCATTTTCTACAGATGACTTTATTCATATGACAGCTATTCTTGATCAATTATACCTTAAATGTCACTTTCATAATCATGCAAGCTCAGTGTAACCAAAATTTCTTTCGATAAATCAAATCCACAGCAGATATGGAAGATGTAACACCCACGCGCGAGCGTACACTCACACGTAGACCGTACACACACGACACACACACACACAGCAAAGAAGAGAGAGAGGAGACTTGATAAATATTCATGGAATCATGAAAGGCATAGAAACTATTGATAGACAGGATCTAAAAAAAATGGGATAGTAGAGATACAAGAGGACATGGAAAGAAAACCAAGGCATTTATGGAAGAGACCTAAAAAAAGAACAGTTTTCCCCACAGGGTAATAGACATTTGGAACAAGTTAAATGAGAATGTGGTGTGTGCAAAAACGATACACGAGCATAGCTCCCCTTCCCGTAAAATACAACTAGGTACAAGACAAAAATTCGAACTGGGAAGATGTGAAAAGTTTTGGCTCCTTTAATGTTTGCCATATACATAAATGATATGGATGAGATAGTAAATTGTTACATGAACTTTTTTGCTGACGATGCCAAATTACTCAAGATAAGAACAGAAGAATGTTGCAGATCGCTGCAAGGTGACCTGGACAAAATATGGAAATGGAGTCGGAGATATGAGATCAACTTCAACATTAAAAATGTAGCATAATGGAATTTGGTAAAAGTAAAAACAGATTTTCGGGACAATATGAAATTGGGAACAAAGAAGTAAAAAAAGTCGACTCAGAAAGGAACCTAGGAGTAATCATCTCAAGTGACTTGAGACCTGATAAACATGTAAATAAATTATTTGGAGAGACTTATAACTTATTAAGATCAATGAAAGTGACTTTCGACTACATAGATGAGGAGATGGTTAAAAAAATAGTTGTTACACTGATAAGACCGAAATTAGAATATGCTGTAACAATGTGGGCACCTAGCACAAAAAAGAGCATAAGAAAATTAGAAAGAATCCAAAAAGCAGCGAAAAAAATGACACCTCTACTGTCAAATCTGACATATGAACAAAGATTGGAGAAATTACATTTGTCAATACTAGAACAGAGAAGGGAAGGAGGCGATTTGTTGATCATTTTCAGAATTATGAAAGGGAAGGAAATTCTCGATAGAGACGACTTATCAAAGTGGGACAGAAGAGAGACAAGAGGACACGAAAAGTAACTAAAGAAAGACAGTTACAGAAGAGACCTGAAAAAAGTAGCTTCCCACATGGAGTGATCGATGTCTGGAACAAACTGAACAGAGAAACAGTAAATGCCAGAACTATACACGATTTTAAAATTAAATTGGATGTGGAGAGATACGAAAACGGTCACTACGAGCATAGCTCTCGTCCCGTAAAATAAAACTAGGTAAATACATGAATACACAGAAGAACAAGAAATGGCAGAAGTTATGAGCAACCACTTCAAATCGGTATTCACAATTGAGAACACACCTAACTGTGAGGGAATAGAGAGACAGAAATCCCCTCCAACGAAGGAAATAACTGTAACAAAGAAGGAAACCAGCGACCAAATAAAAAACCTTGATGTAAAAAAATCGCATGGTCCGGATGGAATTGCATATTGGATACTGAAAGAATGTATAGAAGAATTAACAGATAAAATAGACACTATAATCAAATGCTCGCTCAGAGAAGGAAAGGTACCACAAGACTGGAAAAAAGCAAACATTGTACCAATATGAATATATAAAGGAGGAAACAAGGAAAATCCAACTAACTGCAGACTGGTCTCCCTAACAAGCACAGTAGCTGAAATATGTGAAAAAGTGATCAAAAGTAGATGGGTTAAACACCTGGAAGAAAAATCTATACTAAACCCAAACTAATTTGGATTTAGACAAAGAAGATCATGTACAATAAACCTGATCTGCCTCTGCTTGAGACTAATATATATAATACAGGAGAGGGATGGATGGGCAGACTGTACCTATCTAGACCTACAAAAGGCGTTTGACAAAGTACCACACAAGAACTTAATGAAAAAATTAGAATTAATAGGTGGCATCACACACACACACACACACACACACACACACACACACACACACAAGTTGGGTTTGTCTCCTTTCACGTGTAGCCCCTGTTCACCTAGCAGCGAGTAGGTACGGGACGTTAGTCAAGGAGTTGTGACCTTGCTGTCCCGGTGTGTGGAGTGTGAGTGGTCTCAGACCTACCCAGAGATCTGCTAATAATGAGCTCTGAGCTCACTGCCGTAGGGTGGTGTCTGGCTGTCTCGAAAGGAGGCTGCAGCAGATCCGAGGTGAATACACACACACACACACACTTCAACGAACGGACGGCTTAGAGGACGTTCTGAAGACAAAGTGAAATATCGTGGATCCCGAAGCAAAGGAAGTACCTATTGTATTTACAGGATGGGGGGGGGAATTGCTCGTGGTGTAGGGGAAAGTGAGGAAAAAGGAGAAGGGGAGGGATTACTGAGGGAAATGGAAGGAAATGAGGAAGGTGAGGACTTGGCCCAGGCAGGCAGACGCCATCTAAACAAAAGAGGTTCGGACCAACTTAGCGACGACGAAATGTCTAACAAAAATGTAAAGATCAGAAGTATAGATAAGAGCAATAATGGTAGAAGGTGATGAGAATATTTTCCAGGGATTTAAAGAGGGTGGGGGGGGGACCCCCCCCCCCCCCGATTAACAAGACTATAAGAGATGCTCGATAAGATGATCGAGCACTGGGAACTTAGGTTCGGTCACCTTAACAACATTGTGCAGAGGGTTGAAAAATTGGAAGAACTAGAGAAGGCGAACAAAAACTTGACTAAGGAAATTGAAGAATTAATAAAACAGTTAAAAGAAGTAAAAGAGGAGAATAAAGTCTTAAAGGAGAACAATAAGGACAACAAGGAGGGTTGGAAAAAAAATTCAAGAAAACAGTAAAGTTGCATTTACTGACATAATCAAACAGCAAATGAAAGAACAAACTGAAGACTCAGTTATTAAAGTGATGAGACAGAAGGAGAATATAATAAGAGACTTAGCAGATAGAAAGAAATGTATAATTATATTAGGAATGGAAGAGAAACATAACCCAGATAGAACCACAAGAACCAAAGAGGAAAAAGAAAAAGTATGGAAACTTACTCGATCTTTTGATCACTAGCCGCGAAAGCATGGTAAGTGATGTAGAAGTCGGTGAATCTGTTGCAAATAGCGATCACAACTTAGTCAGATTCAAACTCCTAGACAATTTTAGAATAGATACTTGTGCTTCTAAAATACCCGATTTCAGTAAAGCTCAGTTCATAGGACTACGTCAGGAGCTTCAGCTTACAGATTGGGAGGCAAAATCAAACGAAAGGCCTGTAGATCAGATGTGGGAAATATTTCAAAATACGCTCACTAAGATGATTCAAACTTACATTCCTTTTAAGGACAGACGTCCCCCAAATCAGGCTCGCCCAAAGTGGCTCGACAAAGAAACTGAAAAAAGTATTGCTAAAAAGAGACAGGCTTATAAGAAATATAAGTGCTCGGGTGCATCTAATGACTATGAAAGTTATGTATCAATACAGAGAGATTTAAAAAAGACAATAAGAAAAAGAAAACGACAATACGAAATGAACATCGCTGATAAATCCAAAGAGAATCCCAAAGAATTCTATAGTTACATTAGAGATAAAAAGGTTGTTAGGAATCACATTGGTCCACTATTATCTACTGACGGTCAACTTGAATATTCAAATGAAGGAATGTGTAATATCTTAAACAATTATTTTAGCTCGGTATTCGTAAACGAAACACCTCAAAGTGAATTCCAAACTGAAACCTGTGAAAAGTCTGGGGTAAACTTACTACGGTAAATATAACAAAAGAAAAAATTAAAAGGTGTATAGACAAACTCCAAGTTAATAAAACACCAGGACCTGACGGTTGGCATCCAAGAATCTTAAAGGAAATGGAAAATGAGATTGTTGTTCCATTAGAAATTATTTTCAAGAAATCCATCATATCCGGAGATGTCCCAAGAGAATGGAAGCTAGCTAACGTTACTCCCATATTCAAAAAAGGTGACAAAAAGAAACCAAATAACTATAGGCCTATAAGTTTCACTTCAATCGTAGGAAAAATAATGGAAACTATCATCAGAGATGCTATCGAACATCATTTAGAAAGTAACCGTTTGATAAATGATAGCCAGCATGGTTTCAGACGGAAACGTTCTTGCGTGACTAACTTACTCGAATTCTACAACACAGTTATCTCGAGTTATGACAAAAGAAACAATATAGATTTAATATATCTAGACTTTGCAAAAGCTTTTGATACCGTCCCACACGAAAGACTACTTACTAAATTAGCTTTGCATGGGATAAGTGGTAGCCTATTAGGTTGGACTAGTAATTGGTTGAATGGTCGAAAACAGAGTTGTTTTAAATGGAAAAACTTCTGGATGGAAAAGTGTTGCAAGTGGAGTTCCTCAGGGTTCCGTTCTTGGACCACTTCTATTCATAGTATATATAAATGATATAGACCATGGACTAAAATCTACTGTTTCCAAATTTGCTGATGATACAAAACTGTGCGGAGTGGCAAATGATCACTCAAACCAATTACATATTCAAGAAGATTTAGATCAATTACAGCAATGGTCTGAAAAGTGGCTAATGAAATTTAACACAAGTAAATACAAGGTAATGCACATAGGTAAAAATAACAATAAGTACAATTACAAGTTATTTGGAAATTCGTTAACAAAAGTGGATAGTGAAAAAGATCTCGGCGTAATTATCAGTAACGACCTCAAATCATCCAAGCAGTGTATTTCAGCCTCTGAGAAAGCAAATAAGATTCTGGGACTGATTGCGCGATCTTTTGATTTCAAAAGTCCATCACTCATTAACAAGCTATATAAATCGTTAGTTCGTCCACATTTGGAATATGCTGTTTCCGTATGGTCACCGAATCTCATTAAAGACATTGACAGACTGGAAAAAGTACAACGGCGAGCCACAAAACTGATTCCAAATATCAAAAATAAATCATACGAAAATCGACTAAAGCACATGAATCTGTTTTCCCTAAAAAAGCGTAGACTCAGAGGTGACTTGATACAGGTCTTTAAGATTCTAAAGGGAATTGACAACATCAAAAGTGACAAAATTTTCACATTGAATGAGAATCAGACAAGAAACAATGGTCTCAAACTGTCCGGAAATAGATTCAACTTGGAAGTAGGTAGAAACAACTTTGCCAACCGTGTAGTTAATGAATGGAATAAACTTCCTGCACAGGTAGTGCAATGTAGTTCAGTTCGAAGCTTTAAGAATCATTTAGATAAATACCTAAGTAAGATGCTGTAATGGTTATAATTTATCTTATATTATTTGTTTTTGTTTTGTTATCATTTGTCTGTCTGATTTTCATTTATTATTAGTTATATGTCAATTTATTATTTACTATTTACCTGTTTGTTTATTATTTTAACTATACCTATGCATTTATTTATGTATTTTATCTGCTATTTACATTATTATAGTTTTTATTATTTTATTATTAATATGATTTTTTTTTTTTTTTTTTTTTTTGCATCCGACCTAGATATGGATCAAAAGGTCTCCTGTCGGCATGCTCCGCCTTTGTAATCCTTTGTAAGTAAGAAATTTACTAGAATTAGTTCAGGAAGATGAGCCAGAAATAATGAAACAAATCGAAGAGAAATTCAGGGTTGGGAAATATAGTACAGACAAGACCAGACCAATTAAGATTAAATTCAGGTCACAAACGACGGCAGAGAATATCTTATCCAAAACAGGGAAACTAGCAACAAGTGAACAATATAAAAAGGTATGGATAAAAAGAGAAATGAATAAAGAGGAAAGAGAGGAGGAAATAAAGAAAAGACATGAAGCTAAGAAAAAAAACGAGACCAGAACGGAGACAGAAAAACAAGAATTCTACTGGAGAGTAGTGAATATGAAATTGAAGCAATGGAAAATAACAGAGAGAAACACAAAAGAAACAGAGAATACAATGGAAATAACAGAAAGTTAAAAGTATCCTACATAAATATAGATGGATTAATAACAGGACTGAATGAACTGAACAAATATCTGAAAGAAAAAGATCCAGACATAATGGGAATTGTTGAGACAAAATTAAAAGGTCCACTACCACCCAACAGCATAGGACACAATGCATATAATTATTGGATTAGAAACAGAGAGAAAAAACAAGGGGGTGGAGTTATGTTTCTGACTAAGAAGGATATAAGCGTGAAAAGTGTCACATATGGGAACAATAGAGTAGAGATGATCATGATAGAAGTAGAAGATAGAGATAAGAAGAGCAGAAAGTTTGTAATAAACTACGTGCCCCCAAAAACAGCCTCGTGGGAAGAGAATGAACATAAAAACATGTTAGAAGACACAAGAATAACACTAAACAAGATAATGGAAGATGGAGGAAGAATAGTTATGATGGGCGACTATAATTGCAAAAAAAATATGCTGGGAAGAGATGACCGTAAAGGGTGGAGAAGACTCATGGGGAAGTGTTCTACTTGAGATGATTACTGATCATACAATGACACAATGGATCCAAGAGAACACTAGGTATAGAAACGAAGAAGAACCATCGAGACTAGACCTAATAATCACACCAGAACCTGAAATAGTGGAAAAGATAGAATACCAGGCACCAATAAGCAAAAGTGACCACATACTGATAGAACTAGAACTAAATGAGAAAAAATACATGAAAAGAAATGAACAATATAGAAAAGGAAGATTGATGTATGAAAAAGCAAATTTTGATAAAATAAGAGAATTTTTCCAAAATGAAAACTGGGAAAGAATACACAAAGAAGATACAACAGTAGAAGAGAAATGGAATATTTTGACAAAAATCTATAAAAAAGGAGTAGAAAAGTATGTCCCAAGACAAAAACAAGAAAAAGAATATGTAAAGTGCTGGTACAATAAAAGTTGTAGGGAGATAAAAGACAAAAGAGACAAAGCCTGGGCCAAATGGAAGAAAAACAAAAGACCAGAAAAATGGAAAATATATACTTGTTATAGAAATGAATATGTACAAGCGTGCAGAGAGGAAAAGAGAAAATATGAAAAAGATGTCATAGAAAAATGTAAAGATCAACCAAAACTATTCTACAGATTTGTAAACAACAAAATGAAAAACAAACAAGATTTGGAGAAATTAAGACAAGGAGGAGTTGAATACACAGAGGAAATTGAAATGGCGGAAATTATGAACAAACATTTTAAATCTGTGTTTACAAGGGAGAACATACAACCTGAAGAGATCGAATGGAAAGAGAAAGTCCCCCCTATGAAAGAAATAGAAGTAACAAAGAATGAAATATTGAACCACTTGAGTAATCTTGATGTCAGAAAATCGCATGGACCAGATGAAATAGCAAACTGGGTTCTGAAAGAATGCAGGAATGAACTGGCAGACATAATACATAGTATAATAAACAGTTCCTTGAAAGAAGGTAAAGTTCCAGAAGATTGGAAAAAAGCAAATATAGTACCTATATATAAAGGGGGAAATAAAGAAGACTCTAACAACTATAGGCCAGTCTCTCTAACAAGTACAATAGCAAAAATTTGTGAAAGAATTGTCAAAAATAGATGGATAAAATATTTAGAAAAAAACAACGTGCTAAATCCAAGACAATTTGGATTCACACAAGGACGATCATGCGTCACCAATTTAATATGTTTCTATTCAAGGCTAATAGATATAATACAAGAAAGAGATGGATGGGCTGATTGTGCATTTCTAGACCTAAAAAAAGCCTTTGACAAAGTACCACATAAGAAGTTGCTTAAGAAATTAGAAACCGAAGGAGGAATAAAGGGCAAACTGCTTAAATGGATGGAAGACTTTTTGCAAGAAAGAAAAATGAGAGTAGTGATAAGAGACCAACACTCAAAATGGGATGACGTAATAAGCGGTGTTCCACAAGGAACAGTTCTGGCCCCAATAATGTTTGCTATATATATTAATGATATGGATGAAGGAATTGAAAGCTATATGAGCTTCTTTGCAGATGATGCAAAACTATTGAAAAAAGTGAACACGGAAGAAGATTGTGAATCACTACAGAGAGATCTAAATAAAGTACAGGAATGGAGTAGGAAGTGGGAGATGGAGTTCAATACAAAGAAGTGTAGTATAATGGAATTTGGAAAAAGTAAAAACAGAATAACAGGATCATATAAATTGGGAGAAGAAGGAATAAAAATAGTAGAAAATGAGAAAGACCTGGGAGTCATTGTTATGAATAATATGTCACCTGAGAAACATATAAATAAGATTTTTGGAGAAACCTATAATCTAATAAGAACAATCAAAGTTGCATTTACATACCTGGATGAAGAAATGGTGAAGAAAATTCTAATCACCCTGATAAGACCAAGATTGGAATATGCAGCAACGATATGGTCACCAAGTACAAAAAAATGTATAAAAAAAACTTGAAAGAATACAAAGAGCAATTACAAAACTGGCACCAACACTCTCAAAACTATCATATGAAGAGAGACTAGCAAAACTTGAACTACAGACACTAGAGCAAAGAAGAGAGAGAGGAGATTTGATAGCTATTTACAGAATCATGAAAGGCATAGAAATTACTGATAGAGAGAATCTGATAAAATGGGATGACAGAAATACAAGAGGACATGGAAAGAAAATAAAAAAAGACAGCTATAGAAGAGACCTGAAAAAGAACAGCTTTCCTCACAGAGTAATAGACAGTTGGAACAAGTTAGATGAGAAAGTGGTGTGTGCAAAAACAATACATGAATTTAAAAATAGTTTAGATAAAACGAGATATGAAAACGGGACACCACGAGCATAGCTCCCCTTCCCGTAAAATACAACTAGGTAAATACAACTAGGTAAATGCACACCAAGAAAACGAGGGTAGTAATAAGAGAAAAATACTCGAAATGGGAAGAAATGATAAGTGGTGTTCCACAAGGGTCAGTGCTGGCTCCAATCATGTTTGCCACATACATAAAGACATGGATGAAGGAGTTGAATGTTATTTGAATTTCTTCGCAGATGACGCAAAAATATTGAAGAAAGTAAGAACAGAAGAGGACTATGATTCATTACAATCAGACCAGGACAAAATCTGGAAATGGACTCAAAAGTGGGAAGTGAATTTCAATATCAAGAAGTGTAGCATAATGGAGTTTGGAAAAAGTAAAAGCAGAATTTAAAAAGATACAAAATTGGTGAAGAAGAAATAAAAAGGTGCACTAGGAAAGAGACCTTGGAATGATAATCAGCAAAGACATGACACCGGATAAACATATAAACAAAATAGTCGGTGAAGCCTACAACCTATTAAGGTCAATGAAAGTGGCATTTGATTATTTGGATGAAGAAACGATTAAAAAAGATATTAGTTACATTAATTAGACCATAAATGGAATACGCAGCGACACTATGGACACCCAGTACCAAAAAGAATATAAGGAAACTAGAAAGAATACAGAGAGCAAAAACAAAGTTGGCACCAGCTCTTTTCAAATTAACATACAAACAAAGTTGATCGAGATTGGAACTACAACACTAGAACAGAGAAGAGAAAGAGGTGATTACTGACTATGTTTAGAATCATGAAAGGAATGGAAATCCTTGACAAGAAGGATTTACTAAAAAAAAAATACAATGGAAAAACAAGAGGTCATGAAAAGAAACTCAAAAAGGATAAATATAGAAGAAATCGGAAAAAGAATAGTTTCCCACACAGAGTGCTGGATATCTGGAATAACTTTGATAAAGAAACAGTGTGTGCAAATACTATTCAAAATTTTAAGAAAAAAATTGAAGCTGAAAGATATAAAGACGGGTCACCACGAGCATAGCTCCCTTTCCGTGAAATACAACTGGGTAAATACACACACACACACACACACACACACACACACACACACACACACACACACACACACACACACACACACACACACACATACATACACAAATACATACATGTATACGAATGCATAATAACACAACGCAATTTGCCCAGATCGTTCTTGTGCATCGGGTGCCACGACCTCCGCAGGCCGGAGGAGTCCGTCTGGGGCAGAACGACGACGGACCGAGGCCAATGCTCCCCGAAGGATAAATCCCGACCAGGAAGGAACCCATTCGAATCCACCCGAACCAAGGAGAAACCCCAAAGGCCCCAAGGAACCCCCGAACTCAAGAAGACCCTGGCCTTCGAAGATAACCCAAACCCTATGAGAACCCTGGCCCTCGAACAACCTGATATAAAGGAACCCACCCGAACCCACCCGAACCCAGGAGAAACCCCAAAGGCCTCAAGGAATCCCCAATCTCAAGAAGACACTGGCCTTCGCAAAGACCCTATGAGAACCCCGACCCTCAAACAACTTGACGCAAAGACACCCAAAGGAAACTCCGCCCCCGCCCCCAAGAAAAAAAAGAACCTAGCCACAAAGGAAGTCCCGATACCACCAAAAAATAACCTAAGGCCCCAAAAAAGCCTCCGAACTCAAGAGAACACGCAAGGAAATCCCCGTCCCCAGAAAGAACCCCCGGGAACACAAAGAACACCTAGACTTTTGAAGAGCTCTGACCACAAGAGAACCCCGGCACTAAGAAATAATAAATAAACTCTCCCCAAGGACCCTTGGTCTCTAAAGGAACTTCTTGTCTTGAAGAACCTACGGCCCCAGGAGAACCCACGGCCCCAGCATCCCCGGCTCCAGGAAAAATCCCGGACACCAGAATTCCCAGCTCCAGGAGAACCCCCGGGAGAAACCCCGGGCCCCAGGAGAACCCCCGGGCCCCAAGAAAAAATCCGACTTCAGGAGATACCCCCGGGCCCCAGGAGAACCCCTCGGCCCCAGGAGAAACCCCGCGCCCCGGGAGAACCCCCCATCTCGAACAAAACCTCCGTACTCCCTTGTCTCCAAGAAAACCCCGACCCCAGGGACCCAAAGGAATCCCAACCCCGAAAAGAATTCCTGGCCACAGGAAAGCCTCCCGGGATCCAAGAGAAGCTTTTGGGGACCAAGAGAACCTTCCGGGGTCCAAGAGAAGCTCACGGGGTAAAAGAAAAGCTCCCGGGATCCAAGAGAAGCTTCCGGAGTCCAAGTGTCATCATCTAGTCTGAGTGTAAGGAAGCGATTATAACTGGAAGGTTCAAATACTCCAGGCATGACCTCTAGTCCATTATTTTCCTTAAAATTTTTACTTTTCCTGTCTTGGAGAACAGGATAAGGCTCCAGGGTTACTACTGAGGAACCTTCGGTATCCAAAGCCATGTCCTTGATTGGTCCAACAGTCGGCAACAGGTATGGGATTGATGAAGGAGACCCCTCTCCTTTAGAATTTAGAAGTGTATGGGTATTGTTGTTGGGTGAGCCCAAAACACCCAAGGCCTTTTTGGGAGGGCCTTCTCCACAATTAGATTTTTCTGTATCCTGACCGCTTTGAGGGTGACCTTACTGGGGGCGGTTCCCCAGTCAGGTGGTTGTGAGGCAAGTTATGTTTAGGGCACCTTTTCTAGCTCCTTCCCCATGTGGGGTGAGCAGAGTGGATCCTGTATAGGACTGCTCAGTCGTGTGGGTAGCTGCCGAGCTGTGTTGTTGCCTCTTTCCCAACACAGAACGACTATCTTGCCCATACCGCCTATGTGCAGTTTGTGACTAGAGGTTCCCAGAGATCACCTTCTCCTACCCCCATCATCACTAGCCATCGCCACAGGACTTTCGTGCCAAGATCATCAACTGTGTCTATCTTGACAGAGGAAGAAGGGAAGAAAGGAGTTTCATAGTATTAGGCGAATAGGCCTAACAAAATTTGTTAAGTGGGATGGCAGGGGAGCAAGTCCTTAAATAATCAAGGAGTCGATCCCCCGCCATCCACCTCTAAGCCCCCTGACGAGCGTCAACGGGTCAGGAATCCAGGGGGTTCCATCCACAGACCATTGGTATTCTGGTCTCAACGAAGAGGAGCAGATCGTGAGGTCAATGTCAGATTTAGAATTGTGGGTGATATCGTATCTGGTTGGGGAACCTTCGTTTAGTAGTACGATGTCATTATTTTCTAGTAAGTTTCCTACTATATTGCCCCAACGATTACATGTTCTTTCTCCCCACAGCCTGTGTCTGGCATTAAAATCCCCCATTAAAATGAATGGTTCGGGTAGCTGGTATATTAGGTTCTGTAGGTCTTCCAGTTTTAGTTGTTGGGGATTGCCTAATTCATCTTGCAATCTGTCTTCCAGTGCAGGCTCTAGATATAATGAGCATAGAGTAATCCATTTAGTTGTATAAATCTGAATTGCACATATTTGTAAAGCTGAATTTAGGTGAAGGCTTCGATGATTCATTGACTTATGAACAATTATGCCTGTACCTATCCCTGGTCCTCCCTGTATAGGTACACCTGGAGGAGGTGGGGATATGTAAATAGCATATTCATGTCAAAGGATTACAAAGGCGGAGCATGCCGACAGGAGACCTTTTGATCCATATCTAGGTCGGATGAAAAAAAAATCATAATAATAAAATGATAAATAAAATAAATAAATGCATAGGTATAGTTAAAATAATAAACAAACAGGTAAATAGTAAATAATAATAAATTGACATATAACTAAAAAATAAATGAAAATCAGACAGACAAATGATAACAAAACAAAAACAAATAATATAAAATAAATTATAATCACTACAGCATCTTACTTAGGTATTTATCTAAATGATTCTTAAAGCTTCGAACTGAACTACATTGCACTACCTGTGCAGGAAGTTTATTCCATTCATTAACTACACGGTTGGCAAAGTTGTTTCTACCTACTTCCAAGTTGAATCTATTTCCGGACAGTTTGAGACCATTGTTTCTTGTCTGATTCTCATTCAATGTGAAAATTTTGTCACTTTTGATGTTGTCAATTCCCTTTAGAATCTTAAAGACCTGTATCAAGTCACCTCTGAGTCTACGCTTTTTTTAGGGAAAACAGATTCATGTGCTTTAGTCGATTTTCGTATGATTTATTTTTGATATTTGGAATCAGTTTTGTGGCTCGCCGTTGTACTTTTTCCAGTCTGTCAATGTCTTTAATGAGATTCGGTGACCATACGGAAACAGCATATTCCAAATGTGGACGAACTAACGATTTATATAGCTTGTTAATGAGTGATGGACTTTTGAAATCAAAAGATCGCGCAATCAGTCCCAGAATCTTATTTGCTTTCTCAGAGGCTGAAATACACTGCTTGGATGATTTGAGGTCGTTACTGATAATTACGTCGTGATCTTTTTCACTATCCACTTTTGTTAACGAATTTCCAAATAACTTGTAATCGTACTTATTGTTATTTTTACCTATGTGCATTACCTTGTATTTACTTGTGTTAAATTTCATTAGCCACTTTTCAGACCATTGCTGTAATTGATCTAAATCTTCTTGAATATGTAATTGGTTTGAGTGATCATTTGCCACTCCGCACAGTTTTGTATCATCAGCAAATTTGGAAACAGTAGATTTTAGTCCATGGTCTATATCATTTATATATACTATGAATAGAAGTGGTCCAAGAACGGAACCCTGAGGAACTCCACTTGCAACACTTTTCCATCCAGAAGTTTTTCCATTTAAAACAACTCTCTGTTTTCGACCATTCAACCAATTACTAGTCCAACCTAATAGGCTACCACTTATCCCATGCAAAGCTAATTTAGTAAGTAGTCTTTCGTGTGGGACGGTATCAAAAGCTTTTGCAAAGTCTAGATATATTAAATCTATATTGTTTCTTTTGTCATAACTCGAGATAACTGTGTTGTAGAATTCGAGTAAGTTAGTCACGCAAGAACGTTTCCGTCTGAAACCATGCTGGCTATCATTTATCAAACGGTTACTTTCTAAATGATGTTCGATAGCATCTCTGATGATAGTTTCCATTATTTTTCCTACGATTGAAGTGAAACTTATAGGCCTATAGTTATTTGGTTTCTTTTTGTCACCTTTTTTGAATATGGGAGTAACGTTAGCTAGCTTCCATTCTCTTGGGACATCTCCGGATATGATGGATTTCTTGAAAATAATTTCTAATGGAACAACAATCTCATTTTCCATTTCCTTTAAGATTCTTGGATGCCAACCGTCAGGTCCTGGTGTTTTATTAACTTGGAGTTTGTCTATACACCTTTTAATTTTTTCTTTTGTTATATTTACCGTAGTAAGTTTACCCCAGACCTTTCACAGGTTTCAGTTTGGAATTCACTTTGAGGTGTTTCGTTTACGAATACCGAGCTAAAATAATTGTTTAAGATATTACACATTCCTTCATTTGAATATTCAAGTTGACCGTCAATAGATAATAGTGGACCAATGTGATTCCTAACAACCTTTTTATCTCTAATGTAACTATAGAATTCTTTGGGATTCTCTTTGGATTTATCAGCGATGTTCATTTCGTATTGTCGTTTTCTTTTTCTTATTGTCTTTTTTAAATCTCTCTGTATTGATACATAACTTTCATAGTCATTAGATGCACCCGAGCACTTATATTTCTTATAAGCCTGTCTCTTTTTAGCAATACTTTTTTCAGTTTCTTTGTCGAGCCACTTTGGGCGAGCCTGATTTGGGGGACGTCTGTCCTTAAAAGGAATGTAAGTTTGAATCATCTTAGTGAGCGTATTTTGAAATATTTCCCACATCTGATCTACAGGCCTTTCGTTTTTAATTTTGCCTCCCAATCTGTCCTAAATTTGGGGAAGTGTTTCCTAGCATAGTCTCTTGTAAGCAAATGGCAGAGACTTTATGTTCTTTAAAAAGGATGCGAAGTTGTTCTAGGTTAGAGTTGAAACCACGTATGTTCCACTGGATATGAGACATTATTTATGTTGCTTCTTTACTGGGTCTCTAGTGGGGCTTGTTTTAGGTGTCTCTTCTTTTTTTTTTTTTTTTTTGGAAGGGGGGTCCAGGTTTTGTTTCCTGAGTGGGATGGTCCCGAGTTGGAGTGATTGGATCTCTTTTGGCGGGCACCTTCAGGTGTTACTTGGGTAGGGGAGAGAGTTTGGGGTCTTTTCGTATAGGAGTTTTGCATCTCCTTGGATTTTGAGTTTTGTACTTTTGGTTGTACAAGGTTGTGACTTTTCTTGCTTAGGGTCCCATAGTCTGTTTTGTGGTTCTCAGAAGCAGATGGGGGGACCCTAGGGGGCTTTGAGGATGTTTCATGTGCCATCGCAGAAGCCAGAGGGGCCTCCGGTGTAGCCTGGGGGGCCTCCGAGGAAGCCTGGGGGGCCTCCGAGGAAGCCTGGGGAGCCTCTGAGGAAGCCTGGGGAGCCTCCGAGGAAGTCTGGGGGACCTCCGAGGAAGCCTGGGGGTTCTCCGCGGGAGTTCGGAGGGCTTCCGAGGAAGCTTGGAGGGTCTCTGAGGAAGCCCGGTGGGTCCTCGAGGAAGTCCGGTGATCCCCCAAAGAGGGGGGATTAGAGGTTTCATCTGAAGGTCTGTGGTTTTTATCCTTGTTTGTCGAGAATGTTACAATGGTGTTGGGTTTGTTTGTTTGAAGAACTTCACTGTAGGTTGTTTTTAGTAACAGCCTCTTTGCATGTCCTATGCTTGTTTTTTCTATGGAAGCTTTCAGGACAGCTTCTTGCTCCTTTTTATATGTAGGGCAGTTCCTATTTTTAGCGTTGTGAGTTTCTTTACAATTTATACATAGTTCTCGTTGGTCGCAGTCGCCGTGTTCATTTTGGGAGCAATTACCACAGGCTTTGTTCCTTGTACATTTCCTTGAGGGGTGACCATAGCCATAACAATTGTAATACTATAACGTCTTTGCTTATAAGGACGAATATTAATCTTTTCCTTGTCGATTATAATATCATAAGGGAGGTTTTCATTGTTAACTGACAGCAATCATGTGAGATTTTGGAATTTTATCAACTTTCCATATTGTTTCGGGACACATTTAAAGAATTTCTTCTTCCGGCAATTCATGTAGGTCTTGGTTGAAAATAACCCCCTTGGCATAGCTAAAGTTGTAATGGAGTTTTATTTCTTTGATGATTCCATCAGGTTCGATTTTTAAGTTGGATATCATTGCTGCTTGAGTGGGAGACTTAGCATGTATTAAGAAACTTGTTCGTCCAAATCTTGTAACTCTGGAATTTTCCATATCTCCAGCTTTAACCTTTAATTGTTTCCTAAAAGTATACAAGTTTGCTTGTTCACCCTTGGTTGTTGCAATGAGCCAAGTAGCTGGATTAGGTGTTCTTGAGATGTTTCCGTGTTGTGGGCTTTTATTATGCCCTGTAGGGTAATACACATCTAAATTAGGTGGTACTTTATTGACCAAGGAGCATTTGATATCTTGATATATTTTCTGAATAGGGAAGAATATATTATCCACACTTGCCAATAGTTGGAAGTGTCTGACAGCCGTAGCCTAATTTCTTTTATGCATCCAAATTCACTGAATTGTTGTGAAATATTTTCATAATTCATGTTTAAAGTTAGACTCTCAATATGTAAAGTCTTTTCATTGCCTTTAAAGCTTGGCATTTCAAATGGTTCTAGTGTGATTATTGTAAGTTTGGCGGTAATAGTGGAAACTGCCTTTTCATTTGAATCTTTATCCATATTCGGTCCAGGGTCTTTGTTGTCAAGATTTTCCTTTGCCTTGCGTGGGTCGTCAACTGGGTCAGAGGAGAGTTTATTTGAAAGGGTCAAATTTGTGGTAGTGTTAGTTAGTACTTTGGAAGGGCGATTAGGGGGAGGATCAGGAGGAATGGGAGGAGGTAAGAGTTTAGGGTCTGCTGTAATTGCAGGTAGTGGAGTCGCCATTGTCAAGTTTATATCTCTTGGGCGTCACCATATATTAGGAATTTTTTAGTTAATGTACATAGAAGACACTGCAGTTGCTTGATGCCTCAAGCAATGAAAGAAGTGGTATCTGCAGAGTCAGAAGGATCCAAAATATGACTATTTACAAACAGGGTGATTCGGTCACGAGTATAAGCTTTCACAACCCAGTTTGTCCTTTAGTTTTGTTCCATAGAGTATGGAGCCGGCGTTGCTACTCCCTGTGTGCACTGGAAGATGGATAGAGTGTCTGCAGTCAAAGGTAGCCCCTCTGCCCCTCCTCCACCAGCATACGGGGTTTTGCCCCTCGCAATGAGTAGGGACCTCGCGGTATATCCCATCACCCAGCTGGTTTCTGGTAGGGTTTCAGGAAAACCTTTAACTGTCAGAACCTCTTGGGTAGTAAAAGAAAAAGTTGAGAAAAGGAGAGTAGGGTATCGAATAAGAAGAAAAGGGATAGGGGAGATCACTGGGTAATGAGGGTGGAGGGTTCCCTATCTATTCGTTACCCCTGATATCTCCCTCTCTGACAACTGTCATGGGGTGAGGGCGTCGAATCCAGAGAATAGTCCAGTTGATAATCAAGATCAGGCCGGGGTCGTCAATTTATGTCTGTGTTTGGCACAGTTTTAGTCTGGAAGCTCAGGCTTGAGGGGGGGGGGGAGGATGATATTGGGCCAATGAAAGTGTTGGGGGTCTGCACAGATAATGCCTCTAATATGAAAAAGGCTTGGGAACTGCTGCAGTTGGAGTATCCCCACATAAAACCATACGGTTGCATGGCTCACACTCTACACTTAATATTCACAGACATCAAAAAGATCAAGACTGCAGAAAGTATACAGTCCAACTGCATTAAAGTTTGCAAAACAGTCAACCAATCCCAAAAGCTCACTGCTCTACTGATTGATTGATTGATTAAAGGTTATCTGGCGTCGTAACTGTAGAGGTCATAGACGTCGAACTGTTAAATTCTAAGATTCAGTTTTGGGTACAGATAGTAATAATAGTGATTTACTATGTATAAATGAAGGTAGATATTAATAAATCTAAATTCAGTATCAAGTATTAGTTATCAAATAGTGTAATTTTTATATATATATATATATATATATATATATATATATATATATATATATGTATGTATATATATGTATATATATATATATATATATGTATATATATATATATATATATATATATATATATATATATATATATATATGGTGTTAAATTATGTTAAGATCTGAATAGAGTTAAAAGCTATTTGGTTTTAATTATTATTGTTATTACACATTTTAGGACCAACCAGTCCAAAGAGTCTAACTAGGCCCTTAGTATTGGTCAGGAAAAAATTGAGAAGATTGAGTGAATATATATATGTAGGAGTATATCCAATGAAATAAGAGTGGTAGGATTATATTTCAATATTAATTTGTATTTGTTACTAAATTTGGTCAAGTAGGTTAACTTCTTTTAAGAATTTAATGACTCCCTCATAATCATACTGCAGTTCTTTTCCCAATATCTTGGCCAAATTATAGTTACCATCTCTTTCTTATTAGTCCAATGGCTAAGGGGGGTCCTGTGTGCACTACAAGGTCCCCTAAATTACTAAATAGTTTCATGTTAGGGGCCACTTCAGGTGTAAAAAAAACTTGGGTAGACATTCTGAATCATGGTAGCAACTCTGGAAATCACGATTTAATATACATAAAAAACGGCTACCTCGTATGAAATTTCCGTCACTATTTTACTGTGAATATGTTAGATTTAAATGCCAATACGTATGTTTTTGTGCATAGGAATGATTATATTTTGAGATCTCTTAATTAACATTTTCTTCATTTTTCAGCAAGGCAGTGAAAAAGCAACAATTTTATTCATTACATTATAATTTTTTCACATTTTTTGACACATGAAGAGTAGATGCATGTTAGTTTTTGAATTTTATTTTCTATTTCAGGTAAATAACTAACATCATGGAGGGCGTTCCACTTCAGAGGAGAAGACTGTCAGAAACAGACTTTCAGAGGTGCATTATATGCCAGCAAATCACAAACTGTGCGGTGACCAGCACTGAAAATGGCCGAGAGCGTATTCTTCAAGCGGCAAATATCAGACAAGATATTGTTCATGAGCGGCTGCTGCAAGGAAACACTTCACACTTTTTTTTTATCACATGAACAATGATTGCTACAAAAAATACACATTGAAAAAGACCTTAGATAGAATCAGTGACAAAAAACTATCCCAGGGCTCTACGCCTGGCAGTGTTGAGACTACTGGTGACCAGAGCAAAAGTTTCTCCACACGATCCAAGATAAAACCACGTGAGTCACCTAATCCTGCAGACATTTATTCAACAGCATGTGTCATATGTGGTCAGATCAAGCACAAAGGTGTATGTGAAAAGTTCTGCATTGCAGAAAGCAACAGAGCAGAAGTATACCTTAAAGCAACAGTTTTTTATCAAGATGATGTTTACACAAGAACATGTGATCTTCAAGACATTCACTCAGTATTTGGAGCTGATTTGCTATGTCACAAAAACTGTATCAGGTCATACATCCGTGGATATGAGAGAGACACAGAATGTAGTGACCCCCAACATGAAGTTTCTCCAAAAATGAAGGTATTTCATTAACTTATTGCTTCTGTAGATGCTAATCTCCTTAAAGGTGTTGGGTATCCTCTTTGCGACATTAGAGACATGGCAAATGTGCTTGGTAGTGAAGTACAATGCACCTTAAGCAATAGGGAACTACGCATCTTGCTTTGTCATCATTACAAGGGAAATTTATTGATTTCATTTCCAAGAGAGGCAAACAAGTCTGCTATGGTGTTCTTGAAGGATACCACATCAGTAGAGGACATGGCGGACACAATACGATCTATTGATCCCATTACTGCTTGTGCCAAAATGATTCGGGAAGCATTGATGGCAGAAGATTTCCACCTGAAAGACAAATTTTGTGATGCAAACGACCTGGAGAAGTCATGGAACAGCATTGTTATACCTCCTGTAGTGTTGAAGTTCCTCGGAGTCTTGTTCCAGTTTGATCCCAATCAATTCCCACAAGTTGAAGGACTGATGGCTGATGATGTTGATGGTGAAGACGATGATGGTCAGTCTACTGTATCTCACAGGATAAGGAGACGAATGATTGCACTGTACCAGATACTCTACTACAATGTCCATCATGGTAGGTACAGAACACCTCTACACATCATGAATGCTCAGGCTATACATGAGGCTTGCAAAAGTTCTACTCTCATCAAAGGGTTTAATCGATTTGGCCTCACTATTAGCTATGATGAACTTCTTCGGTATCATAATGACATGGCAAGTTTGATAGTTCAGTCAGCTCAGGGAAATGTTCCACTCCCTAGCCACTTTGACCCAGAAATGTTCACCATAGGAGCCTTTGATAATTTCGACCATGAAGAGGCAACAATATCAGGAGTAGGAGGAAGTCATGATACTGTGTCAGTGCTCTTCCAGGATAAACCTGTCTCAACAAGGGTGAAACCAAACATCTCTGACACTAATGTAATTCATGGGGCAAAGACTTTAAAACATGAGCTCCCATGCCAGACATTGATTGATTTCATAAAGCCAGCAAGAAAACCAGACCTACCAGAAACCTTTACTGTTCCAGATGAGTTATATAAAATGGCAAAATGCAAGCATGATGAAATCAAGAAAAAGGATCTTGCCTGGAGTTTGAGTCGGCTGGATGTATCCAAAAGTGACATTGGCACAAACTGTGACAATCAGACGATGCCATCATGGGCAGCATTCAATTCTATTGTCACAGATGAGAATATTCCAGAAAAAATAGTTGGATTCCTCCCATTGCTTCCCAGCCCTGTGACAGAGTATGCTACTGTCTATACAGCACTGAAAAACTTTCAAAATGTGTTGGAACAACTACAGCAACCAAAGATGGCAGTGACTTGTGATGAAGGGGTGTACCATATTGCAAGAGAAATTATGCTGCAGCGACCAATGGAGTTCTCAAATCTAGTCTTGTGCATAGGCTCATTCCACATGATAAAAATACTCCTAGGGTCCATTGGGAAGTATTTGCATGGAGGGGGTGCAGAAACCATCTTGACTGAATGTGGCATATTTGGATTAAATGTAGTTGAAGCAGTATTGAATGGGTCCAACTATGTGAGATCCGTAAAAGAAATTTATTTACTTGCAGAGGCTATGGAAAGGCTACAATTCATTGAGTTCTTCAAGCACAATCCCTCACAAAGTTACCAGGAAGAAATCTTAATGCTACAGAAACTAAAAGACAGTGTATCAACAAAGAATCAGCCACATAGTAAAGAGTGCCTGAAGAACTTCATGATGTCATCTAATAAGTTGCATGCTGACTGAACAATTCAGAAAAGAAAAACAAAAACAAAGTGAGACTTTTAAATATTGGGACCACTTCATTCAAATGGTGCACATGCTGAAAGACCTAGTTAGGGCTGATCGTGAAGGAAATTGGGATCTTCATCTACATACAGTTCAAAGCATACTCCCCCTGTTTGCTGTGTGTGACTGGACAAACTACTTGCGTTGGGGTTCTGTGTATCTAGAAGGTATGAGGAAGCTTCCAGAAAATGCTCCAGAAGTTCACCAGGCTTTTCTCGCTGGGAAGTTTGTGGTGAAAAGGAAACGAGGTCAGTTTAAGGCTGTTGGTGCTGACATGTGTTTGGAGCAAACTATCAACCGATCACAGAAGAGCAGTTCTGGTATCATAGGCAGTTCCAGAAAGAAACACTTTGTTACGCAGTGGGAAATGATATACCATGAGATGCTAGCTGTGAGCAACTTGCACAGAGATGTAAGCGGTTCTAGACCTTTCAACTTTGAATTGATTGTGAGCCATGAATTTAACAAGGCCGAAACTGATGCTGATGAGATGAAAATCACAAACATTGTGGCATATGTACACTCCCATGAAAATCTATTCAGAGTGGAAGAAAGAACAGAAACCAAACTACACAATATTATTACACAAGAGATCATGTCTGATGTGGTTAGAGAACAGTTGCTTTGTTTGCTAGATATAGGTGCAGAGAAATATGGAACATTCAGAAATGAACGCTTCATCAACAAAACCAAAAGACTAAGTGACACTATTCACAGAACAAACCTGCAAACATTCAACAGTATCACAAAAAAATGTAAAAAAAAAAAAAAAAAAAAAAAAAATATATATATATATATATATATATATATATATATCCACAAAAGATAACGATTCAGAAAAAGAAATGCACAGAAGATATTAGACATAACTCGGGCCAGGGGATGTGACATGAAAGAAGTTTTTCAATATGACCTACTGCCGACAAACAGCCTCATAGTTCACTCACAATAGAACTTGAGAAGGTGTTAGCTGCAGAAGACTACATACATCCCTCTAAATGGGACTACAAATTTCCAACAATCTATATTGTTGATGTTATGGGATACATGAGACGCATCAGGACTAAAAATGTAAAATCCTTTGGAGAACTGTGTGAGCATCTGTGGAACATGATCTTCAACATTTGTAAAAATCCAAAACGCATTGATTTTGTCTTTGACAGCTATTTAGAAGGTTCAGTAAAGGATTCAGAAATATCCAGAAGGGCCACTGGCAGAGGCATAGAGATCAGTGCCTTGAATGAATCATCTCCTTTGCCAGTCTCAATGGAATCCTTCTGGGCCTCAGCATCAAACAAAACAAAACTCCAGAAACTTTTTTTCTGAATGGCTGAAGACTCACCATGAATCCAACTGGCCAGATGTTGTAATTAGTGGCATGAAAGGCACCGACGACTTGGGCACACAGCACTGCCAACTTACCCGTGATGAACTAGTGGTTGATTTGCCACAACTTGATATTGCCATTGAGGAAGCTGATGTCAGACTGGTCCCCCATGCAGTACAGGCAACAATAACTGGAACCAAGAGGATATGTGTTTTATCTGCAGATACAGATGTATTTGTTATTGCACTTTATCACTGGCAAATGCTCTACCAGCATGGGCTAGCTGAACTTTGGATGAGAGCTGGTGTCGGCGACTCTACAAGGTACATTCCTCTTCACACACTTGCACAGAAGATTGGGCCCCTGTGTGATGTACTCCCGGCAGTCCATACCCTCACAGGCTGTGACACAACAAGTAAGTTCGGTACCAAAGCAGGTGCCCTGAAAGCAAACCCACTAAGCTTCCTACAAGGGTTTGGACTAAATCTTAATAATCCTTCCATTGGAATTTTCATGACAAAAGCAGAGGCATACTTGGTTCAGGTGTTGAAGCCAGGATCATCATCCAAAACAATGGATGAACTGAGATACCAGATCTATCATCAAAGTAATGCTGTAACGATTGATCAGCTTCCTCCAACGTCTCGTGCTACCTTGCAGCATATTCGTAGAAGCTTTTATGCTGCACACATACAGATGAACTGCCTCAACGGAACCTATCTTTGTCCACTGCAATACGGCTTCATAGAAGTGGATGGTTTGTTAATGCCAGACATCAACATTCACATGCTGCCAGATGACATTGCCTTCACCTGTTCCTGCCAGAAATGTGCAGCAAAACGATGTGTCTGTAGGCATAATTTTGCCCCATGCTGTGTATTTTGTAAATGTCAGTCTGACATATTACAATGCAGGCACCCCAATAGACTATATAATCTGTTTGAACATGCCTGAGAAAACATGAATGATTCATAAGATGGAATTTTTGAACAATGAATATGTGCATTTTTACTTGTGCTCTACGTGTGTTCTACTGCATACAATGTGAATTGCTTGGTACAATTTGAATTGTCTGAATTCAGTAATACACATAATATGACTATATGTCTGTAATATGAAAAAGTAATCAAAATGCTACATTGTTAGATATCAAAAGGAACTTGGTCCGAATTATTTTGCATCATCTTTTAATTAAACTAATATATTTTATGTTGTTTTTGATATTTTTATGTTAAATGTCCACATTAAATTTCATGAAAGATACTATATGTAATATGTATAAACACAACAGCGTTTGAGAAACAAGTTGCAGCTCTTTTGATACTTTTTATATGGTTTATAAATTTTATGATGTAACTTGAAAATCCTTGTTTTTCGACTCTCGGTAACGTTTAGGGGGCATTTACAAACTAATGATTTCCCAAGTTGCTACCATGATTTACCGTGTCTACCCAAGTTTTTTTTTTTTGCATCTGGGGTGACCCATAACATAAATTTGTTGAATAATTTAGGAGACCTTACGGTGCACACAGGACCCCCCTCAGCAAGAGGACTATATTTGGGAAGTGACGCTCTCTCTGTTCTCTGTGATTAGGGCATTCAAGCAGTAAATGTTTAATAGCCATGGGGATTAAGCAATCTTCACTGTATGGTTGATTTTCACCACTCATGAGATACTCATGGGTCAGCCTTGAATGTCCTCTGCGGAGACGACATATAATTACTTCCCATTTCCTTGGCATAATTTCATATTTCCAAGGGTGCATACTTGTGGTGATCTCTTTCATTTTGTTAAGTCCCACTTCACTCCACTGTTGTTTCCACGACTTATGGATGATATTCGTGATGCTAGGAAGGATCTCTCTATATGGTATTGCAGAGAAAGAGAGAGAGAGAGAGAGAGAGAGAGAGAGAGAGAGAGAGAGAGAGAGAGAGAGAGAGAGAGAGAGAGAGAGAGAGAGAGAGAGAGAGAGAGAGAGAGAAGGGAGGGAGAGAGAAGGGAGTGGGAGAGAAGGGAGTGAGAGAGAAGGGAGGGAGAGCGTGAGTGAGAAGGAGAGTGAGAGAAGGAGAGAGAGGAGAGAGAGAGAGAAGGAGAGAGAGAGAGAGAGAGAGAGAGAGAGAGAGAGAGAGAGAGAGAGAGAGAGAGAGAGAGAGAGAGAGAGAGAGAGAGAGAGAGAGAAAGAGAGAGAGAATTTTTCAGTTCCCCAGATAATTTCAACGAAGTGAATACAAGTTCTCCTCCTAAGTATATATCTCGTATACATACTCACGATACAGGAATTACAGAGATATTCTGAGAAAGAAATAATGTTAAACAGTATACATTAATTTCACTGCAATTAGATTATTTTTCGAATAATAAACTGTACTAATTCAAACGCATCCTGAGGATGAACAGTTGCACATCTTGAATCTAAGAATGACTGAATTGTTCTTCACTATAAGTATTTCCTTTGTGCTGGGAATAGCTTAACAATGAAATAGTGGGGCCGCACAGCTCAAATATTCAGAAGAATTGTGCAGTTTGTGATAAAAGCACCAAATTGGGCACATTTGTAGAACGACATATTATGAAGCGATTTGGATATTTGGCCACCACAGATTTAGCCCCTGAGGGCTGTGGCAGCCATTTTAAAAAAAATGGCAGCCAGGTGATATTAAAATAGCTACCAGAGGAATTAAAATGGCTATGGCTTCTACATTTGTGGAACGATTTCATCGTTTATGGGGTCTATGGATGCGCCTCACTGCATACTACAAACGTATGGGACTAAATTTCCGAAACTCTAAATTTTTAGGGGGGGGTCAAACCATCCAGACCCTATAAACGCATCCATAGACCCCATAAACGATGAAATCGTTCCACAAATATAGAAGCCATAGCCATTTTAATTCCTTTGGTAGCCATTTTAATGTCACCTGGCCGCCATTTTGTAAAATGGCTGCCACAGGCCTAAGGGGGGGGGGAAGGGACTCTAATATATTTATTTTTCATTGCAGGTTGTTGATGGTGGTCGTCACTTAACAGCAGCCATGTCCAAGAGCTTCAAGTTGGTCGACCCAGAGCGACCTGTCTCAACGTCGTCACATCCACCAACAACGAACTGGAACCTGTGTATCATCTGTCAAGACGACACGAAAGAGACACTGACTCGTCCCTCACAGTCCAAGCGAAAATATATCGGGAGCGGCTACAGTTCCCTTGCCGAAAATCTGATCAAATTCAATGAACTAAAGGAGCTTCCATGTACGCTTCAGTTACACCGGCTTGACGAAGGTCATGGAATTGAAGCAGCTATGGTTGCGAACAGTGCTGGTTATCACGAAACCTGTCGACTAAAATATAACAGGACAAAACTACAGAGAGCCGAAAAGCGAAAGCGTGTAACTGTTGATGACAGCCATAATACTGGTGCATGCAAGCGCACCAGGTCCCTCTCAGCGAGCACAGGTAATTCAGGGCCCCCCTCCTGTTTCTTCTGTGAACAACCTGCAGGCTCAGAACGGCTTCATGAGGCAGCGACCTTCACAATTGACAGGCACGTGAGGGACTGTGCGACCCTCCTTGAAGACAGTACCCTACTTCACAAACTCAGTGCTGGGGATATGGTGGCCCTGGAATGTAAATACCATGCCAAATGTTTGTCACAGCTGTATAATCGTGCCAGAGCGGCCCGATGTTCTGAAGCGACAGAAGAAACTGAACAAGAGAAACAGCTGTCAAGAGTAGCTTTTGCTCAACTTGTGCTCTTTATTGAAGAGACCAGGCAGCATGAGGAGACGGCGCCAGTGTTCAAGTTAGCAGAACTGGCTGAACTATACCAGTTAAGAATTGAACAGCTAGGCGTCAGGTGCAACACAAGGGTACATTCCACACGTCTCAAGCAGAGACTCCTTGCCCACTTCCCTGACATGCAATCACACAGCAAGGGAAGAGACATCCTGTTGGCATTCCGAAAAGATGTTGGCGATGCTATTGCTAAAGCTTGTGAAATGGACAGCGACAATGATGCTATCCATCTCGCACGTGCTGCAGAAATCGTGCGCCGCCAGATGTTTGGTGAATCCAAGCCTTTCATTGGGTTCCCTGAAGGATGCCAGAAAGAGTCTGTGCCCCAAATGCTGATTTGCCTGGTCAACATGATTTTAGAGGGACCCAACATCAAGGACCAGATGACAGACACAGGCACGGCAGCGGTTGCCATTGCTCAAATTTTGAAGTTCAACAGCGTAAAACACAAACTTATGCAAAGCACCTCACCATCATCCACTGTACGGCACAGCCATGCGCAAGAAACGCCTCTTCCAATATATGTGGGGATGATGTTACACGCCCACACGCGCAAGAAGGAACTGGTGGATAGGCTGGCACACGTAGGCCTGAGCATCTCGTATGATCGTGTCCTCCGCCTCACAGCGCAGATGGCGAACAATGTCTGCGAGCAGTTTCACTTGGAGCAAGTTGTCTGCCCGCCCTCGATGCGTGGAATTTTTTTTCTACTGCTGCAGTAGATAATATAGATCACAATCCGAGTTCAACAACAGCGAAGTCCTCATTCCATGGCACAGCTATCTCACTGATCCAACATCCCAGTTTCATGGGAGGTGTGGATCGAACCATAGTAGTAACTGGAGGATCTGGGAACGCAAGCACGTTCATCCGCCAGCTGCCACAGTGCTACACTGACGTCCCTCCTGTAAAAAGCAGTGTCAAGAATGTGCCTGTTCCTGCTGTTAGGGTGACGTCACTTGACAGAGAGGCTAAAAAACATACTGAGGAAGAATATCTCTGGCTACACAATGCAAGGCAGGTTGTAGATGGAAATGATCAGGGAGGCGAGAACATATCTTGGGCCGCTTTCCATGCCAGCCGTCAGCCACCAGAAGTTAGACCAATCAGCCCCACCGCCCTGCTTCCCATGTTCCAGGACAGTGCCCACACAGTGGCCATGATCCGCCACTCCATAGATGTCGTGAAGACTGCTGTTGAACATCTGAATCCAGGACAGGCACCAGTGGTCACATTCGATCAGCCACTATTTGCCTTGGCAAAGCAAATTCAGTGGAAGTGGCCACAGAAATATGGTGAAGATAAGGTTATCGTGCTGTCTGGTGAACTCCATATCGAGATGGCTGCCCTGAAAACACTGGGAGACTGGCTGGATGGTAGTGGGTGGGCGCAGACACTGGTGCGAGAAAAGATTACCACACCTGGAACAGCCGAGTCTTTTCTGCGGGCGTCTCATGTCACCCGCACAAGGAGAGCCCATCAGATTACTGCTGCTGCACTGTACATCCTGCAACATCGAGCCTATGACCATTATTGCAAGAGAGAAGATAATGACAGAGAACATCAGCTTTCTTTTGAAGATTGGTGCTATCAGAGAGGAGAGGAATATCCCCAGTTCCAGTATTGGTCAATTGTGTTGCAATTGGAGTTGTTGTTAAATGTGTATGTACGTTCTCTGCCACAAGCATCGTTCAGTATGTACCTTGATGCCCTGACAGAATTGGCCTGATGGTTCCATGCCATGGACCACACGAACTATGCCAGGTGGATTCCTGTTCACTTGAAGGACATGGCTGAACTTCCTGAAAGGCACCCAGAAGTAGCCAGAAAGTTTCGAGAAGGTAGCTTCACGGTACAAAAGACAAATAAGATCTTTTCATCAATCGCAATAGACCAGGCCCACGAACAGAACAATGCCTACATCAAAGGAGATGGTGGGGCAGTTGGCCTCACTGATAACCTAGCTGCTTTAAGGCGTTGGATGGTCGCTGGGCCGGATGTGACGAGGGTTATAGAGGAATTTCAACGTGGAAACCAGCACTCTGGAAGAGAAGACAACATACGCCACCATGACCAGACGACCAGTGTCCAAGCCTCATTCACTAAAGATGTCCGGTCACCAGTCAAAGTCATGGAAGAGCTCGGGAACCCCTTTGAAGAAGACAGCCCAGATCTCGTTGCTCTTGATACCAAAGAAAGTGTTGGTTCTCCTGCCATTGAGGCAGTCAGAAAGGTAAGGGAGATTGGCCTAAAGCAGTTCCAGGGTTTCGCCAGGGATTGCCTTGTTGAAAGAACCAAGCCAGTTGAAGACACAATTCACCGAAATAAGCTCAAAGTGTTCAAGGCTCAACCAATCAGGAATGTGAACAAAGAGAAGCATAAGCTCACTTGCCTCAAGAACAATGCTCAACTCTTCTCACGGCTCTACATCAGCTGTCAGACGAGGGATGGAAACCTGGACGAGTTTTTTCGCCATGAAAATCAGGCATGCCCTCCAGCACTGTCTGATGGATGGAGTCTCCGCTTAGGTACAAAAAGCGACCTACTCACATGCTTTCAAGAGATCGCAGATGAAAGGTCAGAGGCTCCTCCCACCACCAGTCTAGTCATTGATGGAGCAGCCATTGTGCAGATGCTAAAGCCTACTGCATGCAAGAACTTCAGAGAGTATGCACAAGAGATCTTTATCCCTTACATATCTACAAGGTTTCAATCTTCATCACGCCTGGACCTGGTATGGGACACCTACAGAGCTGACTCACTCAAAGCTAGTGCAAGAGCAAAGCGTGGTAAAGGAGTGCGCAGACGTGTTGTAGCAGAAGGAGCAATACCCAGTAACTGGCAGAACTTTCTTCGAGTAGACACCAACAAGACACAGCTGTTCAAGTTCCTGTCAGAAGCTCTCCTCCGTTTAACCTGAAAGACAAGCAACTCGTCGTCACTGATGGAGAAGAAGTCTGCAGCAAGCCTCCACTGTCTGAGCTGACTTCGCTGGCCCCATGTACACACGAGGAAGCCGACAGTCGAATGATGCTTCATGTATCTCATGCAGCCCGCCATGGCCACAACAAAATCATGATCAGAACGGTTGACACAGATGTTGTGGTGTTGGCTGTCTCGGTTGTCCACCATCTGCAGCCAGAAAATGAACTGTGGATTGCATTCGGAACTGGAAAAGGGTTCCGATACCTGGCAGCCCATGAAATAGCAGCTAGACTGGGGCCAGATAAAGCACAAGCACTTACGATGTTCCATTCTCTGACAGGGTGTGACACTGTGTCAAGTTTTGCAAGTCATGGGAAGAAGACTGCGTGGGCAGTCTGGAATGTGTTGCCGGAGCTGACCGAAGCACTGTTGAAGTTGTCATCTGCACCAAGTGAAATACCAGAAGAGGTCCTGCATACCATTGAGAGATTTGTCATCCTCCTGTACGACAGAACAAGTCCATGCACAGACATTGACAAGGCACGCAAGAAACTGTTCGCACGCAAGAACAATGTTGAGTTGATTCCTCCAACCAAGGCAGCTCTGGAAGAGCACGTTAAGAGGGCAGCCTACCAGGGAGGTCATGTATGGGGCCAGGTGTTGCTCCCTGCACCAGAGCTGCCGGCGGCAACCAGCTGGGGGTGGATCAAAAGTGAGGACGGGCTGCATGATCCCCACTGGACAAGATTACCACAAGCAGCCCAAATTTGCCGTGAACTGCTGTCATGTAAATGTAAGATGGGTTGTGTGAATCGTTGCAAATGCAAAAAGGCTGCACTTGAATGTACTGCTCTGTGCCTGTGTGAGGGGGAGTGCACCCAGAACTAGACATTTCTACATTTAATTTTGAGTGTTTCATCATAGCACTGTAACATCATGTTTCATTGAAACGTATTATGCTGAATTTTGTATTTCTTGAGTAAATTCTTTTGTATTTCTTTTGTCTTTCTTTTACACGCCATTCCATTGTCATTTCTTTTACGCTTGCTAGGTAATTATGTCACCCGCAGAGCTATAGGTTGGACTATAGTTTAGGGTTAGGGTTAGGTTAGCTAGTTTAGTCCAACAGATAGTTGGGGGAGTAGCGCCCCCCCGGGCAGCTTAGCTATAGTTAGGCCTTCCTGCTGCCATGTTGGGGGCCAACCAGTTGCGTGACCCTTTACGTAGTCGCGCGGACAGTCTTAAAAAAAATCCTAAATGTAGTGGGACACAGCGATTATTGTATTTTTCTCCCCCCCCCTTTTGTAGAGACATTTTGTAGAGCCTCATTAGTCGCATATATAGGCACAGTGATAGTTGTCACCAAAGTATAAACGTAGAAGCCACAGTGATTTGAAAAATACCCCCTTTTCCCCCAACCCCGCCCCTAAAAATTTCGAATTTCGAAAATTTAGTCCCATACGTTTGTAGTACGCAGTGAGGCGCATCCATAGACCCCATAAACGATTAAATCGTTCCACAAATGTAGAAGCCATAGCCATTTTAATTCCTCTGGTAGCTATTTTAATGTCACCTGGCCGCCATTTTGTAAAATGGCTGCCACAGCCCTCAGAGGCTAAATGTGTGGTGGCCAAATATCCAAATCGCTTCATAATATGTCGTTCTACGAGTGTGCCCAATTTGGTGCTTTTATCACTAAATGCACATTAGGTTAGCTATGCTGCCCCACTAAAAGCAAATAATTTCCATGGCTTTCGAGGTGTGTGTGTGGGGGGGGGGGAGGGCGTGGGGGCGTGTGGAGTGGACAGTAGACAGAATGAGTCAGAAAATAGCCAAGGCGCTCACTCACTTTCAATCATTCCACTCCCATCCACCACCTACTGTTTCCTCCTCATTTTAGCTTTTGTAGCCAGAATAAAAATAATTCCATCCAGTAGAGAAGTGATTTATCAAGAGGAGGTCACCGAGATGAATGAAATACTATGGAGGCATGAATTACACAAATTTAGGTTTAAGGAAATAGATAACAACTGGTTTACCAACAGAGTGGTTGATGAATAGAAAGGACTCGTTAACCATGTAGTGAGCGCTGAAACTATAATTGGTTGTTTGAGGAGAAGATGAGATAACTTTATGGATAGCGAATGAAAGGTGGTCATGGACATGGAGATACCTAGTGTAGGCTTTATGGTCTCTTGCAGTCTCCTCCATTCTTATGTTCAAATGACGAATAAAAGCTGAGTGTCACTTGGTGCGGATGGCTGAAGGCTCTTGACCTATTGGACATAGAGCTGAAAGCCAAAGGTTATCGACTGTCTAATAGTAT